>NC_089508.1:165705804-166022679 GCF_036850995.1 Saccopteryx leptura | reverse complement strand
GCATCTATATTCATCAGAGATATTGGCCTATAATTTTCTTTCTTTGTGTTGTCGTTGCCTGGTTTTGGAATCAGAATTATGCTCGCCTCATAAAAGGAGCTTGGAAGTCTTCCTTCCTCTTGAATTTTTTGAAATAGTTTGAGAAGGATAGGAGTTAGTTCTTCTTTGAATATTTGGTAGAATTCCGTTATGAAGCCATCTGGCCCCGGACTTTTCTTTGTTGGGAGTTTTTTGATAACTGTTTTGATCTCATTTGGTGTAATCGGTCTGTTTAGGTTTTCTGATTCTTCCAGATTGATTTTGGGAAGATTGTATGTTTCAAGGAATTTGTCCATTTCATCTGGGTTGTCTAGTTTTTTGGCATACAGTTCTTCATAGTATTTTCTTACAATATTTTGTATTTCTGTTGTGTCAGTTGTTATTTCTCCTCTCCCATTTCTAATTTTATTTATTTGAGTCCTCTCTCTCTTTTTCTTGGTGAGTCTAGTTAAAGGTTCATCAATCTTGTTTACCTTTTCAAAGAACCAGCTCCTAGTTTCATTGATCCTTTGTATTGTTTCTTTAGCCTCTATTTCATTTATTTCTGCTCTGACCTTTATTATTTCCTTCCTTCTACTACATTTGGGCTTTACTTGCTGTTCTTTTTCTAATTCTTTTAGATGCAGGGTTAAGTTGTTTATTTGAGCTTTTTCTAGCTTCTGAAAGTGTGCCTGTAGTGCTATGACCTTCCCTTTCAATACTGCTTTTGCTGTGTCCCATAAATTTTGAGTTGTTGTATGCTCATTGTCATTTGTTTCTAGGAATTTTTTATTTCTTCTTTGATCTCATTCTTAATCCATTTGTTATTTAACAACCTGCTATTTAGTTTCCATGTGTTTGAGAATTTTTGCGCTTTTCTGTTGTGGTTCATTTCTAGTTTCATGCCATTGTGAACGGAGAAAGTGCTTGATATGATTTCAGTCTTCTTAAATTTGTTGAGAGCACTTTTGTGCCCTAACCTGTGGTCTATCCTAGAGAATGTACCATGAGCACTTGAAACTAATGTATATTCTGCTGCTTTAGGGTGAAAGGTTCTGAAGATATCTATTAAATCGAGTTGATCTAGTGTTTCCAATAAGTCTGCTGTTTCTTTGTTAATTTTCTTTCTTGAGGATCTATCTAGTGATGTTAGTGGGGTATTGAAATCCTCTACTATTATAGTATTGCTGTTGATCTTGCCCTTTAAATCTATCAAAGTCTGCTTTATATATTTGGGTTCTCCTATATTAGATGCATAGATATTTATAATAGTTATATCTTCCTGTTGGATTACTCCCTTTATCATTATGTAGTGGCCTTCTTTATCTCTTACTATATCCTTTGTTTTAAAGTCCAATTTGTCTGATATAAGTATTGCTGCCCCAGCTTTTTTTTTCATTTCCATTTGCATGAAATGTTTTTTTCCATCCTTTTACCTTCAATCTATGTGTATCTTTTGTTCTAAGGCATGTCTCTTGTAGACAGCATATGTATGGGTCCTGTTTTCTTATCCACGCAGCTACCCTATGTCTCTTGATCGGATCATTTAATCCATTTACATTTAAGGTTATTATTGATATGTAGTTGTTTATTGCCATTTTATTCTTTAAAGCTGTATTCCTTTTTTGCTATATTCTTTTCCCACTTTGATCCGTTTACAACAGGCCCCTTAACATTTCCTGCAGCATTGGTTTGGTTGTAATGAATTCCTTGAGTTGTTTTTTTGTCTGGGAAGCTTTTTATTTCTCCTTCGATTTTAAACGATAGCCTTGCTGGATAAAGTAGTCTTGGTTGTAGGTTCTTGTTCTGCATTACTTTGAATATTTCTTGCCATTCCCTTCTGGCCTCAAGTGTTTCTGTTGAGAAGTTGGATGTCATCCTTATGGGGACTCCTTTGTAGGTGATAGCTTTTTTTTCTCTTGCAGCTTTTAATATTTTCTCTTTATCACTTAGCTTTGGTATTTTAATTATGATGTGTCTTGGTGTAGGTTTCTTTGGGTTTCTCTTTAATGGAGTCCTCTGTGCTTCTTGGACTTGTGAGAGTTTCTCTTGCATTAATTTAGGGAAGTTTTCAGCTATGATATGTTTGAACAAAGTCTCTATCCCTTGTTCTTTTTCTTCTTCTTCAGGAACCCCTATGATGCGGATGTTATTTCTCTTCATGTTATCACAGAGCTCTCTAAGAGTTTCCTCTGACTTTTTGAGTCTCTTTTCTCTTTTCTTCTCTGCTTTCATGCCTTCATTCCAGTTGTCCTCCAACTTGCTGTTTCGATCCTCAGCTCTATCTATCCTGTTTTTAATTCCTTCCATTGTGGTCTTTATTTCTAATATTGTATTTGTCATCTCCTACTGATTCTTTTTTATACTTGCTATTTCTTTATTTAGGTGTTCATAATGACCATCCATTGTTGTTCTAAGATCCCTAAGCATCCTTACAATCATTATTTTTAAGTCCGCATCTGGAAGTTTGATTATTTCCATATCACTCAGTTCATCTCCTGAAGGTGTCTCTTGTGGTTTCATTTGGATTGCACTTCTTTGTCTTCTCATTGTCTGTTTTTGGGGGCTTTATTTGTAGAGTTGGTTGAGTCTAGGCTTGGTGTTGTCTGCCTCCAGTTTTCAGTTGTGTTATTTCTAGATCTTCTTGGGTTGGTATCAGCTGTTATCTGTAATCCACTTTTGGATTTGGGCAGCTTTGAAGTCTTGATTTGTTTGTTTTCTTAACAGGTGATAGTCTTGTTTACTGATCTCAGCAGGGGGCTTCCTTGAAACTGTATCCAGGAATGCGATGGGTGTTACCTGAGACTCTGAAGGCCTCTTTAGCCAATTAATCTCTCTGGGGGCAGGGTGTTTTCTCAGCTTCAGTAGGGGGAGGTGTATCTCAGATCTCCATGGAGACCTGAGTTACTGCCCCTCCTCCCCACTTCTTGTTTTCAGCTGTGTCTTGTTGCGCTGATTGGAGCTGGATAGATGTCCGAGGATCTCTGATCCGGAAGCAATTCAGCTTTGTTTTGTGAAAGGTTCAGTCCCTCCCCCAGCTATGGCCGCCTCCAGCATGGATGAGTCAGCTTTTTTAGGTCGTCTCCTTCATTCCTTAGCCCCTCACAGTCTGTCCCTCTCTCTTTCCTTTCTACTTGGGAGATAAGCTGGTCTTTTCAACACACCTCACTCCCTGGTCACCAGGCAAGTGGCTGTGAGCAGTAGTTTCTGCTCTTTTCCCTTGTGTGAGATCCCCTCTGGGCTCTCAGCCTCACCCCCCCCCCTCCGTTCCTGTAAGCAGGGGAGATTCAGGCGCTCCCTACCAGGTTTGTTGTGGCTTCTTCTTTGCTCCTTGGTTTTTGAGAGCTGTTCTTGTAGTTCAGAGTTGGTTTTTCATGCTGATTTTTCCTAAATTGATTTGTATTCCAGTTTGGTGATGAGAGCTGGGCGTCTGTGCGTCCGCCTACTCCACTGCCATCTTTCGATCTGCTGTCCCTATCTGTCTTTGTCTCCAAAGCCTGCAGGGACCCCACAGCAGGACATGGGGACCAGTGCAGACCCACAGTAGAACCAAGCGGGTGGAGGAAACCGCGGTGTTTAAAATGAAAGATTTTTAAGTGAATTGCTGTAAGTTGTCCTTGATTTTAAAATGCTCAACCAAATGATAAAAGTTCATCAGCATTTGTGGGATCTTCTTGGAAATCAGCTGATTTACCAGTCTGCCAAAGGTAAGAGTTAAAGTCTTTGATTTTTTGCTCTAAATTCATTTCTTTCTATATCATTCACCCAATACTTATGACGTGTTCAGTTGGCAATGTTTGCTAAGACTGTACAATGTGTGGGGTTCTGTATTGCACATAAAATTTTTGGCAGTGACAGGACTAAGCATAGCTTGCTTTCATGGCTTTTACCATCTGGTGGCATAGCAGAGACACTAATGGGTCACCAACATCTGTTTCATTTTCCTCCTTACCAGACATTTTGCAGCCTCATGCTGCTGGGTGTGGCATGTGGCCAAATTCAACCAATGAGTTGTATAGATAGAGTATGAGCCCAAATGATGTGTCATTCCAGGCCTGATCCAAAAACCCTCCTTTGCACTTATCTTTACACACACTTTCATGCTCTTTGTCCTCCCTAATAAGGATACAAGGGAAGAAAGACATTGGAAAAGTTATTCAACCTGTTTTTCAGTGATTAGAGGCAAACAATTGAACATGACCTTGTAGATGGGAAACCTGGGTCTCAGGGAAGTTCCTCCCCCAAAAAGACATTTGCACTTTGCTTGATTTTAACGAGTTGATCCTTTTATTTAAAAATGGGGAGACCCCTCAAAAGAGATTAGCTAGGTATAGTGGGCACAAAACTACCAAGTTAAGGGGAAATGGGAGATTTTATGGACTTTAGAATAGCGATTAGTTTTTGTGTTTCATTGTATTAACAAAAAGGAAAAAGACTGGGGTACAAAGTCTGTGCATGTGTCTTTTGCGCTCTTCAGTCTACGTGAGAACACTTGCCATTGCTTGTATACACAGAGGGTTTGGCTCTTTTCCCTACAGTCTTTGACATCTTTGGACTATAGTATAAAACATATGTTGCAGTAAGGAGGATCTTACAAAAATGCCTTATTTAATAGAAGTTGGTCATTTTGGAGTTGCTTTGAACAGTGGCATATACAGGATGGGGTGGAAGCTGTCTGATAAGGCTGGCATATAACAAAAGAGTGCATTGTCTATAGAGCATTTAAAAACAATGATAATACCAACTGCAAATTGGGCTGCTTTTTATTGTAACCATGCACTAGTAATTCTAAACAATGCCAGTAAGCAGATACTCTTTCTACCAGGGCAAGCTGCTCACACCATTTACTACCTTGACCCTCCCCCAACCTAGTTTGATAAACTACTAGGCACCTACAGTATCTATTAAGGGCAGTTTTTGAGGGTTTTCAGTGAAATAACAGATGTGTCATACCAGAAAATAGAATCACAAAATTTTTGAGCATGCATTTCCCAGGAAAGTAAACAGGCTATTATTTCTGGCCTAAAAAAATGGAACCAACAATCCCAGAAAGGCTCCATACAAGATCTTGTCTTTAAGATTTTTAAAAGGACCTGAGCAATAGGATATAATTGAGAAAAATATCATTCCGTGAATTAGATAAAGAGGATCACAAACTCCACAGCTAGAAAGGTGAGCTCACAGAGGGAGAAGACCTTAGGTAGAGTCCAGTAAACAACTGGTTAGTCATATTGGTGTAGCTAGCACAAGACTTGGATGACAAGTATCAAAATATTGCTGTGTGTGGAATGATGGTTATCAAGTCCCTTTGAGTATTAATGAAAGTACCACCTGGTCACAACAATCATTCTAGAAATACAGGCATACCTCAGAGATACTGTGGGTTCAGTTTTCGACCACCACAATAAGTGAGTTGTAATCTTTTTGCTGGTGGAGGGTCTTGCCTCTCATGTGTAAGAAACAACAGCTGTGAAGCACAATGCATTAAAGAAAAATAACATTAGGAATGCCTGTACCACCAGTCAGCTGTGATACTTAGTGCCATGATTGGGAAAAAAAATGGAGGCACCTCATTATAGCTCATGCAGAACACATGATCAGTGTTCCAGCTGTGGGTTTTGTAGGCAATACCTGCCCGGCCCTGTTATCTGCAGTGCTTGGTTCTCCACTTTGCAGCTGTGGGAAGCAATCTTGACTGTGTTGACCTGCCAGTAACAGGTCTGAGCCCAGGAATGATTTTGGGATGGGTGTAGAGCTCTAATACTAGATACCATGTCTCAGACGATCAATTTGACCTCTGCCATTTCCCTTTTAATATTCCACAAGCTCTTGGTTTTAACCATTCCTCTTTTTATCTCTGGACTTTATGCAAATAAAGTGTCATTTAAAATCAACAGCTCTTCTTTGTCGACCCAGGCCAAAGCATTTGCAAAGAAACATGTGGGCATTTCAGAGGGAGTATGATTGCTTGGTTCAGACACACATAAGAAAGTTTAGGAGATGAGATGGGACTGAGAAAAACCGAGCATTCAGTTCCCCTTTAAATAATAGGAACTACTTTGATATGTAATGCAAACTTACTTACCGCCGCCAACCATAGCCAGCAAACTTCAATAAGAGCATAGGAGAAAGTAACTCTGCATCTCATCCCTAAATGTTGTTCATTATCCCCAATGAGCCAAGATTTTGAGCATGCTGTTCTCACCAATACGACCCTCATCGTTATAGTGGCCAGTTTGAAAATGGAAGACTTCAGCAATGAAACTGAGCTTACTTCAAAAGTGGCCCTTCTCCTACTATGAATACCTGTTGTGGTTCTTTATAGCCTGTGTGGGATGGAATGAAGAGTCTAGATCAAATCTGCTGTTACCATCCTGCACTCAAGGCAGGAAGCAGAGAGAAACTGGCCCAACATTTACCGCACAAATGCCCATCCCTCTCTGCCAACCAAACATTCCAAAGTTTGTCAAAACCTTTCCCTCGATTGTTTTTTTTTTATAAGGTGGGGCTTCCAAAAGCAGAGGCAGAGAGGGCACTTGGGGAAGTGAGGAGGGGCAGTGCTGATTAACAGGGAGCCTGGTGGTGATGGGCCCACATTTGATTCAGAATGGCAGTTCTGTCAAGATCCTCACTGGTGGGTCCAAGGATCCCAGAATCCAAGGCTGAAGGAGATGTTTTATACTAAGAAATAGCAAAGTCCTCACCACTCAGAGCCTCTAGGTAACCAGACTTGTAAGTGGAATCTTAAACACACTTTTGGCAAGTTTCCAAAACCCTTAATTTTGAAGAAGAAAAAAAATCCATTAAATAAAATTCTTTCTGAAGATTGGCATTTCTTTTAGCATTGAAATTTTTTTAAAAAATTTGCCTCTTGAAAGTATAAATAATCAATGCAACCATTAATTTGGGGGCTTTTCTCCCTGGCAGTGATCCAAAGTGAAAACAAATCATTTAAAAGACATTTTGGTTAATCATATCTGAGGCGGGTAATGAATAGTGTTTCTTATAGTCCAACCAGAGGCTTTGTTTTGTTGTGAGTTTTAATTTAAGGGGAAAAAAATGGAGAGAGAAAGAAAAAAAAATGTCAGTACTGCTTTTTCCAATGATGCTTTGATAAACCTTGACAGTAATATTATATTTTTATTGGTTTTAAATACCTGGGGGTGCCTTTCAATTTATTGTAGTCCTGTTTTCCTTTTGTTTTCATTTCATTACATGATATATACACACATGACATTTACAATATATATATTACATTTACATTTTTTTAGACAGAATATTGTATAATCTCTGGGTTTTATTTGTCAATACATATGTTCTTTTTTTCAGTTTCTAAAACTGTTGTGTTTTAGAACTGGCCATTTTTTAAGCTGTTTATCATTTAGGTTTTCTGCTTCCCAGTGAATCAAATGACGGTCAAAGAGACCCCTTTGAAAGGGAGTACTTTGAAAAACCTTCTACCCTTTCTTAGAAACTAAGACCTACCTTCCATCCCAGCTCTGGGTTTCTCTTTCTTTGTGGGCGGTGGCCACAGAAAGAGAGAGAGCCTTAATAACATTTTATAGGAGCTAAATGAATGAAATATCAAATGAGCTCCATGAGCTAGAGTTTGGAGGTATATAAAGTATTTTCTCAATTACTAAGAACAGTGTGTAACTGCTTTGAAACCTTAGACTGCTTTCTTTTATTTTGTATTTTTCTGAAGCTGGAAACGGGGAGACAGTCAGACAGACTCCCGCATGCGCCCGACCGGGACCCACCCGGCACGCCCACCAGGGGCGATGCTCTGCCCACCAGGGGGCGATGCTCTGCCCCTCCGGGGTGTCGCTCTGCTGCGACCAGAGCCACTCTAGCGCCTGGGGCAGAGGCCAAGGAGCCATCCCCAGCACCCGGGCCATCTTTGCTCCAATGGAGCCTCGCTGCGGGAGGGGAAGAGAGAAACAGAGAGGAAGGAGGGGGTGGGGGTGGAGAAGCAAATGGGCGCTTCTCCTATGTGCCCTGGCCGGGAATCGAACCCGGGTCCCCCGCACGCCAGGCCGACGCTCTACCGCTGAGCCAACCGGCCAGGGCCTGCTTTCTTGAACATTAGTCAAATCACAGTGTTATATACTCTTTTGTGTTAAAGAAATGCCTGGTGGAGTCATAACTAGTCCCCCACACACACACAAAAAAAAAACATAGAGGAAGAAGGAAGATACAAGAACTGCTTATAGACCAATGATCCATTGAAAGCTCAGACCAACAATTAAGAAACATAGGAATCCATGTTGATTTCTAAGACATTACTGAGCCTTAAAATTAATCACTTATAAAACCACTCTTGGTTTTGAGTTTGAAATCCCTTCAAAGCCTGGAATTTGCGGATATGTTTAGAGGACATTTTGGTTTTGGGTCTTCATTTCTGCCAAGGATCATCAGCCGATGTCTCAGTCCCCCTTTGACGCGTTGTGGTTGCTAGCCTAGATCTGAGCTCTTAGAAACCGCAAGAGGTCAAGTCTGATTGGTCTTTGGCTCTCCATCACTGGTTCAGCCTCCTGTTAGTGATGACTCTCCTAGTGTAGCTTCCTACTAAATGACAGGCAAGTCCTTACAAACCATCACCCATTTGACACTTCTGCCTTAGGGTGGTAATTTTGTTCCTTAAGCTCATCAGTGATGAGGAAGAGATTAGCTCGAATGACTTTCAGTAATGGACTTAACCTGTAAAGGTGCCTGGAATCAAGGGGAGGGGAGCTGCTTTGCCTTCCTGTCACTCACAGGGAGTTTGGCTCTGGGGCAGGTGTTACGTGTGGAACATTGCCCGCGTTCTCTTTGTTCGCCCAGCATTTCTGTGTTCCTGCAAGCTGGATTTTATTGGCTTACCCACCATTCACCCTGGAAAGTCCTGTTGGGCAGAGTACATACCAGATCATTTTATGGGCAACTAGCTTCCTTAAGTGCCTAATGTGAACATGTAAGTTATTATCCAAACCAGGACACTTTTGAGAGGGAAAGGAGGTAGTGTGAATAATTATGCAGGAACTCCCAGGACTCCCCTGGGAAAAACAAAATGTCTTATCTACCTACTTGTGACATATATAGATATCCTGTGCCATACATCATTCCCTGAACCAACCAGGTATGGTCAGTAGCAGGCTGCTTTTATTGAAACTTGTTATTAATCATATAAACTTATGGAGGAAGGAACCTGTTAGGGAAATTCACTATGAAGGGGAAACCCTGGATAGCAACCCTAAAATCTGCCATATTCAGCCATCAAGTTGAATCGCGTCTTGCTGATTCTGTCTCCTGAAGATCTTCCT
Source organism: Saccopteryx leptura (assembly GCF_036850995.1). Lineage (NCBI taxonomy): Eukaryota > Metazoa > Chordata > Mammalia > Chiroptera > Emballonuridae > Saccopteryx > Saccopteryx leptura. Next base: position 166,013,359 of record NC_089508.1, on the reverse strand, counting down.
CACCCATCCCTATTTCTCTACTCCCACTCCCTTACCTTAGTCACAGCCACTGTCATTCTTCCCCTTAATTATTGCAGTAGCCTCCTAAATGTTTCCACAACTCTGGTCTTGCCATCCTCCAAATGATTGTCTAGACATTATATAAAGCACGTTCCTGAGACTAAAATCAGGCATTGTTCTGGGTACAGGGAATCCAAAGTGAGCGAGCAAGTCAAGGTCATGCTTCCAAGATCCTTACCTTCTAGCAGCCAAGACAGATGACAAACAAATAAACTAATAAATAATATTGTGTGTCCTTTGAGACAAGTCATGGAGGTGAGCAACAGAGTGAGATAATGGAGGAAATGAAAGTGTCAGGAAAGAGGCCACTTGAATTAAGATGGTCAAGCAAGAAAGGCTCTCTGGGAAGGTGATTTGGGTGCAATTTAGAGAATGAGACAAAACTGCCATATTGAGACCCCAGGAAAGGGCAGCCCAGACAGTTAAACACCCAGAAACCTGATGATTTCAGTTCTCAAGGCACAGAGCAGGACACCTGTGTGACTGGCACATAGTGTTCAAGGGGCAGAATGGCTTACCATCAAGTCAGAGGTTAGGCCAGGACCAGGTCACCCGATGCCTTGTTGGCCAAGGAAGGCAGTTTGCATTGCTCTTAGAATAAAATTCCCAAGCCATTAAGAAGTGTTAAACAGCGGAGCAGTTGGAAGCAGTTATCTTTTCTATTTAAGCTGAGTCTGGTTTCTTTGTGAAGACTAGACTGTGGGTAGAAAGGATGCTGATTCGAAGCCTAGCATCCTCGTTCAGGTGAGAGAGGATGGGGCTGTATACAGGAAAGGAGTGACGCTCTCTGCTGTTTTACCCCGTTGGTAGCATCGTGGCTACAGAGACAAACGTTTACAATTAAACACATACCTTTCACTCTCCTTTTATTATTCTTTTGAATGCATAATTAGCGCCATAATTTTATTTCATTTATTGTTTTTTTAAAATCTTTATCCTTCAAAAAGCAGATTTTGAAATTTGAGTTTTCTGGTCATGTGGTTCTGTACACATCTTTACACTGGCTAACTCTGAGGTGGTTCATTTTAGAGAGTGAATATTGAAATTCTGGAAATGCCTAAAACATCGAGAACATGTCTAAGGAATCTGTCCCAGGGAGTCTAAAACCCAGCTACTGATGCCGATTTTAAGTAAGACAATGGTGAGTATCTAAACCCACTGCTCTCTGATGTTTACCTCTGTCCCCAGTTGCAGTTGTTCCAGTTTTCTAATGGTCAACATCGTGAAGACTTTGCAAAATTTTGGGGTGAATAATCTAGCATTGCAAAGTAAAGGAAGTGTACTTTTCAGTACCTGGTGAATTGAGTTGTAATCACATTGGATGGATGGATGGATGGATGGATGGATGGATGGATGGATGGATGGATGGAGATAACAATATGGATGCAGAAAATAGGGATAAAGATACAAATATCCATATATCTACCCATCCATGTTTATGTTCACATGTACAAATCCGTGCCATGGAGAGAGTGGTCTATTGCTTTTAGAAGCTGTTAAATATGTCGAGTTTGGCTTACCTTCCATTCTTTATAAAGTGAACACCTCTGCTCTTTATTTTTTTATTTATTTTATTTTTTTTATATTTTTCTGAAGCTGGAAACAGGGAGGCAGTCAGACAGACTCCCGCATGCGTCCGACCGGGATCCACCCAGCATGCCCACCAGGGGGCGATGCTCTGCCCATCCGGGGCGTCGCTCTGTCACGACCAGAGCCACTCTAGCGCCTGAGGCAGAGGCCACAGAGCCATCCCCAGCGCCTGGGCCATCTTTTGCTCCAATGGAGCCTCGGCTGTGGGAGGGGAAGAGAGAGACAGAGAGGAAGGAGAGGGGGAGGGGTGGAGAAGCAGATGGGCGCCTCTCCTGTGTGCCCTGGCCGGGAATCGAACCCGGGACTTCCGCACGCCAGGCCGACACTCTACCACTGAGCCAACCGGCCAGGGCCACCTCTGCTCTTTACATGTTTGCTTTTTCTCACTACGGAGCAGTGGCAGTTAATACTAGGCTGGCTGAATCCTAGTTGGATTCTGTTGGAGAATCGGGCATTTGCTTCTTTTCAGAGCACCAGAGATGCTGTTCTGAAGTCTTGCTCTGTCCCTGTGTGCAAGGAAGACACATGCAGTACAGATGTGTCTGTACCCATTTTCAGCGTGCTGGTTGTCGGAAGTCTGTAGGAGGAAATACCTTCTTAATTAAATTCTCCAAGGCTGACATTTTTTATTGTTCAGTCTGCTGAATGATTTCATATGGTGTGTGTGTGTGTGTGTGTGTGTGTGTGTGTGTGTGTGTGTTTTGCAGAGTCAGAATTCTTTAGTGATGCACAGGATAGTTATTTTATTTATTTAATTTCTTTTCTTTTTTTTTTTTTTGGTAGTATGAAATTCTTTTGGCCACTAGATTGGGAAAGTTATTTTAATTGTATGAACAACAGGCGATTTTAGTTAGGAAGAGAGACCTGTTACCTCTTAGTCACTTAAAATACATTTTTGGGTCAAATAATGATGACATGAGGAAAGGATTGCACCACTAATGAATTTCAGATTTTTACAAGTGTTCTGATCTGCCCTCCTGTTTTTCTTCCTAAAGAACAGCTCTGAAATAGAGTTTGAAAGATTTCAACTCTCATACGCAGTAGCCCTCTCTCCAGGACTCTCCCTTTAAGTGGGCACGTGGTATTAACCCTACCTGCAGATCATCTTCTCAGCTTGTGTTTTCACTTAGACAGGCCCCTGGAGGAAAATATTGTCCAAAAAAAAAAATTGTCCTGTTCTAGACCCACCCAGAATGACATAATATTGTTTTCCATATTCAACAGTGATACTGTTTTGAGAACTCACAGCCCGTTTTAGTTTTAGTGAAAGACAATGTTTTCTTTCTCTTTTGGGTTCATAATTTCCCAGGGGATTGCTATCTTTGGGCTTAGCTTAAAATGTAGCTTTCTTCAAACAGAGAATGTTATCTGGTTTATGTAAAGCAATTTAGGGTCCCTGAATGAGAAGCTCAGTTATAAACATAGATAACAGATCAAATTTTCATTAGCTACGGAACTCTATTTTACTAGAGATAAAGTTATCATATAAGTTGTGTTAAAGTTATAAAAATAAGTTGTTATAAAGTTATTTTGTAAAATGAAAACAAGAAAAAATATCTTTCATTGCATGGGCCCTATATTTTGCCATTAACCTCATCATTTCACTTGATTCCCTCAGAAACACTGGGTTGCCTGTTGTAATGCCTTATTAATTTGTTTGTGGTCGACCTACACATAGTGTAACCAACTGGGATTTAGGTGTTTGGGATGTAGGACTTTTAGGAAACAGTCTGGGCAAACTGGAACAAATTGGTCACCCTAGAAACCATCTACCTACCAGGTGGCCTATAACATAATGGTAATTTCTCACAATTCTGTGGGCTGACTGCATGGTGGTTCTGCTGTTCTCACCGGGACTCTCTGAATGGCTGCTTGGCTGAGGCTGGATGGAGTATAAGATGTCTGAGCCCACAGAGAGAGCTGGGCCTCTCCCTCTATGTGATGTTCATCACAGCATGGGGCCTCTGGGTCCCACAAGGGCAAGAGTAGGAGCAGTGGGACCTCTTGAAACCGTACTAAGAAGTCACACATTGCTGCCTCTACCACAGTGAGAGATCAAGACAGAGAGCCAGCCCCATTCAGGCGTGGGGAAATTGACTTCACTTTTTGACAGGAGGAATTAACAGGGGAAGTGGCCACTGTTCATTCCCCACAACCCCTTTTGTATACAGTAGGATTCTGAGAATCAGTAAATTTAAGTAACTTAGTTCCTAAGTGGCAAATCCAGGATTTGAACCCAGGCCTATATGTGTGAAAAAACCATGAGCTTTTCATGGGTCTGAGTCACCCATGCCCTCTGATGGATTATAACTATGTCATCCGATGATCCAGGGAGCTGTTCTGGGTGGAGCAGAGGAGATGGGGTGGAGGAGGAAGATGGAGGAGACAGAGAAGCAATGATCCATGCTGTCTGGATAACCAACCTCCCAGAAAGTCTCCAGGTTATTTTGAGAATATAATTCACACCTGTCTGCTTCTGTAAATAGGTTTGGGCTCCTGCTATCCTTGCACCCCTCTCTGCTTTGGCTACAACTTATTCCTAAAAGTAAATTCTTCATGGGCCTCAAGTTTACTATAGTTTTGGTCTTGCTGTTTCTCTCACTCTGTTAAGCACTGCCCTTCCTCTTTGTCTACAGAGTATTTGGATCGTCATTTACAGTTGAGAGTTTTGAGAGTTTGAAAGAAGTTTTGCTGAATTGTTTTCAAAGTGTGGGAGTCCCTGAGCCCTTTTCTGGGAGTCCATGAGGTCAAAACTTTTTTTTATAATACTTAATATTATATTATTTTATTTTATTCTTTTTATAATACTAAGTTTTATTTCCCTCTCTTAATTTTCTCATGAGTAGAAAGGGGGGTCTTCCAGAAGCTACATGCTGTGTGATATTGCAACACATTGTTGTGGAAGTAGAAATCAGCCCTGGCCGGTTAGTTCAGTTGATTAGAGTGTCATCCTGACACGCCAAGGTTGTGGGTTCAATCCCCAGTCAGAGCACATATTAGAGTCAACCAATGAATGCATAAAAAGCAGAACAACAAATCAATGTTTCTCTCTCTCTCAAATCAATAACAAATGAAAAGAATATATATATATATTTAGCAAAGATATTCTTCAGTTTTCCTTGTTTTAGAAAAGTTATTTTTTATTAAAAATCTTTTTAGATTGGCATGTAAAAGTCTTGTAGTACCTTTTAAATTAACACACAAATATTTTAATAACATTTCATTTAATTTCTCATGTTTAGTACATAAAATGCACATAAGTTAGAGCTCTTTGGGGTCCTCAATAATTTAAAATAGAATCCAGGAAGCAGTACGTTGAGAACGCTTTTCATCATCCTCTTGCCAGCTGCTATTTTTTGAGCTCCTTCCCTCCCCAGGTCGTTTCCTACACATCCTCTGTTAGTCCTCCCAGAACCCTATCAGGAAGGCGCCCACTGATCCCCAACCTCGGGGGCATCCACCAGTGTTCAAAATCATTAGTCACACAGTTCCTATTTTGAAAAGCTAGAATTTGGAGCTATTTCTCCCTGACTCCAGCATCAAACTTTGAGGAGTAACCTGATTGCATGCAATGTGAGTGTTGCTTTGCTGGACAGACAGAGACAAGCAGAGGTCAAAAGGACTTAGATGGCTTATTTGAGATGGTTTGGGTGACTCAAAACCATGACGTTCTGCTGTCTGACCCATGGATAGTCTACTAGTTCTCATAACTTGTCTTTTCAAATTGCAACTTTTAGATAAAGGAATTGTTTCAAATTCAAGCGATATTCTGAACCTAGCGAGGGTTTTGTTTGTTTTTTCTCCCTTATTAGAGGCATTTCTAAGAACATGTTATGCAAACTCTACTGAGCACTCAACAAGGATGAAACATGGGTCTGCCCAATTATCACATTCTGAACCGCAGGAATAAATGTTCACTGCCTCAACCAAAATTTTCAATTATGTTACAGATCAGCGTGTGCGTTTTGGTTTCTCTTTTTAACAGTGAGACGGTCGCTGCTGATGACTGAACACTTACTCTGCGCGGGGTGTTGAGAGAAAGGCTTTCTGCCTCGATCTCCCAGCATCCTCAGCAGGGTGCTATGGGGTAGGGAGTGGTTCTCCTTCCTGCCTTGCAGATAAGGAGGTGAGGCTTGCAGCCCTGCAGCCACTCACCTGAGGTCTAGTGAATCATACCAAACTCAGGTCTTAGTGGCTCCCAGCCCGAGAGATGTAGTCTTTTTTATTTTATTTTTCCCTTACAGTTTATAATCGATATTATTTTGTATTCGTTTCAGGTGTACAGCAGAGTGGTTAATCAGTCATAGGCTTTCCAAAGTGTTCCCCGGATGTTTCCAGTACCCACCTGGCACCGTGCATAGTTAGTAACACTCCACCATTGTTGACTATTCCTTATCTAGCCTGAGATTCTTCACCAGGATGCTTAGCCCGCCACTAAAATGTAACGTCAGCTTGTCTATGGGAAGGTGTTCTGCAAAACAGACTTGAAGTAGCCCAGGAGAAATTAGGAAAAGGAAACAATTATACCTAAGGAGAAAAACCAAGGAAACCAATACAATTCTTTCCTTCTGTCCTTAGCTTAGCCCTTCACAAATGCCTAGCAGCTAGCAGTGTGCTAGCAAGGCGAAAAGGTTCTCAACTGTACCCAGGACTACCCAGGGATGCTCTAAGAGGGCCACCAAGGCCAACTGAATGATGGCTTTAGCTGTGAGGCTAAAATGTGAGGCATGTCTTCCTTCGGCCTGGAGGCGCAGTCCTCCCTTCTGTTTGAAAATGTCACGATCACACGAGCAACGTTAGAAGCGATGGGAAAGCTGAGGCTCCACATATGTCAACAACAGATGTGTGTCCATTGGAAAAAGAGAGTGCTAGAATTTCCCGCAGGGCTGTGCTCCAGGTGCACAGGGGGGCGTGAGGACAAACGCTCTCGTGATTTACGGTGACTGCCAATCTCGGCAGGTGCTTTCGGCCAGAGTCCCAGTGGCTCATGTGGGCTTCAACAACCTTCCCTACGACCTTCACGACAACCTTCTGCGTCCTCCTGGAGGGTCAGGTTGCTGCCATTGTCATGAGAAGCCTAGAATTTCGGCATAGGAAAGCTCTAGCCCAGCTTCTTACATAACTTCCATAGCGTTTATAAATTGTTGGAGCAAGTATGTGGAGGAATTCAGTATACTGTGAAGACGTGTCTGATCAGAGCAGCTTGTTGTTGCTTAGGAACCTAATATTAGAGACACGAAACAGACAGCTTTAGTCATTCTAAATCCATGCACTTCATTTCGCTCGCAAGGCGAAAAGGTTCTCAACTGTACCCAGGACTACCCAGGGATGCTCTAAGAGGGCCACCAAGGCCAACTGAATGATGGCTTTAGCTGTGAGGCTAAAATGTGAGGCATGTCTTCCTTCGGCCTGGAGGCGCAGTCCTCCCTTCTGTTTGAAAATGTCACAATCACACCAGCAACGTTAGAAGCGATGGGAAAGCTGAGGCTCCACATATGTCAACAACAGATGTGTGTCCGTTATCTCCACCCTAAATTAGCTCCAGAAACAAAAAACAAGCGAATGTGTACAGATCCGGAGAAGGTGAGAAGGTGACCAGAAAGTAGAGAGTTGTGTGTGTGAACTCCTTTTTGCCACCGTCTGCCCTCTGATCTCCTTGTCCAGAGAGGCAGTTAATTGACTTGTGCACTCTATGACCGCTATTGCTTTCTGGCTATTCCTTTTTTAACTCATGGGTAGGAACAGCAGTGTGGTGATAGCTGAGGAGGGTCTGGGGAGGATAAATGGTGATGGACAGAGAGAACACACAAGATGGTCTACAGAGATGTGCTGTTCAATTGGGCATTTGAAACCTGTATAATTTAACCAATGTCGTCCCAGAAAATTCAATAAAAAGGGGAAATTTTTTAAAAATAAAAATAAAACAATGGGGTCTATGAGTATCTCTTTGGCACTGTTATTTGAGCAAATTTGTTGAATCCTGTCATGTTAGGGTAACTTTTATGATTCTTAAAAGTGTAATCCAGATCAGAATTTGTGTCCCCTCTTAACACCTCTAGATGATCATGTCAGAGCAGAGTAATTGTCTCTGTCACCATCATGTCCCCACCCTGAGTACCTTGCAAATGGTTTATAAGTAATATTCAAGTAATAATAGTTAACAGCTAAGGGGCTTTGCTGTGTGTCAGATTGTCCACCAAAGGCTTTATCTGACTCTCGACTCCCGTAAGAAGTAGATACTCTTAATATCCCTGTCTTCTCCCCATTTTCCAAACTGAGGAGTAGAGTCCAAGGCTGGAGTCCCACCGCTGGCGCGCAGTGGAGCCCAGGCTTTACCTATTGGTACTCCACTGATTCCAAATACAGTGTGTCCGTAAAGTCATGGTGCACTTTTGACCGGTCACAGGAAAGCAACAAAAGATGATAGAAATGTGAAATCTGCACCAAATAAAAGGAAAACTCTCCCAGTTTCATACCTGTTCAGTGCAGTTCGATGTGGGCTCACGCACAGATTTTTTAGGGCTCCTTAGGTAGCTATCCCAGTATAGCCTCTACAGACTCGTCACTGACTGATGGCCTACCAGAACGGGGTTTCTCCACCAAACTGCCAGTTTCCTTCAACTGCTTATCCCACCAAGTAATGTTATTCCTATGTGGTGGCGCTTCGTTATAAACACGCCGATATTCACGTTGCACTTTGGTCACGGATTCAAATTTAGCGAGCCACAGAACACACTGAACTTTCCTCTGTACCATCCACATCTCCACTGGCATGGCCATGGGCTGCTCCGCTGTATACACGGTGTTACATCATCATCTGTGCATGCACACATGCTGCCACATCATCCTACAGAAACTGGGAGGGTTTTCCTTTTATTTGGTGCAGATTTCACATTTCTATCGTCTTTTGTTGCTTTCCTGTGACCTGTCAAAAGTGCACCATGACTGTACGGACACACTGCACTTGGTAGCAGAGTGAGCCTCTTTGGGGTTCGTATGTTCTCTTCCCTTCTCCCCTTCCGCTCTTCCTGTTTCTCCCTGTCTCTTCTGAGCCACAGCGGTCTGCCTTCCTTTTTCCCCTGAATTTACTGGTTCATTTAGAGGGGCACAGAGAAATCATGTCTCCTTGCCCCTGAACCCTTTGATGACTTTCAGTTTGTAAGCTGATGTGGAATTGTCATTTTGTGCCCAGCAGATAAGGTCTCGGTCCTCTGTTCCTTTTTCTTTTGCTCTTCTGTGCCTGAAGTTGAGATGAAGTGGCTTTGTTGGTATCCCTTCTGGGGAAAACCAGGCTTTTTTTTTTTTTTTTTTTAGTTTTGTTTTTGTTTTGGAGTCATGGATAGCATTTTTCAAATTGTTTGTCAATTTCAAATCTACTTAAGTTCTTAAGTGCTAGCCAGGCAAATACTTCCCCACCCACATGACAGCTTTGGGGTGGGGCTTGGGAGATGGTCAGGCTCAGGGGTGAAGAAGCAGAGGCCAGGGACACTGCACAGTGGGTAATATGGGGCACACACACAAAGATGTGAACTGTGTCATATTCAAAGAGATCCTGGGGCAGGGCTGGGCTGGTTATTCTCCGGAAATAAAGAGGAACCTTCCCTCCGGACCCAAGTGCCCTATTTGGTTGCCCCATGGTTCACGCATGTGCAGATGCCAGGAGTATAATCCATGGGGATCTCTAGCCCTAGAGTCCTTATTTGGGAAGAATATGAAAAAATCCCGATGGGTACAGTCATGTGACTTGGCCAACGTAAGCTCTCCCTCACAGCTTTGCTGTGGGGGTTGGATCAGAGAAGGCGTGCAAAGCACTTAGCTTATAAGCTGGTCTGCAGCACACAACAGAAGATAGAACCATTTCTGCTGCTGTCCTGCCCTCCCGTTCAGCATTCCTGGTGTGAGAATTGCTTCCATGGGATTAGGCACTGCCCCTCATTTTAAATGCTCCTTCCAAGAGTATATACAAAGTATTTCTTTAACACATGCATTATTGAATATTAATTTGTCAACTGTAGGAGATGAGTGACTAAAACTCCCCAGGAGCAGAAAAGAATAATAGTGACTATCATTTAATGAGTGCACACTATGTTCCAGGCACGAAGTTAAACTTGGTGTGGCCAGTATCTCATTAAATCTTTTTCAACAACCCTATGTGGTGCTGGTAAAAAGGCCGGACAACTTACCCAGGGTTACTGGGCTTGACATGGTAGGATTGAAACGTTGATGCCATGCCCTGTTACTCTGGTCTGTGACCCTCAATGTGCTTGAATTGGATAGAAGAGGTCCACAGAATGCCAAGACAGGCTGGCCCTCATTTCCTTCAGCACAGGGCTTGAAGGGGTGGGGAGGCAGCTCACGGGCATCCAGAGCACTGATGAATGTTGTGTGGACCAGTCTGCTTTCCCACTGGCTTAGTGTGCCAAGGCAAAGAATACAGGGTCACTTGGCAAGGAGAAAACATGAGTGTTCCAGCAATAGGATGGCAGTGGGAGGGGCAGAAGAAGAAGTTGGCAGAATTGCTCACAAACTGCACTTTCTTGGACAGCCTGGCCTAGGCTCCCAAGTTCTGCCTGCTCTCTCTTTCCCTCCTTTCTGCGACCGCTGGTCCCATAGCACACCATATGCCTCTGGGTCTCTGCATACACTGTTCTATCTGCCACCAACACGTCTTCTAACAAGACCATATCTTTCTTGTATACCATCCATCCCTGATACCAGGCCTGAGTTCTTGCAAATAGTAGTTGACCTATGTATTTCAGTGGACAAATGATCAATGAATGAACAAGAGAATGGGGCTTTTTAGAACTTGGTCTTGTGCTAGCTCTAACCAGCTTCTGCATTCAAGATCTGCGGCTTGCAATTGCTCTTTTTCTTGTGGCTTATAACCTCATTTAAACACCCACGTTCGTATGTTTCTGCTGCTAAGCATCTGTTTTAGTTTAGGCAAGTGGACCAAGGACGGAAGCCTACACAGGCCCCAATGCCACCTCCCTCCCACCAGTGCAGCATGAAGAGGCAACAAGGCTACTTCATCAGGAGGCTTTCTGCCATTCATCTCTGGCTGCCTGCTTCTCTGAATGGGATTCTCCACCTAACGAGAACAGGGGTCTTCAGGGACCAGTAGGATTAGGTAGTTGGGACTCCTTGGGAGAAGGCATGCTTTATAAACACAAAGTCCAGCCAGTTCTGGGCTCTATGCCCACACTGTGGCAGGTGACTTGCTACATCATCCCAAATGCATATTAGATGTTACAAGATCAGCCACTTAGATGTTTTATTCCAAAATAACTTCATATAGAGAAATACAAAAACAACAATAAGTAGAGCATACTCTCCCTGCCCAGACAGCTTCTGCGATTTTAAAAAATAAGCTTAATTTGTCAGGTTAACATTTTCCTGATTTTTTACTGAAACTTACATTTTCAGAACTATGTTTTATCATATAAGAATATACATTTGTTTGGAGCAATTGCAATTAGTTTGACTGATTATCGTTAATCAGAGGGCAGCACAGGGCTTGAAGGGGTGGGGAGGCAGCTCACGGGCATCCAGAGCACTGATGAATGTTGTGTGGACCAGTCTGCTTTCCCACTGGCTTATAATTGGCTGCTAAATGGGGTGAGAGTGGTTCATTCTTTTCCCCAGAGCTCTGGGTCATGTAATAGCTAGAATGAGCCTAGAACAGTATATTAGTTTTACTGTGTAGCAGTGTTACCACAAACTTCAAAGCTTAACACAATACCTATTACTGTCTCATGGTTTCTGTGGTTCAGGAACAGGATGATTAAAACTAGAAAAGAGAGCAGGCCAATGCGAGGAAGCTTTGTCAAGTTGGCACCTGCCATGAATTTCTGGTGCTCAAATCCATTGGGCCTCCCGAGGACCTTTATGAATTGCATTTCCGAAGGAGAACGGGGAGACATGCGTGTCCACACCCCCCATTGTTGCTCAGTGGTGGTTGTACAGGCATTAGCCCTGCCACAGTCTGGGCTGTGCACTTGTGAGTGGACAGCAGCTTCCCGTGGACACCCATGCCCCAGCATTAGGAAAGGCTGGAGCTTAACTAGGTTCTCTGCAAGGCTGAAATCAAGATGTTAACCAGAGCTGGGGGCTGGCCAGAGGTTCGTCCACTTCCAGCCTCACGAAGTTGTTGGCAGAATTCAGGTTCTTGCTGGCTGTCAGCTGGAAGCTTCTCTCCATAGGCAGCTCAAAATGTAGAGCATCTCACTTCTTCAAAGCCAGCAAGGGAGAGAATCTCCTTGCAAGACAGTCATTACAATCTTATGTATCATCGCTTGCCTTCTAGAACCTTTGCCATATTTTATTGATTAGAATTAAGTCACATGTCCTGTCCACACTCAGTGGGAAGAAAGTACTCCATGGTGTGAACAGTATGAGAGGAGAATCATGGGACCACCTTGAAGGCTGTCTGCCATAGTGGCTAAGAGGACCCAAAGGTCTGCAATCAACAGAGCCAGTGTCAATTTAGTTACCTTATCAACAGCATCAGTGGCTCACCTAAGTTAGCATAAATTCAATTTTATGCAAGTATCTACAACAGCAAGAAAGCAGTCAAGCTGTTGTAGAAACCTAATATACTGTCTATTACCAAATACCTAAATCACCTCCTTAACAAAAGTATTTTTGTTTTGTTGTTTTATCTGAAAGATATAAAACTCCCTAATGTCATTACTTCTAGCATTTAAGTCCCCAAAGGGAGGAAATTGAGTCACTTTTAATTAAACTTTTCTTCTCTATATAAAATTGTTCCATGGCATTTTCCTGGACACCTTACTGTTCGGCTAGTTAGGATAACTTTATTTACAGCATTAATAAAATTACACAAATACATGAGTTAAGTTAAATTAATGAAACATAAATATACACACACACACACACACACACACACACACACACACACACACACACATGCCCTATCCCTGGTTCTCCTCTTTAGTTAGAATTAGGAGAGCCAATGTGCAGTGCACTTTTTTTATTAATGCTGTTTGTGGGAGCCTGTTTATTTTTCCTTTGTTAGGCTTAATGTGGTACATCTTACAGATGTTGCGAACATTTCAGGATGTCTTGAAGAGACAATAAAAGATTGTGGTTTCACAACAAAGCCTCTCAGCACTGAGGCCCGCTGGTAACTGTTGGGTTGCTGAAGTGTAAGATTCTCGGTTTGTCTTCAAAAGGAGCGTGTTCTTGGCGGGTGCGAGCTGTGTGTGTTTGTGTGCACTTTGGTGTCCTTTACGGCTAGTTTTCCCAAAGGTTTGCTGGACTCGTTGCATCATTTATTTTTATTTATAAGAGTCTTTTGGAAGCTTCGGAGCGGTTATAGAGTCATTACCATTTGTCGCTGTAAACGGTTATGACTGCCTGTGGAGATTGTGTTGAAGGCAAACAAAAGTAAAGCAAGTGCCTCCTTACCTCTCCTCCTCATCTGCTGAGAGTCCTGCTCGGTGGGATTGCCCAGGTCCACGCTCGTTCTGATTTATGACATCTGCCTCCCAGGACGGGCTACATGGAGTTTTGGATGGAGGTGCACTGTTTGCATGAAAAACATCAAATTTGGTATATTTATTTTTGAAGGGCAGCGTGGAGTTAATGATCCTACAAAACTCCTGACACATAAATTTGTTTTTCCATCCTTCAAATGAGGTAACAAGGCAACTCTATATCCAGTCCTGGGGAAGTTGGTGCTTCTGATCAGAAACTCTATGAAATGGGTAACCTGCCAGGATGCTGGAAAAGCAGCCTTCCTTATTAAAGTAATATTAGTATGAACTATTATGAAGCACCATAAATGGCCCTCCTGGGCCTGGACAGTTCAGGACACAGATTATTTTTAACATGCTTATGTTTCTATTTCTAAGACCAAATAGGACTTGAAAGAGGACTTATTATTGAAAAAACTTTTTTTGTGCCGTACAAAAACAATTGGTGGTACCTTCTCGAGTACTCTGCATGTAGTTTTGCATGAACAGTGTGGTAGCAGTTTTGTTTCTGTTCACATTTTGTGTTGTGTTGTCATCTATGGTCGATTAAATATTAATCAAATATAATGTGTTAGAGCAGGCAATCTGAGAAAAGAGAACCTGCTTCCTCAAAGAGCTCCCAATCTAGGTAAACTCATGACTCTGACCTTCCTAAATCCTCCAGTGGATTCCATTGCCTTTGGAATGAGATTCACCTCCTAGTCTGAGCTCATAAGATCCTAGATGATCTGGCTACCACTTGCCTTACATTAGAGACTGCCACAATTCAACCAGACAAGTGCTGTTATTCTCATTTGTCAGGTGCATAAACTGAGGCTCAAAAAGAAATAAGTAAGTTTGCAAACTCCTCCTAGGCAGTAGAGGGCAATTCAAGGTTAAAGCTGTTACCCCCTAAATCCTTCATCTTCTTTTACTTTCCTAACCTGTGATTACATGATGATATAACCAATCAATTCAGTAAGATGAGGAGACCAGGATTACACAGCAGACTCAGTTGGGAAACACTAGATTCGAAATAAGAAAGCTAATTCTTGCTCCTGTCCCTCCTAATAATTAGCTGTATGATCTTGTACAAGTCACCTTACCCCATTTTCTGCAATTACAAAGTGATGAAAGTCAACTAATAATTTCTAGCCAAATCTAGTCCAAATAGAGAATGCTGTGTCTTTTGGGTCCCACTTGGGTCCATGTGCATTAGCATGTCAAAGGCACCCTGAGGTCCTATATGAAGAAACGTGTTAACATAACCCTTTTCCACCTCCTCTGACCTCAGAGCACTTAGTCACATCTCACAGAATATCATTTGGGAAAACAGTCTCCAAATTGTTTGTAGGCACTGAATTTGAGGGTTGACATTTTAGCCTGCAAAATGTTCCATACCTACAAACCATGTGTTCTCTTTTAATTGTGACTTGCCACCACCAGCACCCCCAGGACTGAACACTGTGGGTAACAAATAAATGCTACTGACTGGTGATTTATTCAGCCCTTAGTGTATTTTAAATGGTGCTTATTTAATGTCTGGCAAAATTTAGCCGAACATAAAACAGTTCTGGGATGGGAAGCATTGTACTCTGGAAACTGGTTGAAAACCACCAATTTTCCCTTGAGCCAGCCAGAGAGATGCCAGATGACATTTCAGTACCATTTGGTTCTGAGTGTTCCATTCAAAGGCAAAAACAAAAGACAAAGTCTGTCTCTGGTGAGCAGGCTTCTGATCTAGCCATTCTGCCTGAGCTGGTCTGTGGCAAATCAAAGCATTTGGCGTTGGGTGTCATTGAATAGTCACTCTGATGTGACAGCCATTTTTTTTCTTTCTATCCTCTTGAGCAGTTTACAAGATAAGTTGGCCCAACTTCATTCTCCCAGGGAGAAACCCGTCTTTTTTTCCCTAGAATGCTACTTGGTGTCCACTTCAGCAGTAAATTACCAAATGCCACCCTCATGGTTTGAAAGAGCTTATTCACAATGAAAGTGCCAAAGAGTTTCCCAGGAATTGACTATGTGGCCTTTCTTATTTGTGTGTGCCCAAGGGAAAAAAAGTAACTTTGTCAATATATTCAATAATACACAGAAATGGAGTTTTAAAAGGGACAATTGTTTTTAATAAAATGTCTTAAAATAGCATTGCTTTTCATCCTTTGGAAAGCATATGTGGCTGAGTACAGTAATTTAATATGGTAATAAAACTTTTTGCAATGTACCAAAACAAAACAAAACATACAAAACATAACACCTTAAGAGCTATGTAACTTTACCAGACCCTATAATATGAAAAATATTTCTTTTATCTTTGTTTTTAAAAACCACAAAAACAAAGGTCCTATGTAGATCGTGTGATAAAAGAATTTTATACTCTAGGTTCATAACCAATAATACTGAGAAAAAAATGTTTTTTGTTCTAACTCTTGTGAGCACAAATAATTTGTCAAAAAGGCCTTTCCTTTTGAGCACGTTGTATGAAGCCACACGTCATGCTATTATATGTAGTTAAAAGCAGTAAGGGTAGTGATTAAGAGTGGAGAGTCAGCTCCATGGTAGAACCTGTGTGGGTCATTGCTCTGCCAGTTACTATCTATAAGCATTTTTTTTTAAATCTGTGAGCCTCAGTCTCCTTGTATGTAAATGGAAGTTTACCTTCATCACAGGTTGTTTCAAAGATAAAATGTGACAAAGTCTGTAAAACAATTATCCAATGCTGGTCATATAATAATTAACAAGAGTTATTATTTTTTGGAAATCTATTGGAGATCATTTAACAGGAGAACCAGCAGTTGAGTGGGCTTAGCCAAGGAGCGCCATTTTCCTGCGATCTTCCTGGTCCCATTTCTTTCTTGTTGGCTTCATGTATAGAAGGTCTGGGTCTGTCATTTATGCACCATGATTCTGTCTAAAAGCTCTAGCTCAGAAAACCCTAGAAGACTCCCCTATCCATTATTGGCCCAAGTTAGTTACTGGACAAGTTGGGGTATATGGACTATAGCACTGAACCACAGACAATGGATAATTTGATTCAACAAATATTCAGTTTAACCAGTGGTAGTCAACCTGGTCCCTACCACCCCCTAGTGGGTGTTCCAGCTTTCATGGTGGGTGGTAGCGGAGCAACCAAAGTATAAATAAAAAGATAGATTTAACTATAATAAGTTGTTTTATAAAGATTTATTCTGCCAAACAGCGAAAATCTGACATAAAGTACTTGGTAAGTAATTATTATTATATGCTTTAACTTGCTGTAACTCTGCTTTATAAATTTTATAAAGTAAATTACTTCCCTACTTTATAAATCACCATTACTGTGGAACCGGTGGGCGGTTAGAAAATTTGACTACTAACAGAGATACAAAAGTGGGCAGTAGGTATAAAAAGGTTGACTACCCCTGAGTTTAACCTAATGTCTGTCAGGCATTGTGTTAGAGTTGAGTTTAAAATAATGATTTAAAGTAGGGATTTGACAAATTTTTTCTTCAAGGGTTAAATAGGAAATATTTTAGGCTTTACAGGATGAAAGATAAAATCAAAGACATTATGTAAGGACTTATTACCCATATAAAATGTGAAATGATTATATACAGCTCTGGTTCCTGTCCTAATGGACTTCAATTTATCCAAAGTGTGACATGATATTTTGGCATCTTCCCCTTCCTCCACCCCCAGCTTATTATTTGAATGAAGCCAAGCCTGTCAATAAAATTACTTGTCCAGTGTTACCTGCCTAGTCACCAAATCTAAGAAGTCATTGGTTGGGGGAACAAACCACGAGCAGCTGTTGATGATGTTGGGTTTAGCTTAAAGGCCATAGCCTGAAAACGGGTGCCAGGTCAGAGAGTCTTAAAAGCTCAGTATTAAGAGAGAAAACAGGAAATTCTCCTCTCAAATACTATTTAAAAGATCATTACAGCCTGCTGGTGGTGGCACAGTGGGTAGAGCCTTTACCTGGGATGCTGAGGACCCAGGTTTGAAATCCCGAGGTTGCTGGCTTGAGCAAGGGGTCACTGGCTCAGTTGGACACTCAAGGCACAGATGAGAAGCAATCAGTGAACAACGAAAGTGACACAACTATGAGTCTCTCTCCATGTCTGTCTGTTTCTCTTGCTAAAATAATAATAATAAATTTAAAAATAAATAAAAAATCATCACAGACTCATGGCAAAAGAGCTAACCAGTATTATGCATCTATAACAGGGGTCCCCAAACTACGGCCCACGGGCCACATGCGGCCCCCTGAGGCCATTTATCCGGCCCCCACCGCACTTCTGGAAGGGGCACCTGTTTCATTGGTGGTCAGTGAGAGAAGCATAGTTCCCATTGAAATACTGGTCAGTTTGTTGATTTAAATTTACTTGTTCTTTATTTTAAATATTGTATTTGTTCCCGTTTTGTTTTTTTTACTTAAAAATAAGATATGTGCAGTGTGCATAGGGATTTATTCAGTTTTTTTTTATACTCCGGCCCTCCAACGGTCTGAGGTACAGAGAACTGGCCCCCTATGTAAAAAGTTTGGGGACCCCTGATCTATAACCACATCCTCACATCTACATGTACGTGAGCTCCTGAGTATACCGAGCACACAACCACTTCATCACCAATGCTTCCCAGGAGGCCATGCAACTACACACTCTGAAATGATATTCTGCAGGTGGGACCACAGTACAGACTTCTCCCAGACTCTCAATTTTGCCTGAAACAAAGCTGCTCCTCGACAGGTAGAAGGGCCAGGAGACGGGAGACAGTGGGCTAGCACTTCCCAGGGCCCATTTAAAAGATGTGCCACCAAGCCACAGAGGAAGTGGAAGCTTGCTCCCAGCTCCGGGGCTCGGCCACCTGCTTTCCCATGATTCTGTGACTTGCCCTCCGGATAAGGAGATTAAACCATGCTCTGCCTAACTCTGTCCACCCTGTTTTGTGTGTTTTTGCAGTTTTATCCCACACCCAGTGTATTCAGTATTCTGGGGCCTGTTGTTGGCCTTTTGGGTATTAAGAATGTCATTTGAGGGTTGAAATCTGTGAGAGAATCATGTTGCTACCATTCATCAAGTCAAAGAGCAGGTGAGGGCAGGGCTGGCGCTGCAAGCCAGGGTCAGATAGATTCAACAAGTTGTAGCCCTTGTTTGGAGTAATTCATACTCATAGAATCAAGTTGTTTTTCTTTTAATGTTTTCTATTCCAAGCCCATGATTCAAAATATACAAGAACTGCTCTTGTTAATTCTGAGCTGATTAGTTAAATTACATCCCAGAGATCTTCACACTTAAAGACAGGAAAAAATAGAACCCAGCATCCTGAGCCCATAATCTGCTTGGTCTTTTGTCTTTTTTTTTTTCCTGGTAGTCAACAGCCTTTAGGATCCTTAAGTTCATAGTAGTGTGTAATTATCTCTGTGGGGAAAGCAGAATATGTTTATTGATTTTTTTTTTTCTTTTTGGTTGCTGTGTACATTAGACTCTATAAACTCCTTAAGAGACTGCAGGAAGCAAAATAGTTAGATGAGATGTCTATTTTCAATTAGTTTTCAATGCCTAGAGAAATTAAAAACAATTCCATCACATCCCGAATACCCAGTGTCTTCCACTGCACAGCCACAGCTACCTCAAAAGGAAAGTTAGTTCCCTTTGCTAATTCCCTGTAGCACTTCACAAGTTGGGTTTTAAGAAATGGACTGTTTTGTAATTTTTATGAATGAAGTCTTGAGTCAACGAGTCTTCGCGTGCCTCTAGAATGTGCAATTCTACAGGGTAGAGAATCTAGGTTTCTGTAACTCTTATGTTTGCTAGTCTTATGCTAAGCAAAGAGTGGTCATTTTCATTATGTCTTATGCAAGGATACATATTGAGAAGGTAGGTTAGTATTTTAGGGCTTTGAGTCAAATCTCTGGGCTCAGTTTTCTCATCTGTACAGTGGGAATCATAATCACGCCTCTCCTTGTTCTAAGGACCACACATACGAATGCGTACAATATATGGGGCATGCTTGGCATAAGGCAGGCTCAGAGAAACTGCCCAGCATGTCTGCTGCTGTTTCCCTTGCTGCTTCTCTGCCCAGCCCCCCTTCACCCCCAGAAAAATGCCCTTAAAAGTTGAGTAATAATCTGAGATTAAGACAATTTAGGATAAACAACAGAGTGAAACCTAATATTCTAGAAACAAGCCTAAAGTCAAACAGTATTTTTTTTTTCTGAAAATCTAATAGGGGATAGTCCAGGGTGGCCTTGAGAATAAAAATTAAGGATAATTGTTCATTTTTCAAAGCAACTCGGCATATGGTTCCTGAAACAGTTTGCTTTCTGGGTACAAAGCCTCATTCACAAGCTGCTTTCTGGGGACAGTGTCCCGCGTGAGCCAGCGCTAGCGCGGATCACCGGGTTGCCTTTCTCTATGGATCGTCCTGGGGAGGGCTGCCATGTGGGTGCTGCAATTCATGGGGATAGAGACAGCGACACAAAGGCATGTCACTAGCTGGCTTCGGGTTCAGGCTTCTAATTGGTGGCAGAGCATTTGCTAGTGCTCCTTTTGTACTCTCCCCTTGAGCTGCTAAAGTGGTTTTGGACATTTTTCCAATGTATTCTGCAAGGTTTAGTTGGGCAAGAAGTGTAAAACTATTGGTGGCTCAACTGAATGAATCTCACCAGTTTCTACAGGCCTTAACCATGGCTTTTGAGTGCATTAGGATTCTGCTGGTTGCAAGAGACAGAAAACTAAACACAATACCAGCTGAAGCAAAAGTGAACCTATTGGCTCATGGAAATGAAAAGTCCAGGGTTTGGGGGGTTTCTTCTCTCTCCTCTGCCTTCCACAGTATCTGTTGCATTTTCAGGTATGTCCCGGGGCTCTGTGGAAGCTGCAGGTTTACATACTCCCAGAATAAAGTGAAAGAGAGGACCAGGATCCTCAGCTTGACTGCTGTTGGCCTGAGATCAGTCAGGCCGCCCCCAACCAATCACCAGGGAGGCAGAGGGGAAGTGTGTTGTGTGGTGTGCTTAGGGCGGGGTCAGGTGTCCATCCCTAGTGAACAACTTGCCATGGGGCCAACTCTACTGAAGTACTTGAACTGAGAATAGAGAAAGAGAGCCTCTAAAAGCGAAACTGGTGACACTTTCTAAAAGTAGCCAAAAACATATGGTAAAGAGAACTAGTAAGGAGAGCCAAGTCCAAAGTGACCTGCCGCTCCCTCTCGGTGAGATCACTCCTGGTAAGAAGAGCTGGCTGCTGGCCGGCCGGCCCACGAGGCTCTGGAGAAGCACCTGCAGGTCTAGATGTCATCCTGCCCTTCGGTCACTTTCTTCCTTCACACCCACTTCCTAACATTCCTGCCGGAGCACAGCACTGTCCACAGACTACGGTGAGAGAGTTTGGGGATGAGCAGAGCTTCAGGCAATGAAAAGAGGCACATTAGTGGTCAGTGGAGAGTAGGATTCTACTCTCAGTGCTTCCAAAGGTGTTTTCTGTAAATTCAGAAGAAAACTTGCAGGAAAGATGGGCCATTTCAGAGCGAGGAAGACAGGAGTCTGGATGTGCCACACCCTGTCCTATCCCATGAAAATACAGAAACAGCAGCAACTCTCAGATTTTCCATAATTTAATGTTCTTTCCAAAATACACAAACAAGATGCCACTGATCCATGATGCAGAAAACAGGTGCAGAGTTGTTTTCGCAGCCAGGCAGGCTGATGGCTCTGACCCTTGCCCCTGCTGAAATGACACACGTTTTTGAGTGTCCCCTTCTTCGCAAACTGTGTTCTGGACCTGTAGGTTGTTGCTGTTGTTGTTTTAGTAGCAGCAGCCATTATAGTAACATAGTTGACATCTACTGGAGTTTGCATCATGCCAAGTACTTGACATGTATGACATCATTTAAGTCTCACAATTCTTTGAATTAGGCATTATCTCCATTTTACAGAGCAGAAACCTGGGGCTCAGGGAGAGTAAGTCGCTTGCTCAAGGTGATAGGACATTCAGTGATAGCATTTGGTTTCCAAGCCACCACTGAGCACAACCACCATGTTACCTGGCAGCGTTGCCCTGATTGTAGCACATGACAGTCACTGACAGTTACTGAACACTCGCCACATTCCAAGCTTTATGCTCACAATGTGAGAGGTATCCTCTCCTTTCATATTCACAATATCTCTCGTGATGTACACCCTAGTCGTGTCCCCACTTTACAGATGGGAAACTGAGACTGGCATTCTCTCTGTCACTCGCTTAAAGTCACACAGTCCGAATCCCAAATCTGGTCCTCGCGCTCACGTGCTTAATGGTGGGCCGGCACTGCCTGTGCCCTTATAAAGTCATCTCACTGTGTTCTAGTTACTTGTTTAGATGCGGCTTTTCCCCACTAGACTGTGAGAGCCTTGAAGTCAAAGACACTGCCTTAAACAGCCAGCCCATCACAGGTGCTTAATAAAATGCCTTGTTTGTTTTCTCCGTGCCAAATGTAGTGCAGGACATGTAAAAGGTGTTCTCATCGAAAACAAGCGAATGAATAAAAGCACAAAGGGAGGGTATGATGCCTACTGCGGTCAAAAAGGACAAATCTCTCTCCGTAGTCTGGAAATCAGTCTCTTCTTGGGAAGTTGCATCTGTGGCTTGTACTTTGCGAGAGTCAGCGCAATCTGAGTGACTTAGTCTTAAAGTTGAAACGATTCGTCCTTGGCCAGTCCTCCACAAATATCACAGGACTTCTGTCCCCTCCCTGTGATGTTAACACCTATTAAAAAGAAAATCAAACAAAACAAAGACTTGGGTACTATATAAATTCATCTAACACAGCAAGATTCAGTCCTCAAGACAGTTCTTTCTGTCTAGTCTTTCCTGGGTTTCGGTTCCCCTGATCTTTGACAATAACTTCCCAGGTGCCGCAGACAACACCATTAACACAGCAGCTAATTCAGCCTCCGGAGAGTCGGCCTTTAGGTTCCCCCAGGCACCCAGGCACTCTGAACATGTGGAGAATAGATCAAGGAAGTACATGTACCTTCTACCAGGAGGGGAGCTCCTTCCAAAACAAACAAAAAAATAAACCCTGCAGCAGATGATTAAAAGAGACTGTGGTCCCCAGCCAGCTGGAGAGGTAACTAATGCAAATCACCAGCGAGATCTTTGGGAAGGACCTGTTTTGGAACCCAAGGTGAGCCCCATATGGTATCAAGTCCCTGCTTGAAAAACTCAGTTGAATCAAGTCCATGTTCAAACAATTGTGGTTTCTTCGAGCTCAGGAGACAGCTGTCCAAAAAAAAAAGTGACTCACCAGAGAGGTCAAATGCACTGTAGAAGTTGCCTTGAGAGCAAGTCATCCACTTGTGGGAATGAATCATTCAGCCTGTTATGGAAGCGACAGATGAAATTTACATGAAATCAAAGAACTATGCTATAGACCATATTTCATCACCACCAACCCACATCCTGGTGGGGGCTTTGCACAGTTTGTTTCTCGGCTGATTTCTTCCTTTCACATCCATTCTCTGACTATCTTGGGACAGACATAGGATTGTTTTACAAAAATCCCACCCCGGGGCATTTACCTTGGCTGCCCAGCTCTGGTCTTACCTACCTTCTTTACTGGAAGAAGCCTGGCTTTGCTCATATATTTGCTATGGTATGTGTGAAACTCCCAAGTGGTGAGCATGAGCCTAAAGCCCATCATGGTAAGTCCATTCTTCTGACAAGATGGTGGAACACAAGCTCATCTAGCCAATGAGATATAAGCGAACAGCAACTTGAAGAATTTTTCTTCCTTAATAAAAAGGCTTGTGGGCAGAATTATCCAATCTATTCTGTTGCTAAATATCTTTCATCTTGCCCGCATTCATTCCTGGAACCATTGCAGCCATCTTGCTGCCATGAGGAGTGAGCTCTCCCACATCCTGAGGGCAACAGAAAGATGGCAGTCACCTGGATCCTTGGTGACAGTGTCACACCATGGAAATAGTCCAGCATGCCTGCAAAGCCCTTCAGGGTAAACTGACACCTTGTTGGGATGGAGCGCTGTCTGGCGAGGTAACTTACTTGCTCACCTGAGACAGATGAGTCTTATTCCTGTTTTAAGGCACATTTTTTTCTCTTAAAAATTTCTGTTTTAGCAGCTGTGGCTTGTATCTTTTGAGGAAGTGAGGGTGACAGTAGATGCCTTTCCATAAACCCATGCGATGTCCCCAAACCCATTTAGATTGCGCAGTCTAAAGCAAGAGCTGCTGAACCTTCTCTTTAGATGATTACGGAGCCCTTTACAGACCTTCATTTTCATGAGCCATTCAGTCCTGTTGCAACCACACAGCTCACCCACTGTACAACAAAAGTAGCCATTGATAGTGCAGCTAGTGCTCGACTTATGACCACGATTGGTTCCGACAGACCGGTTGTAACACAATTTGGTCGTAAGTTGAGTAGGCTATATGTGCAGTACTGTGAAATGATGTTATAAAAATCTTTAAGTCATATTTTATCATAGTTTTCTTTCATTGTTATATATCATAATTTTCTTTGTTCATTTTATGCCATTTGTATCATCTCTACACCATTTTGTTTCTTATTTTTACATTTGTTGGGTTTAAGTAAAACACTGCATTACCAGTACAACTGGTTTAATATTTGCAAAGACAATTTCCTCTTGGTAGACATCTTGGGAGGCGTTTGATGAAAAATATCCAAGACACAAAACACAAATTGCTGTACCGAGTCTGGGATAACAGTGGAAATGGTGCACGCGGAGATGGTAGTGCTGCTGGAAGCTGGTCTGTACTGTCGTACACCCAACTGGGCAACGCTTGCGCTGCCAGATGCGAAGCAGTCGTGGCTAGCGATTGTGGCTGTAAAGTTGAATGGTCGTAAGTTGCATAGGTCGTAAGTCGATCAATATTTGTATAGAAATGAACAAGCCAGGCTGTGTTTCAAGAAAACTTTATTTACAAAACCAGGCAGAGGGCCAGGTTTAGCTGGCAGGGGTATAATTTGTCGGCCCTGGTCTGGAGTTCCCCAACAGTGTCCCTCTACCATGGAAAGCCCCCTGCTGACTTCCATGGGGACTGTGGCCCTGCCTACCTTTCTGACTGTCTCATCCCCCACACCAGCCAGCGCTCTGTCTGATCGTCTGTGGCCAAGCTTTTTATTTTCTCTCTCTTTCTTTCTCTTCAGGGCCTTCAATTTCACATTTAATGTATTTTTCCAGAATGTTTTTCCCTGGCTTTGGTCATGCTGTTTCCTTTTTTAATTAATTAATTAATTAATTAATTAATTTTTTGTTGAATTTATTGGGGTGAGTAAACACAAGTATTTTCTCCAAACGGCTTTTCCTCAGCATTCGACTTTTCCCCAGTCACTTTCCTGTCCATTGTCTGCTTTATTTTTTCCTTTGTTTTCACCCGAACCCATCTCCATCCCCCCATGATCAGCCCCTGCCCCTGTTAGAAGTTAAGTTTCTTAAAGGGCAAGGACCTTGACTATCTTGGTCACCGTTCAATTTCCCCAAGTCTAGACATAAAGTAGATATTACATAGTTATTGATTTTAGAATCGGTGAAACTCACGTGGGCTATGGTTGGCTCAAGGACGTGATTTAAAGAGTTTTCAAATATGCTCTTTAACACAAACATAGGTCTCTTCTAATCTTACAATGTACTACTTCTCTACAAGATGGCTCATGCGTGACTCCCCTTGGAGTTAAATTTTATCTCATAGTAGCAAAGTGCGTGTTCCCTGAACATGTAGCTAGATGACTAATAGAAATGCTAGTAATTATTGGCCACATGACACTTTAAATGCGTCAAGAAGTTAAGAAAAAAATGTGTCTGTGGGGGGAGTAACTTTCTCATTTGTTCTACCTACCAAGTCATTCTCCTGGAAACTGCAAGGGCCTGTGTGTCATGTCCATTAGGACTTTCCTTCCCATGAAGAGTTGCAGCCAGTAGCCCCAGCCCAGATTCAGGTCAACGCCTGGGCCCACGTTCTGTCCAAAGCTGGAGCTATGTTTTGGGAGCCAGGAAATCTCTGCTTTATTGAATCATACCAATAAAAACGAGGCAATTCCAGTCGTGAGTGAAAGATACTTTGGCTTTATAAAATCTCACATGTGATTTGCAACCAGGAGTCTGATCATATGAAAAGACTACTTTCCTCTGCTTGTCCGTAAATGACTGCAGAAAGCCCAAAATATGCTCACCGTTAAAATTCAACACCACTGGAGGGGGGAGAGAGGAGCGGGGGGAAGGAAGTTCATTGGTTTGGGGCTGTTTCCCAATGTGAGTTAATACTAGATTTTTCAAAGTTTTAGGTCACCCTCTCCACAGCCCTCTGTGTGTGACTCTTCCCCACCCTGGGTGATTACCTGCCTGGCTCTGGGCCCTTGCTGGCCTTTCTCAGACCAGGAAATCTGCTTAAGATATGATCTCTGGCATTGGACTGAATTTTTTTTTAAAGTCCTCTCATTAATAGTGGTGACTCTCCCGTGACACTCCCTCCCAAATACATTTTAAAAAAAAATCACCAAGGGATACAATGGAGCTCCAAAATGTCCTTTAAAAAAAAGGGAAGAGTCACACAGAAGGAAATGAGAACAACAGCTTTCTCGTTAATGCTTTTCTTTTCATTGATCTAAGTAAGACATATTCCCCCACCCGAAGAGCACTCCCAAGGGTTCTTGAAGTCTGAGCTCTCAGTTGCCAGTGGAATCCCGAAGCATCTTTCTGGCTCAGGAAGCAGAGGTTGTGTCAACATATACATGATGTCTCCTCTGTTTATGTGACAGGCATCTTGGGTCCCAGTGAGAAAGGCTGGTGCTGTTGGTCCAGGCCCCAGCTGCAGCAGAGAGAGCAAATCTAAGTTTGTGCAGATACCGTAAATGAGCGCCCAGTGCCAGGTGGAAACTGCACGCAACTGGGGGCAGCCACTACTAGTCCCTGCCAAGTCTGACCACATAAGAATGTAGGCCCAGAGATGCCAGATCTTTTCATTTTTCCAAAGGAAAAAAAAAATCCAGAAACCTGGATGACTCTTCCAATTTCTAAATGTTGGAGCAATTTAAAAAAGAAAAAAAAAAGAAAAAGAGTGCCCTAGCCAAGTGTGTCCGCAGGCACGACTGAGCCTATGGGTTGCCCGTCTTGTAGCAGTCACATAAGCCCTCAGCAAGCTGCTCCGTCCTCAGAGAGCATCATCAACAACCTCTGGGTGGGGAGCACGGTCCACAGCATGTTCGGGGGCAAGTCCAGAGCTGCGATTTGTAAGGCTTCGCAGTCACTGCTTCATTCCTGACGATGACCAAGGAGGTTCTCCGCTTTGCCAGGCCCTAGCTTTGTGGCATGGGAAAACAGTTTATGAAAATGGGACTAACTATTCGAGATGGTCAGCCCCTTTTCTAGCATGGCACACACACACTCTGGCAGCAGGAGGGCTACAACCTGGTTTTCATCATTGAAGAATGTTTTCACCTCTATTATACGTGGTGGTGCTCCTTTGTCTAAGTTTAGTCTCTGCTCACATCCCTTACGGTTCTTTCCCCATAGGCTTTAGCCAAACATGAGCTTCAAACTAATGGATGCTTTGCTTATCCAGTTTTATCCCTGGTTTCCGGAACCAGAGGCAACGGTAAAATAAAAATGAAGACACAAGAATCTCTCTTGTTGGCATACTTTCATTTAATTGAAAGTTCGTGCTTTCTTTAATTAAATTTCCTTTAACAAGCTATGGAGTAAGTAAAAGACGAGTGAGTTTTGTAAAAAAAAAAAAAAAAAGACTTATTGAAAATATTTCTGCATGTGTCATCAAACTAGAAGTACACCGAGTTCTTCTTCGTCAGTGATCCTCTGCCTCCCCCCTGCTTCCCTCTGGTAGTACCTGTGTCCTTGTCTCCTCCTCGTGTTGAGAATGAAATTCCCTCCAGAACACAGTGTTTGCCCATGGAGGGCTCTCTGAAGAAGGGTCCCCATTGCATGAATGAGGCCTGACCGCAGCAGAGAGTCCTGCTTTGTCTGCTTGACCCCGTGGGCCTTTGCCCCGCTTCTGGGGGGGTCCCCTCTGTCAAGCCTTGTGTTTTAGGGCTCCTTTGTGTGCGCTTGGCAACCTCTCTGCATTGTGCAATTATTTAGAGCTGGTTAGTGTTGCATAGTGTGATCTAATGTTGCCTGTGCTTTCAGCTCTGTAACCCCCCTGGATATATTTTGAGTTCTTGTCAATATTTTTCTCATTCTGAAAAATATGGAGGCCCTGGCCAGGTGGCTCAGTGGATAAAGCGCCATTCCAGACCACAGAGGTTGCAGGTTTGAACCGAGGTCAGGGCACATATGAGAAGCAATCAACAAGTTGTACTACTAAATGGAACAACTAAGTGAAACAGCAAGTTGATGCTTCTCTCTCTCTTTCTCTTCCTTCTCCCCTTTCTCTTTCTCTCTCTCTTTCTTACCAACCCCCTCTCTCTCCAATCAACAGAAAAAAAAAATTTTTAATACGGAAAACTATGCAGTGGCAAATGGATTTCCATATTTTAATCTGTACCCAGAGATAACCACTTAGATACTTTGATTTATTTCTTTAACAGTGAAACACAATTTTTCTTTTCTTGATTCTATGATATCTGTTTTAATACATACCATAGGATTAATCTGTATTCCCCAAACTTAATGAGGCCAGTGCCTTCTTGACATAAGCATCTTAACTCAAAGGTCACCACCTCAGGTCCACCTTCTTGATGAGCTTTTCTGAAGTAATCATACACCTACCTCCACCAGTCTGTAGCACTCTCTCATACCCCCTATTGTTTTATTCTTAGGATTTCCTACTATCTGAAATGGTTGTGTACCTACCTCAACTTGCCACCATTTATATATTAACAACTCTACCAGAACATAAGCTCAGGGGAGCAGGGACCTTCTACCTTACTCACTGCTATGTCTTGAGAGCATAGACTAGTGCCTCTGCAGTCTTCTGGTACAATGACAGTACAAGGTCTTTTTTTTAAGCTATCAATTTGCAAGGATAGAAAGCAGGGGAGAGAACTAGGGGGTGGTGGTAAGGACTGGTTCAGGAAAATATGAACTTGATACCAGTGTGTTCCTATACCGGCCCTCTGAAGTCCAGATCAACCCATCTTCCCACAGCCCACAGCCTCACTCTGATACCTTTGTCTTTGTCTGGTGCCAATCCTGGCTTTGTGATGTAAGAATTACAACTCAAATATATTTTCCTGCCAGTGAAAAAGATGAAAATGTCAACTCCTTTAACCCCATATTTTGAAAGATAAATGTTGCTAACATTTTAGCAAATTTCTAATCTTGTTTCTATACTTTTAAAAACTTAATTATGATTGTTCTACTCTATAGATTCTGACTTGCTGGCCAGCTAATAAAATAGACCTCCTGCTTTTGCCTATTTGATCCACCAAATATGGACTTAATCAAAAAGTCAAGTCAATAATATTAAAAGAAGTGCAGAGGCGAAATGAAAAATAGTAGAGAAAGGTTCCTATTAATTTATGTTTTTAATATTTCTTATTCTTTGTGCCTTATTGCAAATGACATTTATGTGATTAAAAGCAGGTTATTTCCTAGTAGCCCATCTCCTCCTATTATATATTTTTCATCTGGACATATTACTTCTCAGCTTGTGGCACAAAAGTTAGTGACTGTGGAAATGATTATAATGTCATTGAAGACTGTGGCTTTAGAGGGAAAAATCAGCAGGGACAGAACCTGAGCCACGAAGTTCCCAGTGTTGCTGAAAATCTCATTAAGAAGAAAAGAAAAAGGGGGCAGGGTAAGGCTCTGTAAGCTGACCCCATGAATGTGAACTGCTTCCTTCTTTCTCCTGTCCGTCCTGAATCTACAGTCTGGGGCACTGATAGGGAAACAGACAGGAGAGGCTCTGACTATCCCAAACTCTTGGAAGTGAGTCAGTGATCATTTTAGGAAACAGATCAATAACCAGATGCATTTCTGAAAACCAAATCCTATCCAATTTATTTGGTTGGTTTTTTTTTTATAAGTTTGAGTCTGGTCATTTAGGATGGAATAGGCATCTTTATATTTTTATTTTTTTATTTTTAAATTGACTTTATTGGGGTGACATTGGTTAATAACATTAACTAGTTTCAGGGGTACCTGTCCATAACACATCATCTGTACACTGTACCGCATGCTCACCACCCCAAGTCAAGCCTCCTTCCATCACCGTGTATCCCCTCAACCCCCTTCAACCTCCCCGCCCCCTTTCCCTCCTGTAATCACCACACGGTTGTCAGTGTCTATGGTCTTTTTATTTTCTTTGCATAAAGCATCTTTAAATAATTAGGGTATTTCTAAGTTAAGAGAAAAAACTTAGTTGATCTTTAAGAGAATGGCACAGGTTTTCAGCTATTCTCTGTACCTTTTCAAAAGCAGGGCTACCTGGAATTGGTTCTACATTCGCATGTTGCTGATAAACAGTGATAAGTCTTCTCCTGCTGAGAATTATGGAATAAGACCTTATTGGATGACTTCCTTGCGAAAAACAACTTTACATCTTGACATAATACCAAAAGTTTAGGAGACTAGAGAGTGAACCAAAGGGACACTCTAATAAGGAGTACACACTTGGAAGAGGGTAGATGGGAACTGTATGAAGTTCCTATGTATGAAGTTCCTATGTCCACGGCTCAGGCTATGTGTAGTCAGCACAGTGCACTTGGGCAGGACGGCTGCTTGTGTCAGAAAGTCTTCCTGACCAGGGAACCAGGACATGCTGGAAAGAGTTGGGGAATCACCAGAAGGAAAGATCTAGAGAGAGCTCTATCAAATGCTATCCATATCTATCTGTATGTCTGACTCTTAAATTATGCAGCATGGTGTAGACTCAAAGTAACTAATGTGTATACAGAAGAGATGAATGGAAACTGTAGCTATCTCCCAAGAAACAGTTTGGAGTTTAAGTCCAGAAGAGCATTGCCAGATAAAGTGAAACAACACTGTCAGAGGAAAATAATAGCATCCAGAACATCTACTACTTAATATTTGCAATTTCAGGATACAATCCAAAATTAATCAACATACAAAGAATCAAGAAAATGGGACATGTTCTCAAGAGAAAAGAAAAGCTATTGAGTGTGACCCCAGATTGCACCAGATGTTGGAACTAAAAGACAAAGACATTAATGTGGTTATTATAACTTTTCTAAATGATGCACATGATAAATGAGAAGCTAGGAAAATCCTTCAGAGTGATGGAAACAATGAAAAAGAAACAAATGACAATTCTAAAACCAAAA
The DNA here is from genome assembly GCF_036850995.1 of Saccopteryx leptura. Classification (NCBI taxonomy): domain Eukaryota; kingdom Metazoa; phylum Chordata; class Mammalia; order Chiroptera; family Emballonuridae; genus Saccopteryx; species Saccopteryx leptura. Next base: position 165,982,989 of record NC_089508.1, on the reverse strand, counting down.
CAATGTAGTATCTGAAATAAAAAATTCACTGACCTGACTTAAGAACTGAATAGTATTGTGAAAGAAAAGAAAAAGTAAACTTGAAGATAGAGTGATAGAAGTATCTAACATAAATAAGAGAGAAAAAAGACTAAATGATACATAAAGCATCAGAGAGCTATTAGGTAATACCAAATAGTCCAATAAGATGGGTAAATAGAATTCCATAAGAAGGGAAGAGAATGAAGGAGGGAGATATTTGAAGAACTCATGACCAAAAAATTATAAAAATTGATGAAAGACAACAATGTAAAGGTTGAGAACAAGGGTGATCAATGAAAATTTCCTATCTACTCAGGCACCATAGTCAACTATTGCAATCCTAAGATAAAAAAGCAAACCTTCAAAGCATCACAAGGAAAACAATGTATTACATACAGGGAACCAGTGATCTGATCACTGGTTGGTTTCCCCACAAAAACAATGGAGGCCAAAGGAGAGTGGAGCAACATCTCTACAGTGCTGAATGAGAAAAAAAATGGTCAACCCAGAATTCATTACTCAGAAAATAATCCTGTACACTGAAGACTGAAACTTGACATTTTCACTTAAAATGGAACCCAAAGAGTTACGAGCAGGCCTGAACTAACTGCAGAGTATGCTGATGGACGTTCTCCAGGATGAAGGGAAAAGGAAAACTCAAATCCTCAGGAAAGACTGAAAAGCATTGCAAATGGTTAACATATAGGAAAATACAAAAAACTACTTAGTAAATGTCTGTCTTTTCCACTTTATTTATAAACCAAATAACTATTTAAACCAAAACTTCCAATGTTGTCTTGTAGTGTTGATAGTGTAGGTAATTGTAATACAGATAATGGTGTTAGCAAAGGAATGGAGGATGAATATGGACCTATGAGGATATAAGACTTCTACAGTTTACATGAAGTGCTAAAATATTAACTGCACATAGACAATAAATAGTTGAGAATGTATATTGCAATCCCTGGGGCAGCCACAAAACATAATAATGCAAAATAATACAGCTAAAATGCCAATAGATTCAAGATACTCATCTTAGGAAAGCATGAGAACTCTAGCATTCTTTTTTTTTTTTTTTTTTTTTACTTATATGAGTGAGGTCTGACTTCTTACTTTTTTTATTGATTTTAATTTATTGTGTTTACATAGATTCTAGTGTCGCCCCAAATGCATCCCCCCTGCTCCCAGATTCCCCTCAACATCTCCCTTACCCCTCTCACCACAGCGCACTCCCCCCTTCCCTTCAGGTTTATGCCATCCTCTCATCCCCTTTCCCTCTGTCCTCTTTTCCTCTGATCCCTTTGATCCCTCCTCTGCCTCAATTCCAATCCTCAGTTCACATTGTTCATTGAATTCCTCAAATGAGTGAGGTCATATGATATTTTTCTTTCTCTGCCTGGTTTATTTCAGTTAACATAATAGTTTCCAGGTCCATCCATGTTGTCACGAAAGGTAAGATTTCCTTCTTTTTCATGGCCACATAGTATTCCATTGTATATATGTACCACTGCTTTTTAATCCACTCGTCCACTGACAGACACTTGGGCTGTTTCCAGATCTACGCTATTGTGAACAATGCTGCCAGAAACGTGGGGGTGCATTTCTTCTTCTGGAACAGTGCTATGGTGTTCTTGGAATATATTCCTAAAAATGGAATGGCTGGGTCAAAAGGCAGTTCCATTTTTAATTTTGGGGGAGTCTCCATACTGTTTTCCACAGTGGCTGTACCAGTCTTCATTCCCACCAGCAGTGCAGGAGGGTTCCCTTTTCTCCACAAACTTGCCAGCACTTATTCTGTGTTATTTGTTAATGAGCGCCATTCTGACTGGTGTGAGGTGGTATCTCATTGTGGTTTTAATTTGCATTTCTCTAATGATTAGTGATATTGAACATTTTTTCATCTGTCTATTGGCCTTCTGTGTGTCCTCTTTAGAGAAGTGTCTATTCATTTCTTTTGCCCATTTTTTTTTTGTATTTTTAAACGGGGAGGCAGTCAGACAGATTCCCACATACGCCCGACCAGGATCCCCCCTGCACGCCCACCAGGGGGCAATGCTCTGCCCATCTGGGGCATTGCTCTGTTGCAACCAGAGCCATTCTAGTGCCTGAGGCAGAGGCCTTGGAGCCATCCTCAGCGCCCAGGCCAACTTTGCTCTAATGAAGCCTTGGCTGCGGGAGGGGAAGAGAGAGACAGAGAAGAAGGAGAGGGGGAGGGGTGGAGAAGCAGATGAGCACTTCTCCTGTGTGCCCTGGCCTGGAATTGAACCCAGGACTCTTGCACGCCAGGCCAACGCTCTACCACTGAGCCAACTGGCTAGGGCCTCTTTTGCCCATTTATTGATTGGATTGTATATCTTCCTGGAGTTGAGTTTTTACAAGTTCTTTATAACTTTTGGTTATTAACCCCTTATCAGATGTATCGTCAAATATGTTCTCCCATTGTGTGGTTTGTCTTTTTATTCTATTTTATTATATTGTCTTTAGCTGTCCAAAAGCTTTTTAATTTGATATAGTCCCATTTGTTTATCCTGTCTTTTATTTCCCTTGCCCGTGGAGATAACTCAGCAAATATATTGCTGAGATGTTGGAGAGCTTAGTGCTTATGTTTTTTTCTAAGATGCTTATGGTTTCACGACTTACATTTAAGTCTTTTATCCATTTTGAGTTTATTTTTGTGAATGGTGTAAGTTGCTGGTCTAGTTTCATTTTTTTCAGGTAGATGTCCAATTTTCCCAACACCATTTGTTGTAAAGGCTGTCTTTACTCCATTGTATGCTCTCACCTCCTTTGTCAAATATCAATTGTCCATAAAGGTGTGGATTTATTTCTGGGTTCTCTGTTCTGTTTTATTGATCTATATGCCTGTTCTTATACCAGTACCAAGCTGTTTTGAGTACAATGACCTTGTACTATAACTTCATATCAGGAAGTGTGATACCTCCCACTTTATTCTTCTTTTTCAAGATTGTTGAGGCTATTCCTGTTCTTTTTTGGTTCCATATAAATTTTTGGAATTTGTGTTCTATATCTTTGAAGTATGTCATTGGTATTTTAATTGGTATTGCATTGAATTTATAAATTGCTTTGGGAAGTATAGACATTTTAATGATATTTATTCTTTTTATCCATGAACATGGTATATGCTTACATTTGTTTGTATCTTCCTTAATTTCTTTTATCAATGTTTTATAATTTTCCGAGTACAGGTATTTAATCTCCTTGGTTAAATTTACTCCTAGGTACTTTATTTTTTTGTTGTTGCAATAGTGAAGGGGATTATTTCCTTAATTTCTCTTTCTGACAGTTCATTGTTGGTGTAAAAAATGCCTCTGATTTCTGAGTATTAATTTTATATCATGTCTCCTTTAATTTTATATCCTACCACCTTGCTGAATTCAGTTATCAGGTCCAGTAGTTTTTTGACTGAGACTTTAGGGTTTTCTATATACAATATCATATCATGTGCAAATAATGATAGTTTTACTTCTTCTTTTCGAATTTGGATGCCTTTTATTTCTTCTTCTTGTCTGATTGCTGTGGCTAGGACTTCCAGAACTATGTTGAATAAGAGTGGAAAAGGGGGCACCCCTGCCCTGTTTCTGATCTTAAGGGGATTGCTTTTAATTTTTGCCCATTGAGTATGATGTTGGCTGTGGGTTTGTCATAGATGGCCTTTATCATGTTGAGGTATGTTCCCTGTATTCCCACTTTGCTGAGAGTTTTGATCATAAACAGGTGCTGGATTTTATCAAATGCTTTTTCTGCATCTATTGAAATTATCATGTGGTTTTCTCCTTCCTTTTGTTTATGTGATGAATCACATTGATTGATTTGTGAATATTGTACCAGCCTTGCCTCCCCAGAATAAATCCCACTTAATCATGTTGTATGATGTTTTTCATGTATTGCTGGATCCACTTTGCTAATGTTTTGTTGCGGACTTTAGCATATAAATTCATCAGGGACATTGGCCTATAATTTTCTTTCTTTATGTTGTCTTTGCCTGGTTTTGGAATCAGAATTATGCTCGCCTCATAAAAGGAGCTTGGAAGTCTTCCCTCCTCTTGAATTTTTTGAAATAGCTGGAGAAGGATAGGAGTTAGTTCTTCTTTGAATATTTGGTAGAATTCACCTATGAAGTCATCTGGCCCAGGGCTTTTGTTTGTTGGGAGTTATTTTGATAACTGTTTTGATCTCATTTGTTATAATTGGACTGTTTAGGTTTTCTGATTCTTCCAGATTGATTTTTGAAAAATTATATGTTTCAAGGAATTTGTCCATTTCACCTAGGTTGTCTAATTTTTTGGCATACCAAAAATATCATAATATTTTCTTACAGTCCTTTGTATTTCTGTTGTGTCAGTTGTTATTTCTCCACACTCATTTCTAATTTATTTATTTGAGTCCTCTCTCTTTTTTTCTTGGAAAGTCTGGTTAAAGATTCATGATCTTCTTTACCTTTTCAAAGAGCGAGCTCTTGGTTTCATTGATCCTCTGTATTGTATTTTTAGCCTCCATATCATTTATTTCCACTCTGATCTTTATTATTTCCTTCCTTCTACTACATCTGGGCTTTACTTGCTGTTCTTTTTCTAGTTCTTTTAGATGCAGAGTTAAGATGTGTATTTGAGCTTTTTCTAGCTTCTTAAGGTATGTCTGTAATGCTATGAACTTCCCTCTCAGTACTGCTTTTGCTGTGTCCCATAAATTTTGAGTTGTCGTATGCTCATTATCATTAATTTCTAGGAATTATTTTATTTCTTCTTTGATCTCATTGTTAACCCATAGGTTATTTAATAACATGCTATTTAGTTTCCAAGTGTTTGAATGTTTTTGAGTTTTTCTGTTGTGGTTGATTTCTACTTTCATGCCATTGTGATCAGAGAAAATGGTTGATATGATTTCAATCTTCTTAAATTTGTTGAGACCACTTTTGTGCCCAAACATGTGGTCTGTCATAAGGAATGTACCATGAGCACTTGAAAAGAATCTATATTCTGCTGCTGTAGGGTGAAAGGTTCTGAAGATATCTATTAAATCCATTTGATCTAGTGTGTCTTTTAAGTCTGCTGTTTCTTTGTTAATTTTCTTTCTTGAGGATCTATCTAGTGATGTTAGTGGGGTATTGAAATCCCCTACTATTATAGTATTGCTGTTGATCTCACCCTTTATACCCATCAAAGTCTGCTTTCTATATTTAGGTGCTCCTATATTAGGTGCATAGATATTTAAATGGTTATATCTTCTTGTTGGATTGCTCCCTTTATTATTATGTAGTGACCTTTTTTATCTCTTACTATAACCTTTGTTTTAAAGTTTATTTTGTCAGATATAAGTATTGCTACCCCAGCCTTTTTTTCATTTCCATTTGCATGAAATATTTTTTCCAAACTTTTACTTTCAGTCTATGTGTATCTTTTGTTTTGAGGTGTATCTCTTTTAGACAGCATATGTATGGGTCCTGCATTTTTATCCACGCAAGTACCCTATGTCTTTAGAGTGGATCATTTAATCCATTTACATTTAAGGTTATTATTGATATGTAGTTGTTTATTGCCATTTTATTCTTTAAAGCTACATTCCTCCTTTACTATATTCTTTTCCCCCTTTGTTCTGTTTACAACAGGCCCCTTAATATTTCTTGCAACATTGGTTTGGTTTTAATGAATTCATTGAGTTTTATTTTGTTGTTGTTGTTGTTTTGTCTGGGAAACTTTTTATTTCTCCTTCAATTTAAATGATAGCCTTGCTGGATAAAAAAGTCTTGGTTGTAGGCTCTTGTTCTGCATTACTTTGAATATTTTTTGCAATTCTCTTCTGGCCTAAACTGTTTCTGTTAAGAAGTCAGATGTCATCCTATGGGGGCTCCTTTGTAGGTGATTGACTTTTTTTCCCTTGCAGTTTTTAATATTTTTTCTTTATCTATTAGCTTTGGCATTTTAATTATGATGTATCTTGGTGTAGATTTCTTTGGGTTTCTCTTTAATGGAATTCTCTGTGCTTCTTGAACTTGTGTGACTTTTTCCTGCATCAATTTAGAGAAGTTTGCAGCTATGATTTCTTCAAAAAAGCTCTGTATTTCTTGTTCTTTCTTTTCTTCTTCAGAAACCCTATGATAAGGATGTTTCTCTTTAGGTTGTCACAGAGCTCTCTTAGAGTTTCCTCAGACTTTTAGAGTCGCTTTTTTTTTCTCTCTCTGCCTGGTTTATTTTACTTATAATAATGGCATCAAAGTTCAGCCATGTTGTTGAAAATGGCAGGATTATTTTCTTTTTAATGGCTGAATAATATTCCATTATATTATATATAAAATCATATACATAATATTACATATTAATATGTAATTATTATACATTATATATCATGTACATATTACATTTTCTTTTTTTATATAAATAAATTTTTATTAATGTTAATGGGGTGACATCAATAAATCAGGGTACATATAATCAAAGAAAACATGTCCAGGTTATCTTGCCATTCAATTATATTGCATACCCATCACCCAAAGTCAGATTGTCCTCTGTCACCCTCTATCTAGTTTTTTTTGTGCCCCTCCTTCTCCCCTTCCCCTCTCCCTCCTTCCCTCTCGTGCCCCCCCTCCTGCCCACCCCCAATAACCACCACACCCTTGTCCATGTCTCTTAATCTCGTTTTTATTTCCCAACAATTATGGAATCATGTAGTTCTTGGTTTTTTCTGATTTACTTATTTCACTCAGTATAATGTTATCAAGATCCCACCATTTTGTTGTAAATGATCCGATGTAATCATTTCTTATGGCTGAGTAGTATTCCATAGTACATATGTGCCACATCTTCTTTATCCAGTCTCCTATTGAAGGGCTTTTTGGTTGTTTCCATGTCTTGGCCACTGTGAACAATGCTGCAATGAACATGGGGCTACATGTGTCTTTACGTATCAATGTTTCTGAGTTTTGGGGGTTTATACCCAGTAGAGGGATTGCTGGGTCATAAGGTAGTTCTATTTTCAGTTTTTTGAGGAACCACCATACTTTCTTCCATAATGGTTGTACTACTTTACAGTCCCACCAACAGTGAATGAGGGTTCCTTTTTCTCCACAGCCTCTCTAGCATTTGCTACTACCTATCTTGTTGATAATAGCTAATCTAAGAGGTGTGAGGTGGTATTTCATTGTAGTTTTGATTTGCATTTTTCTAATAACTAATGAAGATGAGCATCTTTTCATATATCTGTTGGCCATTTGTATTTCTTCCTGGAGAAGTGTCTGTTCATGTCCTCTTCCCATTTTTTATTGGACTGTTTGCTTGTTTGTTTGTTGTTGAGTTTTATGAGTTCTTTGTAAATTTTGGATATAGGCCCTTATCTGAGCTGTTGTTTGAAAATATCATTTCACATTTAGTTGGCTGTTTGTTTATTTTGTTATCAGTTTCTCTTGCTGAGCAAAAACTATTTACTCTGATGTAGTCCCATTCATTTATCTGTGTCTTTACTTCTCTTGCCTTTGAAGTCAAATTCATAAAATACTCTTTAAAACCCAGGTCCATGAGTATAGTACTTATGTTCTCTTCTATGTACTTTATTGTTTCAGGTCTTATATTTAGGTCTTTGATCCATTTTGAATTAATTTTAGTACACAGGGACAAGCTGTAGTTGAGTTTCATTTTTTTGCATGTGGCTTTCCAGTTTTCCCAGCACCGTTTGTTGAAGAGGCTTTCTTTTCTCCATTGTGTTGTTGTTGGCCCCTGTATCAAAAATTATTTGACCATATATATGTGGTTTAATTTCTGGGCTCTCTATTCTGTTCCAATGGTTTAAGTGTCTATTTTTCTGCCAATACCATGCTGTTCTGATTGTCATGGCCCTATAATATAGTTTGAAGTCAGGTATTGTAATGCCCCCAGCTTCATTCTTTTTCCATAGGATTGCTTTGGCTATTCGGGGTTTTTTATAGTTCCATATAAATCTGATGATTTTTTGTTCCATTTCTTTAAAGGATGTCATAGGAATTTTGATGGGAATTGCATTAAATTTATAAATTACTTTGAATAATATGGCCATTTTGATTATATTTATTCTTCCTATTCACAAACAAGCAATATTTTTTCATCTCATTGTATCTTTTTCGATTTCCCCTAACAATGCTTTGTAGTTTTTGTTATATAGGTCCTTTACATTCTTTGTTATGTTTATTTCTAGGTATTTTTTTGTTGTTATTGCAGTCATGAAGGGGATTTTTTTTTTAGTTCATTTTCTAATATTTTATTGTTGGCATATAGAAAGGCTATAGACTTTTGTATGTTAATTTTGTATCCTGCAACCTTACTGTATTGGTTTGTTGTTTCTAGTAATCTTTTTGTGGAGTCTTTGGGGTTTTTGATGTATAGGATCATATCATCTGCAAAAAGTGATACCTTTATTTCTTCTTTTCTGATATGGATGCCTTTTATTTCTTTGTCTTGTCTGATTGCTCTGGCCAGAACTTCTAGCACCATGTTAAATAAGAGTGGAGAGAGTGGACAAACCTGTCTTGTTCCTGATATAAGGTGGAAAGTCCTCAGTTTTATGCCATTTAATATGATGATGGCTGATAGTTTATCATATGTGGCCTTTATCATGTTGAGATATTTTCCTTCTATACCCATTTTGTTGAGTGTCTTAAACATAAAGTTGTGTTGTATTTTATCAAATGCCTTTTCTGCATCTGTTGATAAGAGCATGTGGTTTTTGTTCTTTGTTTTGTTGATATGGTGTATTACGTTAACCGTTTTACGTATTTTGAAACATCCTTGAGATTCTGGGATGAATCCCACTTGATCATGATGTATTATTTTTTTAATATGTTGTATTCGATTTGCCAGGATTTTGTTTAGTATTTTAGCATCTGCATTCATCAGAGATATTGGTCTGTAGTTTTCTTTTTTTTTTTTTTTTTTTTTTTTTTTTTTTTTTTTTTGCTGGAAACAGGGAGAGACAGACATTCTTCCGCATGTGCCCGACTGGGATCCACCCGGCACGCCCACCATGGGGTGACGCTCTGCCCACTAGGGGGCGATGCTCTGCCCATCCTGGGTGTCGCCATGTTGTGACCAGAGCCACTCTAGCGCCTGAGGCAGAGGCCACAGAGCCATCCCCAGTGCCCAGGCCATCTTTGCTCCAATGGAGCCTCGGCTGTGGGAGGGGAAGAGAGAGACAGAGGAAAGTGCGGCAGAGGGGTGGAGAAGCAAATGGGCGCTTCTCCTGTGTGCCCTGGCCGGGAATTGAACCCGGGTCCTCCGCACGCTAGGCCGACGCTTGTAGTTTTCTTTTTTTGTGCCGTCCTTGCCAGGTTTCGGTATAAAGGTTATATTGGCGTCATAAAATGTGTTTGGAAGTATTTCTTCTTCTTCAATTTTTTGGAAGACTTTGAGTAAAATAGGAACCAAGTCTTCTTTGAATGTTTGATAAAATTCGCTAGTATAACTGTCAGGGCCTGGACTTTTATTTTTGGGGAAGTTTTTAATATTTTTTTCTATATCCTCTCTGCTAATTGGTCTGTTTAGGCTTTCTGCTTCTTCATGACTCAGTCTAGGAAGGTTGTATTGTTCTAGGAATTTATCCATTCTAAATTGTTCAATTGGGTGGCATATAGTTTTTTGTAGTATTCTACAATAATTCTTTGTATATCTATGATGTCTGTGGTGATTTCTCCTCTTTCATTTTGGATTTTGTTTATATGAGTCCTTTCTCTTTTTTCCTTGGTAAGTCTTGCCAAGGGTTTGTCAATTTTGTTGATCTTTTCAAAGAACCAGCTCCTTGTTCTATTAATTTTTTCTATAGTTTTTCTGTTCTCTCTTTCATTTATTTCTGCTCTGATTTTTATTATATCCTTTCTTCAGCTGGTTTTCTGTTGTCTTTGTTCTTCTTTTTCTAGTTCCTTAAGGTGTGAAGTTCAGTGGTTCACTTGGGCTCTCTCTTGTTTGTTCATATAGGTCTGAAGTGATATGAACTTCCCTCTTATTACTGCTTTTGCTGCATCCCAGAGATTCTGATATGTCATTTTCATTTGTCTGTATATATCTTTGGATCTCTGTGCTTATTTGTTCTTTGACCCATTCATTTTTTAAAAGTATGTTGTTTAGTCTCTACATTTTTGTGGTTTTTTTCCCTCTTTTTTGCAGTTGAATTCTAGTTTCAAGGCTTTATGATCAGAAAATATGCTTGGTACAATTTCAATTTTTCTGAATTTGCTGATGTTATCTTTGTGGCCCAACATATGGTCAATTCTTGAGAATTTTCCATGTACACTTGAGAAAAATGTATACTCTGTTGCTTTGGGATGAAGTGTCTTGTAGATGTCTATCATATCCATGTGCTCTAGTGTTTTGTTTAAGGCCAATATATCTTTATTGATTCTCTACTTGGATGACCGATCTGCATCCGTCAGCGGTATATTGAGTTCTCCAAGTATAATTGTATTTTTGTCAGTTTTTGTTTTTAGGTCAATAAGTAGCTGTTTTATATATTTTGGTGCTCCTTGGTTTGGAGCATATATATTAAGGCAGTTATTTTCAACCTTCTTTGAGCCATGGCACATTTTTTACATTTACAATATCCTGGGGCACACCACCTACCAAAATGACACTCTAACACAGTACATATTATACATATAGTTAATAATATAGTTTCTAAATGTATTTATACTCACACCTAACCATGTCTCACGGCACACTAGTGTGCTGCGGCACACTGGTTGAAAAACACTGTATTAAGGATTGTTATGTCTTCTTGCTACACCTGCTTTTTTTTTAGATGTTATTTGCTTGGAGTATTGTTTTCCAGCCTTTCACTTTGAATTTGTTTTTATCCTTGTTGCTTAGATATGTTTCTTGTAGGCAGCATACAGTTGGATTTTCTTTTTTAATCCATTCTGCTACTCTGTGTCTTTTTTTTTGGTGAGTTTAATCCATTTACATTTATTGTAATTGTTTTCATTTGTGGGTTCCCTATTGCCATTTTATAAATTGCTTTCTGTTAGTTTTGTGACTTGATTCTTCTCTTTTGTTTTTCTATAATTTGTTTTTGTTTGTTTGTATTCCATATTTCTTTCCTCTGTTGCTACCTTTTTTAAGTCATGTGCTTCTGTGGTGGTTTTTTCAAGTGTGGTTAGCATTAAGTAATGAAAAGGGTACCTACCATATTCATTGTAGTACCCTATCTTATGAGTGTGTTTCTGCACTTCATCAACCTTTGCTACTGTTAAAATCCGTCCTCTCCCCCCCTTTTTTTTTTGCTTTTTTTGTCACAGTTTAAATTTGGTTTTATTGTGTTCTTGGTGGAGCTTTTACTTGTGGTTTTATTTTGTTTTGTTCTTTGAATCTGTTTGGAAAACCCCCTTTAGTATTTCCTGGAGTGGAGGTTTTCTGATGATAAATTCCCTCATCTTTTCTGTATTTGTGAATGTTTTTATTTCTCCTTCATACTTGAAGGATAGCTTTGATGGGTATACTATTCTTGAATGAAAGTTCCTCTCTTTCAGGGCTTTACATATTGGAGTCCACTCTCTTCTAGCTTGTAGAGTTTCTGTTGAGAAATCTGATGATAATCTAATAGGCCTTCCTTTGTATGTTGTATTCTTCTTTTCTCTGGCTGATTTGAGAATTTTTTCTTTTTCATTGGTTTGTGCCATTTTCATTATGATGTGCCTTGAAGTAGGTTTGTTCTGGTTAAGAAAACTCGGTGTTCTGTTTGTTTCTTGAATTTGAGGCTTTAGTTCTTTCCACAGGCTTGGGAAGTTCTCATCTATTATTTGTTTGAATATATTCTCCATTCCATTTTCTCTCTCTTCTCCCTCTGATATACCTATTATTCTTATATTATTCTTTTTGATGGAGTCCGACAATTCCTGTAGGGCTTTCTCATTTTTTTTAATTTTTGAGTCTCTCTCTTCTCTCTATTGTACCTGATGTTGCTTGTCTTCTATGTCACTAATCCTACCTTCTATCTGGCCTGTTCTATTAGCTAAGCTTGTTACCTCGTTTTTCAGTTCATGAATTGAGTTTTTCATCTCTGTTTGATTTGTTTTTATAGTTTCAATTTCCTTGGTAATATATTCTTTGTGTTCGTTGAATTGTTTTCTGAGCTCCCTAAATTGTCTTTCTGTGTTTTCTTGTATATCTCTGAATATTTTTAGGATTTCTATTTTAAATTCTCTGTCATTTAGCTCCATGGTTTCCAATATATTAAATTTTTTCTTCATAGATTTTTCCACATCTATCTGTGTTACTTCTCTATCTTTTGTATCCATGATATTCTATTTCCTTTTTCTTAATGGCATCTGAGGGTGGTCTTGTTGATAGCACTAATGAGAATTAATAAAGAATAAAAAGTTAAAAAAAAGAAAAAGTAAATAAAAATGGAAAAAATTTTGAAAAAAACACAATAACCCAATAATAATTTATTATTTCCCTCTCCCTTTTCTTTCTTCTCTTCCCCTCCTCTCCCCTCCTCCTTAGGAAAATATTGTGATGAACTGTGGATTATATTATGTTATATGGAACAAAAACTGCCTATAATGGAGGGCCTGAGTTGGGGTGAAGTGTTCAAAGGGCAAAAAAGGAAGTAGGGACCCACAGAATGCAAAAAAGGAAAAAATTTGGGTCAAGTATAAAATGATTTGCTTGTAAGTGATGGTCCACTAAGACATATAATGAGAGGGATAAGAGGGAAACAGGAAAAAGGAAAACAAAAAACTATTGTATTAAGTGGAGCAAAGACTAAATAGAATGGAGATCCTGGGTTGCGAGGAATGCTAATGAATTAAAAAGTGAAGTAAAAAGCACCCAAAATGCCACACAAAAAAAAAAACTTGAGTTCCAAATTAAATAATTTGTTTGGATTGAGGATTGCAGGAGAGGAAAAATAAAAGGAGAAAAGAAGAAACTAATAGAAAGGGAGAAATAAGAAAAAGGAGAAAGGAATGGAAGAAAAAAAACAAAAAGAGAGAGAGAGAGAGTTAAGGGTTTTGGAGTGTAACCCTCATGGAGAGTAAGGAAGAAGAAAAGAAATAAAATGTAACACTTATGGGTAGTGTAGTTCAAGAAAAGGAAAGAATAAGATGGGCATAGAATAAAAGGACCATGGTGGAGGAAATAGAAATAATAATAATAAAGGCAAGAAGATGAAAGAAACAAAAAAATAGTGGAACAATTTATAAAGACTGTGGATTTTTCTTGATTTTGAGAGGTTAACTTCTTCTTCCTTTTTCTTTCCTCTCCCTCTTCCTGGTCGGTGACTCTGTTCCCCAGGCTCTGCCCCTGTGGTATGCTTAGGTAGGGATTTGCAGTTGATGAGACTCTATGGCAATGTCATATAGACATCTATGGCTTCAGTCTCATTGGTAGTCAAGGCTTGTTAACATTTGCAGGCTCTGACAATGAGAGAGTCCGTTTTCCCGGAACCTCTCTCCTAGGCTCTCCTTCCTGAATTAGCAGCCTGATGATCCAGCTATGAGGCTGCCACTGCCTCTGCCTGGGGAGTAAGAGGCTCAAAGAGCCTGCAAATCCCCACTCTATCCCCACTCAATGCAAGGCTCTGGGTAAGGCTCTGGCAGTCAGAGCCGCCAGCATTAATCAGGCGGGGCTGGGAGCCAATTGCTCTCAAGGTGACTTTCTATGAGCCTCCAGGCCTGTTCAGCATGCCTAGCACTCTGTGGGACCACTCTCCCCAGGCTTTCTGCACTTTGTAACCTGTTTTGGCTGGGAAGAAGATGCCCTAGTCACTGCCTGCAGTACAGGAGGTCTTAACATCTGCCAAGTCCCTCTTTTTAGCGTATATCCCTGAGTATGAAAGCTCTGCCAATCAGAAGTTGCCCCCACCCCTTTAGCAAGAGGCACTAAAAAATATCTCGCCTCTTCTCTTGGAATACTAGACTGAGAGAGATCTTGTCAATTAGAGCCACGTAGGTCAGTTGGGAGGTGAGCAGACTGTTGGTTAAGCTAATTTCAGTGATTGGATCCACCAATCTGCTCCAGAAAGAACTGCAAGCTTCCCGCACACCCCTTCCCCAACGCTTGATTGTTAGCTTGAATGACTGGGTGAGGCGCCCCGCCTGCCTAGAGAAGCTCGGGTGTAGGGAAGTTCACTTTGGTGCCCTTCCTGCTTGCCACTGGCAGCTGCTTCTCCTGGCACGGGCAGTTGCTCTCGTGCAGGTGGTTGCTTGTGGCGTGTGCGGGCAATTGGGTTGCTCGTGGCACAGTGCACAGGTGGTTGGGTTGCTCGCGTGGGCTGATTCACCGCAGGCACATTCTTTCCTCGGCTTTAACTAATGTCCATACCGCAGCCTAGCTAATTCCACACCCTTAGTTCCCCCAACTCTCAGTTCCAAGTGAAAGCAGCCTTTGCTCAGGTTAGTGAGGAAGGCAGAGTGTTTCTTTGTCCGACTTATTTCCTTCAGGGTTGATTATATATTTAGTCAATTTTTCGCTTGATCCTACCTTCGCCTTCAGTGTGTGGAACTTCCATACGCTCCAAGGATAGATTTTTCTGTCTCTGGTTGATGAACTTGTTGAAATTTTGGGGAGATTTGTTGGTCGTGCTCCACACAGCGCCATTTCTCTGACGTCACTCCTGAGTCTCTTTTCTTTTTGCTGCTCTGCTTCTGTGTTTTTGTTTATCTTGTCTTCTAAATCGCTAATTCAATCCTCTGCTTCATCCAGACTGCTTTAAATTGCTTCTAGTGTAGTCTTCATTTCTGATATTGTATTTGTCATTTCTGACTGGTTCTTCTTTATTATTTCAATGTCCTTTTTGATGCTTGTTATCTCTTTATTTATATGTTCATTGTGTCCATCCATTGTTGCTCTAAGATCTTTGAGCATTCTAATAATCATTATTTTAAACTCTGCATCTGGTAGTTTGGTTATTTCTATCTCACTCAGTTCTTTTTCTGGGGGTTTCTCTTGTTGATTCATTTGGATTGCACTTCTCTGTCTTCCCATTTTGTCTGTGTATACACTCCTCATTTGGGTGTATTGTTTGTGAAGCTAGCTAAGTCTAGGGTTGGTATTGTCTGCCTCCAATTTTCAGTTGTGTTATTTTTAGGTCTTCTTGGGTTGGCATCAGTTGTTGTTTGTAATCTGCTGTGGGTTACTTATCTGCTATCACTGTTCTTTTTGTTGTTTGTGTCAGAGTTTTCTATTTCTTAGCTGGGTCAGGTGTGAGGAGCCCTACATTAAGCTTCCACTCTAACAAGGGTTGTTAGATCCTGAACTGGTGCTTTCTGTATCTGGCCACTGAATGTGCCTGCCCTGGACCTCCCTGTCCAGGGCCTGGCACAGATGAGTGGGGGTCACTGCTTATGTCTGACTCTTATCAACCTTTTGGGAGCTACAGGCAATCCAGATCTTGTGGCTGTCTCTGCTGGGTCCAGGTGCCAATGTAAATATCAGCTGCACTCCTAGGCTTGCTTTTATCTACTCTTGGCTTGAGTGAAGTTCCTTTAAAAGTTCAAGTTCCCCTGAGATCTGCTTTCTGTTGCCTCTTATTGCTGGCTACTTGTTGGGCTCAGTACTGTAATTCAGTGACTAGGTACGGTATTGGATGTGGCCTACTCCTTAGCCTCAGGTGTCATTCTATCCAGACTATTTATTTATTTATTTATTTATTCTTTTTCAGCACTCAGTAGGGTGTAGTCACAGAGGTCCAGTGGGCCCCTGTGCTCCCGTTGTATGGTCTGTCTACCTGGCTGCCACTGCTGTTGCTGCCTGAGGCATCATTTGGGCTCAGTTGCTGCTGGCTCCAGCCTGCCTCCACAGCTGCCTTGGGCGGGCTCACACACATCTGTTTGGACTGCTTCTGTGGTGGCCCCAGCCTCCGCTGCCACTGAGGGCTGGCCTGAACCATGGGCAAGTTTGCTCACAGGCTTGGGCCTCCACAGCATCTGCTGGGCTCTCACCCCATGTGTGGGCCTGCACACACCCACTCAGACCACTTCCAGGGTTGCCTCTGCTTCTGCTGCTGCCAAGGGCTGGTTCCATCACCGGGAGTCTGCGCATTGGCTCAGACCTCCTCAGCAGCTCCCGTGGGGGTACCCACACATGCCCGGACCACCCCCGAGGTTGCCTGGCTTCCACTGCCACTGAGGGCACACCAGCGCCATGGGCAGGTTTGCGTGCTGGCAGGGACCTCCACAGTAGCTGTGACTTTTGCCCTTTTTTTTTTTTGCCAGTCCTGAGTAATGTCTTCTAGTCATTTCTTCATTTAGACTTCACTAATGATAATAATAATAGTAATAATGATAATAGATAATGAATAAAGCCTAAGTAGTCATTCAGGGAACAACTAGAGGATATCACCTTCCATCTATCCTCTTTAATATTTCACATGATAAAGCATTACATGGTACATGGTGACCTTTCACATACCTTGTGGTAAAGGCAGGTGAAAAACCCCATTATAGAAAGGAGAAAACCAACTATGCAGAGAAAAATAAATTGATTATTCCTGGACAAACATTAGAAAAAATAATAAATCTCATCCTAAACCCAGTCTCTGGGTCTCTGCTGCCTATCTGGAATGGACTAAAAGAGCTTCTTTTATTGAAGACTATACTCAGGCCTATGTTCAGAGAGAGACTAGACAGACTATAGGTAGAATGATGTCAGGAACAGAGCACATACTTGTAGACCACAGGTTTTTGCAAAAGAATGCTCTAAACACCTAATGTTAGTTGCTTATGCTAAATTTTTATTTTCTCAAGGCAAAATTCACAATTAATAAAAGAAATATCCTGTTATTAGGATGTCTCTCAGGAAGGAGATAAATTATCTACTTCCGGA
Organism: Saccopteryx leptura; assembly: GCF_036850995.1. Classification (NCBI taxonomy): domain Eukaryota; kingdom Metazoa; phylum Chordata; class Mammalia; order Chiroptera; family Emballonuridae; genus Saccopteryx; species Saccopteryx leptura. The sequence goes on along the minus strand of NC_089508.1, from coordinate 165,966,169 downwards.
CCCCCTGTTTCAGAAAGCCTCTTCTGCCCACATATTCAGTATCATCCAATACCCATCTCTGTGAGATGCCCTTGGAGCAATCTCAGAAGAATTTTACCATAAAAAGTTTTGTATTTATGGCAAAGAAGAAATTTCTTTTTTGGTTGTTACTTTAAGCTCATTTACATAGAGGATATTGGAGATGTTCTGTATAGCATTTAGCCCTTGATAGACTAAGCACTCAAATCTGTGACAATTTTTCTGACTCATTGCAATTTGTTTGGTCAGGGAAGGGGAGATGGTTGTATAGGAGAGGAGTTGATTATAGTTTTCAACAGATTAAACTTCAAATGTTTTCATATTTTGCCAGGACTTGTAAGATGATCAGGTCACAAAGCAGAATTTGTTTACTACGGAGAAAGAGAGGAAGACAGGTTGTTATATGGACTTGAACTTTGTCATCCACAATCTACAGAAAAGGCTTTTATGCCTAATGGAGTATCTGACCAGCTGACTTGGTCACTTTCAATGCTTAGTTCCTAAGATGCATCAAAGAGTTCCCAAGGAAAAGGGGGTGATGGTGATTCATACATTTCGTTTGCTCCCTTTTGCATGCTGAGCCTTCTACTGAGGGCTCAATATTTGTGCTCTCAATCCTCAAAGCAATTCAGTGAGGAAGATGGTATTATGCCCATTTTACAGTTGAATAACTAGGGTGTTTCTAAGTTGGATAGCTAATCAGTGGGAGAGCCAAAATATGGACCAAAATGTGTGTCTAATTCTAAAGCCCATTTTTCTCCTCTAGTCAATTTGCTCCTCTTATCTTTTGTATGTGCGCTTCTTATTGACCACCTGGCACTAACATGAGTTTGAGAACCTCAGCATTGCAGTATAATGTTGTAAGAAAGGTTCAGGGCCAATTTATAAACTTTAAATACAAAAACATCCTGTGATCCACTGGGTATCAGACTCATAAATGCCAAATCTGTTAAGTATGCCCCTCTTAATGCAGACAGCCCTCCAAGAGAGGGTAGGCTATATATATACTTCTAGATGTCAGGGTCCTGAGGTTTTTTTAATCCTCATGGTATTTAGCAAAGTGTTGTTATCGGTAAGCTTCCCAAATGCTGGAATGAAAATGAGCTAAGCATAGGTGGGCTTGTTTGATAGGTAGATGACTAAATTAAAGTTCAATTAAATAGAACACCTTTTTCAGACGTTCTGTCACACAGCGTACGTCAAAAACCCTTGCGCCGCTGTTCTCATCTCGTATAGCAGGAATTCTCTTTTATTAGTGCAAATGGAAAATGTTTCTGTCTGAATTGTAGACAGATGTTGCTTTATGCCGATGGTTCTTGTCTCCTACAAACCCAAAGGCCAAAATAGCTTTTTATTTTTATTTTTTTACCATTCTGTATAGAAATTCATAGATTACATAACTCATATGAAATTTAAAAATAATGTCCTATATAATCTAAAAGAAATAAAAAGTCATTTAGAGTAACATTTCATTGGTAAAAATTCTCAGGCACAACACTAGGAGACATTTTTAAAAGATTCAGTGTCTGGCCGTGGATGTTGCTATTACTAATGCTGATGGTGTCACCATGAAGGAGCCGGCACGACTCAGCCTGAGAGGAGTGTGTGCATTGACTCAAAAGCCACAGGGGGCTTGCTGTCAGTGATGGGGTATTTTTGTCCCCACAAATGATGAAGCCCTCTAGGTAAATTTCCAAATAAATCAAAACATAGTTCACTTTGATTTTTACAGTAGCTGCATTCCTTAGACTATTCTAGACTGCATTAAAACCATATAAAAACATTTCGTGATTGTGTCTAAAAGAGTTGGTTTTAGGCACCAGGATGTCTGCCAAGATCATTCTTGGTTATGTTAGACTCTGATCCAGGCCTCCCTGGGCCCAGTTCACTAAATGCCAATCACATTACCTCGATTGCTGCGACTAGCAAAATGCCCCCACAGCTTTCCAAAACATCTGTTAGGAGGTGGTATCCACCTCCTTTGTAAACGGCAGCCCATTGAGTTTCTGGAAAGCTACATGTAAATTTAATTTTCATACCTGAATCTGAATCCTTACATGGTAAGTTTCTGTAAAATGAGGTGCATTTTTTAAAAAGACAAACTGTGTGTACGTGTGTGTGTGTGTCTGTGTGTGTGTGTGTCTGTGTGTGTGTGTGTGTGTGTGTGGCATGAGCAAAGGTGTTCCTGATTCACTAGAAGTAATCTTCTTGGCTCACCCTCAGTGGTGACATAAGACCCTGTTCGCTGATGTAACTCAAGTGCGAACACAGAGTTGACCTGCGTATGTGAGGAAGCTAACAAACAGAGCAGGTGGCCTGCGGGGGTGATAACGACGCACTGGCCCAGGTACAGGCATCTGTGTATTCAGCTGACTCGAGAACGAGGCAAAAGCCCTTGGCTGTCACTCAGGTTGCTGGGGTCAATTCAGGGGAAAGGTGAGCTCAGGAAAAGGTGATGTCAGAAATTGCTAGGAGGCTAAAAGTTTGTGGAGGAAACACAGGTTGAGAGTCAGGGGAGATGTGAATGTATAAGTGTAGTCAAAGGGTTCAGGGTAGTAGTGATGTTATAGTCAGCCCAGGTAAAGGTAATGGAAGGTCTGAGAGCTCCCTGGTGGTTACAGCTTCTTGTATTACATGCTCTTGCCTCGGGATCTGGAAGCGGCGGTCGTTGCGTGGGGGGCCCAGAACTGCGTTTTACTCCCCCTCCCGGCGTGGGCGTAGTGCGTGGCTCCTGAGCTTCCTTCCCCCGCTGTCCCCAAGACACCTGGTGCTACCTGCACATCTCTGGAAGGCCGGCTCGCTTCAGTCGTGTGAGGCAGACATCTCACCATATTACAGGGGCCACATTTGTGTCTGGTCTTCTGTCGCCTTAGGAGAAGGAACGGCAGGCACAACTCCACACAGAAATCCTGGCAGGCTACCAGAGACCACCCTCCAAGTTCCCTGGGCTCACACCTCCCTCGGGCTAACCAGGAACGGTCCAGTCTTGCTGTAATTTGCACAGCCACCTAGATTCCCCTCTTCACGAAGACTCTGAAAATCAGGCCCAGACTCTGAAGCCTATTCATCCGAAGTTCACTAGGCAAAATGCCTGTTGTCATTTGAGGAAGCTGTTTGGCAGCCAATTTTTTTTTTTTTTTAATGACATGATTGCCCAGGCTCTCAAATCCCATTATGAAACTTTTTATCCTTTACTCGGAGCTTTTTTTTTTTTTCTAATCTACCATTTTAGTTGGTTGGAAAGAGATGTTGAAGAGAAATATTTGGGAAATTAGTCTGTGGGGCCAGATGATACAGTGAATATGAGCACTGAATGCATTTGGGGAAGCTCTGGTTATCCCATTGTTCCTTGGCCTGAAACTCTTAAGGACCAGTGGTCACTGGCTATTAGGGAAGCAAACCCCAGAGTAGATAGGAAGAGGGTAGAGTGAATTCCCAGGGCAGCTTGGAGATTCAATAGAAGAGCTGTAGGGAAGAGAGGCCCACCCACGCCCTGCCTTAGGGCCACCTCCAACATTGGTGAGAGAGAACAATAAGGCAGCCCCATGTTCATCGTAGCATTGTTCACGGTGGCCAAGACATGGAAACAACCGAAATGCCCTTCAATAGAGGATTGGATAAAGAAAATATGGTACATATATAAATAGAATACTACTCAGCCATAAGAAATGACATAGTATCATTTATAATAACATGGATGGACCTTGATAACATTATACTGAGTGAAATAAGTAAATCAGAAAAAGCTAAGAACTATATGATTCCATACATAGGGGGGACACAAAATGAGACTCGTGGACATAGATAAGAGTGCTGTGGAGGGGAAGGGAGGAGATGGAGGCAGCTGCGGGAGGGGGAGGGGCATAAAGAGAAACAAATATAGGGTGACAGAGGATGACTTGACTTTGGGTGATAGGTATACACCATAATCAACTGCCCAAGTGATATGGAGATGTTTTCTTTAAATTATGTACTCTGGTTGACCAATGTCATCCTGTTAGATTTAATTATCTAAAAAAGAGAACAAGAAGGCCCCCCTCCATGTCCTGCCATGTGTTCAGAACCTTACCCAGATGCAGCCTGTCTGTTACTACAAACAGTTACCAGCCAACAACTGCATTATGTCTGCTGCTTCTCTATGATTACACGTAACCTCAGGGTGCAATCTGATCCATTCACACTGAGGGGACTCCACAGAGCATCACATATACCCTAGGTCACAGTGGTAGGCAAACTCATTAGTCAACAGAGCCAGCTATCAACAGTACAATGATTGAAATTTCTTTTGAGAGCCAAGTGTTTTAAACTTAAACTATATAGGTAGGTACATTCCTTATCGAGGTAGCGCCCGCACGTGGTATTTTGTGGAAGAGCCACACTCAAGGGCCCAAGAGCCACATGTGGCTCGTGAGCTGCAGTTTGGCGACCAGGGCCCTGGGAAAGATGAGGACCTCAAAATTGGCTTTGGGAGAAACAGTTCTACACTTTCATGAACAGTGTATTCAGGGCATTCTCTCATATCAGCTGGCAGGGCATTCTCTCATATTAGCATACCTAGAGAACACTAGGTGATGTTACAGCAAGGGATCGACATCTCCCATGGTCCCACACATTTGATTGGTGGGAGAAGTGGTTGCAGGATTCCTGGAGTGCTTAGCTTCCTGAGAGCCAGGAAGTTACTTACCTTTACAGCTCTGACCTGGCATCCAGTGTGGGCCTGGCACATGTCTAGCAGGAATGAACGAATATGGAAGGCATACAATTACTGCATGGATGGGCCAGTCCTCTCTCCTGCCCCCTCTCTTCTCCTTCGCTTTCTTTCCCTCCATCCTACTTCCCTCACTTCCATTTCTTCAATATAATGTCTACTCATAAAACAGAAATAGCCAATAGTACGTGATGAAGAGAGAGAAGTGGTGTCCGCCCTGGTAAGACTATGGACTAGGGAGTTGGGAAGAGCTGAACTTAAGTGTGTTCCCCTACCACTTGTTTGTTAGATGACCTTGGACAAATTATTTAATATCTCTTAGCCTTTTTCCTCATCTGTTAAGTGGGGACAATAATATTACCTACCTCATATGTTGTAAGGATTAGAGATAAGGCATGTATGGCCCTTAGTACTGTGCTTGGGACTTGAGCATTCTATGAATGCTAGCTGCTTTTACTAATTTTGCTCATGCTCATTGACACTATGCGGGAATCAGCCCAGCTAAGTGACCACAGTTAGGCCTGTGTCTCTCTGAGGAAAATTGCTAGGTCGTCCATCTCTGGAGCGACTGAAATTATTCTTTGTACCGATTTGATTAGCTTGGTTGCTATGGTTACCTTACCATTTGAGCTTCAGCTTTATGCTGTAAACAGAGATGGCTGCTCTGTCTACATTCAAAGATAATCACATGTGAAAAGATTGGAAAGGGTCCTAAGGAATAAATATGAGTATTGGGTTTATGCTCTCCTCTAGATGCTTAACATTTTGGATTTGGTCAGGGAGTAACAAGGGACATAAAAGCTGGGGGTACTGTGTAATGCATAACCAAAGGTATTTATCCCACTGAACTGACTCATGCATCAATGGATTGAAGGACCCATGATTCATAGCAATTATGGCAGTAGTGTTCTAGCTGTGTATAGATCGGTGAACACGTCTTCTTTGGAAAGCTCAATAAGTCACATGGCCTCAGTTTTTATTCCAGTGATGCTGTATCTTTTTTTTAAATTTAGGTTTAGACAATTAAAAACAAAAATCTCAAGCCGTATTTTCCACCAACCGTCATTTCACTCAGAAGGAGTAAAGCAAATAAAATCACAAGAATGAAAATAAAGTGACAAAAAACAGAAAAGAAAATAGTGGATATAATTATCTTCATAATTATGTTAATGTTATTTGAACATACCTTGCTAAACAATTCACATATATTATTCCACTTAATTGCAGCCTGTCAAGTGCATACTACTATCTCCATTTTACGCAGGAAGAAGAAATTAAGGCTTAGGGAGGTTAAGTATCTTGGTCAAGTCACACAGCTTTGAGTTGCAGAACATTGACCTTTTATAATGCCTGCTTTCCTTGTTTTATTTCCTCAGGATGATTGAGTTTAACTGACCACATGGGGTCACACCCTCTGTGTTGACAGAGCACACAGTGGAGTGACATTTGGAGCACTGGGTGACTCAGATTGCCATTCATCTCCTCTTGAACTGGCAAAAATTCAAGAATGAGCTTGTGCCATTGATACTTAGTCTATGGAATCTCATACACATACCTCTATCGCTGTTGATCTGAGTCACTATGGAATGACAGAATACTCCTCTTGCCATCAGTTCCATAATCCCTGCAATAATCTGTTGCGTGGCCTTTCATCAATTAGCCTACTGTTCAGTTTCCTGTGACATCATTTATGGAGCAAGCCCATCCATACTGGCATCGGGGGTTAAAAAAGTGAAAAAGAGTGTCCCTTTCCCCCAAGAGCAACTGCGCCAGTGGAATTGACATGAGTTAGTATGTAGGTCGGTAGGTAGACTGATGAGACAGTATACAAGAATAAAGGCCAGAATACTGTGCTATGTGAACAGGGATGAAAGGGTAACTAAATTCCAGCTTAAGGCTGGGGATCTGCAAAGCCCTCTAAGAAGAGAGAGAACTTGATCTGGGCTTTGAGGAAAGAAGGAAGGGTGAATCTGGGAGAAGTATCATGCTACCAGGCAGGGAAGACTATCTTGACTATAAAAGTCAGATATGGCCATCTAGTCCCTTGTTTTTACTGAGCCCAGGAATAGTCTGAGTCCCTTTCTCTATATAGTCCAAGGTATCACCACCAGTTCAACAGAATTGACTGATATATGGGGTGAGTCCTCTTCATCATCCCTGACTTATCCTTTTAGTGACTCTAAAAACAGGAACATTAAGTCATAGAATAGGGGAATGGTTGAACCCCAGTAGACCCAAGTAGATGTCCATTTGTGTTTAGAAAGGGGCTTTCAATAAAAATAAAGCACACAACACATATAAATACCTACTTATATACATATCCTTGGAACCTCTTACTTCATTTTTTACCTCTTATATACACCTCTCTTAATTCTTTATTCAACAGAGACATTTGTTCTTCACCTATGCCATAGAGGTCTCTTTGCTAGGTACCCTCCACAAACATATAAGATATGGCTTGTGTCTTCAAAGAGCCATCAACTAATGGGAGTAACAAGACTAATTTTCATAAAACTCTATACAAGTCCATATAATCAAAATGTCATTTGCACAGACACTTTGAAGTTCTCTACTACCCCATCTACCACAAAGTAAACTGGCTAGAAAATATTGTCTCTAAAATGTAGAGTCTGGAGTCTCAGCAGAAAGGGACCCACACAAAAAGAGGACTCTCCCTCTAGCTCTACCAGCTTTTCCCCATCTTTGTGATCCCACATTCAAGTTAGATTATTGGAATATATTCACAATTTCCCTTTGAATTGGGCAACATTATATGCTATTATTCCCAGTTGATCAGCTTCTTCTCTGAATAACGAACCTATAAAAATAGGAGGGACAAAGCTTGACCACACAGTAGTGCAGTGTGTAGAGCATCAGCCTTTGAACACAGAGGACTCAGATTTGAAACCTTGAGGTCGCTGGCTTGAGTGCAAGCACACCAGCTTGAGCACAGGGTCGTTGGCTTGAGCGTGGGATCATAGACATGACCCCATGGTCATTGGCTTGGGCCCAAGGTCACTGGCTTGAGCAAGGGGTTGCTGGCTTGGCTGGAACCCCCCAGTCAAGGCATATCTGAGAAAGCAATCAATGAATAACTAAAGTGCTGCAACGAAGAATTGATGCTTCTCATTTCTTTCCTCTCTCTCTCTCTCTCTTTCTCTCACTAAAAAAAGAAAAAAAATAGAAAAAACATATGACCAAAATTTTTCTCAGATACTCATGTTGGAGTTAAATGGAATACATGATTTTTATATCTGACCCTGATCATGTAGAAGAAGACAGAGCCTGTATTTTCAACTAATTTAGATAAAAGATTAAATTGAAATAGAAGCCAATAACTAAATTAGTGGTCTTGTTACAAAGAAAATGTAACCTACTTTATTATTGTAATGGAAAACATCAGTGGAATCAAAAATTGACCCATCTTCTTATATTAGGAAAAAATCTGATTGCTTGGCTTGCCAAAGAAGGTCTGCTAGTATTAGCCTTGACTGCATCCTCTGTAATGGATTAGAACCTTTAAGGTCTCATTAGTGTCACTAATATAAGTGTTTAAAGCCACATCAAATAACATGAATTGTGGTGGTATTGTTAATGTGGTGAAAATGATAGTTAAGAGGCCAAATATACCATTCTATAATTTTTAAAGTAAGCCCATTTGGTTTTGAAAATGTTTGACACAGAATGTGAAATCACAGAGAACTAGATCCAAAATTAAATAGCAAATTTGAAAGTAAATGATGGAAGTAAAAGAGGGAAATGGTTATCTTCTGTACCCAAATCTAGACTTGCCAGATCAATCTCCTGACCAGCCCAGCCATAGATCAAAAAGTTTGATCCTGGCATCACCAAGTTGAATTACAATGAAGACTCTTAACATATAAAATATATATTTTAAATGATCTTCAGTAACTCTCTTTCTTTTCCATAAAATGTGCTTTGTGTTCTCTCACTGTTATTTTAAGGTCACACAGTGATGAAAATTAAACTCAATAGCAAAAGTAGAGAAAACAAAGAAAATCACGACATGTGGGAAAGGGTGCTCCACAGTGAGAACATGCATGAGGATCAACACTCATGCAGGTCCTCTCTTTTCCGGTAAAATGAATGCCACGGTATTCCAGTCCTTTTCTCACCTATTTTAATGTGTGTTTCCTTGGTGGTGTGAAACTAAAAACATTCTCAGAGGCGAGCCACGGGCGTTTCAGAGCTTGCCACAGCCCTGTTATTTTCTGTTGTCACCTAAATGTCTCAGAGCCACCTCCCATCAGGCAGGTATTAGAGGGTGTGGATGTGCATCTTGGGTAGAAAAAAAGGCATTGTATGTGTATATCTGTGTGATAGCTCTTGAGCCACATAGGTTACTGTCTTCTCTCTCAATTCTTTTTCAGTCCTTGAATGTTTTATTATCATTCATGTGTTCATTTTCTGTACTACTCATACCCAGGAGCATGTGGCAGTGAACATAATTTTAAAAACTGAAAAAAAAAATCCATTACAGAAGAATTAGTTTAAGTTGATAAAATAGCTTAATTTAAATGATTGAAAACACCTAGGGCCAGCTCTGAATAAAACAATTCTTTAAGAAAACCATCACACTTTCAAAACTCCAGCCTCAGATTGCCACTTGATTACTCTAAAAATACAAGATTGGCACCAAGCCCAGAAAGTTGGCAAGTGGAGCTTTGATCGACCAAGACAGGCAGGGGATTCCAAAGCTGAGGGCCCCTGCCAGACATGCCCTGTCTCCAGTTGCCCACAGTCTAAAGTGGGGATGCATTAGCAGAGACCCAAGGTAGATTTCAGCTGTCACAATTTGTGTATACAGAGAGCTTAACTAGTTGGGGTGGTGACTTAGTACCTGAGGCTTTCAACAGGTTAGGATTTTAGAATTCAAGTTAAGAGGAGAAATAGGGAAACTTATTTTGGTTGAGGTGGATGGATAGAGAGAGAGAGAGAGAGAGAGAGAGAGTGTGTGTGTGTGTGTGTGTGTGTGTGTGTGTGTGTGTGTGTAATACAGTATAACTATAGTTATTGTTCACGTCTTTCATCCTAAAAGTATCCTAAAAGTTCGAGGAAGTGATTTTCATAGATCACTGGGTCATATACACAGGGGTGGGCAAAAGTAGGTTTACAGTTATAATACAAATAAATAATAAATAATAAATAAGTAATATGCAAGAATAAATGCTGTTTCATGTATTCACAACTATAAACCATAGAACTTGAAAGGTGTATCTCCCTTATCTACCTAAAACCAACTGAGCCTGATTTTTAACTGCTAGATAATCATGGATGATGGATGACTATAATATTGTTTATTTGAGACCTGTTGTTTTCATAGCTTTCTGCCTCCTCTACATTGCTGTCCATGCCCTTAATTGGGTAATAAGAGTAGAGTCTGTTGTGACTTGGACCCCTCATGATCCTCTGCTCTCTTTCTTTCTTGTCTATTCAGAAATCTCTTTGCATGAAAGCTGATCTGTCATTCACACACACACACACACACACACACACACACACACAAAATGAGATTAAATTGGATAATATTTATAAAAGTGTGTGTGTAACATAAATGCCAATGATTTTATGCAGATACGATTGTATACTAATCTAAGATTACCAAAACGTGTTTCACTGTGCCTTGTAAATTCAAATTGTTACTATGAGTTGCTAGTATTGATTACTTTCATATTTTACATATTCTGATGACCACAGAATTCATTTAATTCATTTCAAGGGAAAAAAATGTCCTTTTTTCCTTTTCCCCACTGATTAGTTTTACCCTCATTTATTTTTCTGGATTGAATTTAAGATGGACTAGTTTAAAAGAAAAACAATAACTCTAGATTCTGTTGACCATTTTTTTCATAACCCTAATTGCCACAGAGAGGGCTTCTTATTTATCACGTAGCTCAGACCCTGAAATTGCATTATTATTCATAAATTAGAATGAAAATATTCTCCCTGCTTTCTTTTCATAAGTAATGCGAGATTCAGTCTTTTACCAGTCATGAAAAATCTGCATTGCATTATACAAATATAAGGTGAAAGGCCTGACCTGTGTGGTGCAGTGGATAAAGTGTCGACCTGGAAAGCTGAGGTTGCTGGTTCAAAACCCTGGTTTGCTCAATCAAGGCACATATGGGAGTTGATGCTTCCTGCTCCTCCCCTTTATTCTCTCTCTTTCTCTCCTCTCCTCTCTAAAATGAATATTTTTTTAAAAAAATCTAAAAATATAAGGTGATATTATTTGTTGCTGATCCATTTTTTCAACGCCTTTCATGTGTTCAGGAGTTTTACTAGATGTTATCATGTCATATTTTCTCAGTGGTTTTATTTCAGTAAAAAAGCACCAGATTTAAATATAACCAAATTAATCAAAACTTATTTTTGCCCTGACCAGGTGGTAGAACAGTGGATAGAGCATCAGACTGGGACACGGAGCACCCAGGTTCGAAACCCAAGGTCGCCAGCTTGAGTGTGGGTTCATCTGGTTTGAGCAAGGCTCACCAGCTTGAGCCCAAGGTCGCTGGCTTGAGTAAGGGGTCACTCGGTCAGCTGTAGCCCCATGGTCAGGGGCACGTATGAGAAAGCAATCAGTGAATAAAGTGCTGCAACGAAAAATTGATGCTTCTCATCTCTCTCCCTTCCTGTCTGTCTGTCTGTATCTATACCTGTCTCTGACTCTCTCTGTCTCTGTCAAAAAAAAAAACCCCAAAACTTGCTTTTGTTTGTTTAGTGCCTAGTATTATCCATAGATAGCTATCTGCACTTTTCTTCCGTGCCTGTTCTCTCTTTATATCCTTCAGACCTAACAAAGGAGGACACAGAGGTCATAAAAAGAGGCCATAGTCAAGTTTTCTTATTTGGAGGGTAAAGGTCAGCATTGGTCAGAGCAAACCAATGTCCCAAAATCTCCAGTGCTGTGCTACAGCTTTGCCGGAAACAGCTGGAAGAATGAGCAACCGTATTCTCTAAGGACAGAAGTTGGTTTTCTGGGCTTCTGGCCTCCCCAGCAATGGAAGAGGCCACAAAGGAGAGATGAAACTGGAGAGTCATTGGGTTCAGCTGCTCTGCCTTAATCAGTAGGATGTGGGGTTTTTTCCATGTTATTGATGGAGCCATAAAGTGATCATCGTTTCTGAGTGCTCTAAGATTGATTGGTCTGAGCACAAAATGAGGACTTGGAGTATAAACCCCGCAGAGCCATTTCTAAGAACACCTCCTTCCTAATGATGCCTCGCCTCACAGAGCTTCTCAAGAGTTCACAGAGTCAACAGTAAAAGCAGCTCCCGCAGATGAAGGGGTGGCTGCATTTACAAAGCCTGTGGAGAATTGGAGATGTCAACACGAAGTGGCTTTTATAAAAGACACTTGGTTTTGCTGAGGTTCTAAAACATCTATGAGAGGAAGGCAAAGTTACAATTTAAAGCAAGAAACTTGACTGCTTTCTTCGTGCATGCTAAGGGAATGGTAGACAGACCCTATCCCAGGACAGATAGCTTTTCCTTCGGGGATAGAGACTAGCTGAGACTCTTTAGGTGTGATCTGTGAGCTCCTATCCTATTCCTCAGGAGTTCTATTTCCAAAGAAGAAACAAAAGAATTGTGAGCTTTATCATTGCCCCTAACATAACAAGAGTGAAATATGTAGACAGGACTCTAGAAAAGGCCAGGGGAGATTAGAAGACAGTCTACAAAGATAACTGGAGACAGAGATCAGGAAGAGGAGCAGAGAAGAGCAGCTGGGGGCAGGTGGTGGAAGAGCCATTGGCTGCATGGCGTCCTCTGCCCCTCCATTACTCACTGTGGCCTCAGGGGCGGGAGAGGGAATTCAGGGATGAGTCTGGGGGAAGAAGGCATGAACACATGCAACCCAACGCCTGCACCCTTGACCCCAATAGAAGCAGAAGCATAGGCCTGAGCTTGCTCTTTCTCTCTCCACTGGCAGCCTCGCTGTGTGGACCCATGTACCCTCCAGGACTTCTTCCAAAGGATGCATGTTACTGGGGAGATATGAACATCGGGGAAATTCCGATATGGGGGCCTGGATCTGATGCACACTATTGTGGCCCCAAAGAGAGAGCCAGAGCGGCAGGACAAGCCCAGTGGATATGGGGAGATCAGGTCATGTTATCCCTCCAGCTGGCCCCGTTCCTGGCCCTCTTCAGATGGGAACTAGTCAGACCTGGTGGAAGCTGAGATGTGGTTGAATTGCTTTAAAAATTTTAATCAAGTGTTACCTCAGCAGGCAAGAGATGGAAGAGAAGCCATTGGATATTAGATCACTAACCATGTGCCAGCACACGATATGAAGCACAGATGTTTATCTGCAATGGCCAAAAAGTTAGAAAATGAAAACTTGAAAAAGCAATTGAGTTTCAAAACCTCTCCAATGCCACATTGTAAACAGGCAGGGCCGCCTCAGGGGTGCATTAATATCTGATTCTCTTATGATCTTCGCATAGTAGGGGATGTACAATAGTTCTTGTGTCTCTTCTTTTTTTTTTAATCTCTGAACAATATTTTCAACTAACATGTTTCTGTAAAAATTTCCCTTTTTCTTTGTCCCCTTGTCTCTTTTGAGTTTTACATTCAACATTCTATCATCTCTCTCGTGCCTTGTCATTTAAAAATTTAAACTAATTTTCACACATCTTTTCACCTCTTTAAAAATGTATCATTTCAAACATTTAAGTGTCTCAGGTATCTTAGTTATAATTACCTTAAAAAGAGCCTTTTCTTTTTCCCTGAAGAATTGTGAGAAAAACAACAACAACAACATGGAAATATAGATAAAGCACTATGAGAGCATCAAGACCCAACAGCCCAACCAGCCCTCCCCTAAGGAGTCTGGATTTCACCTCGCTAGTCAGGAATGGCAGGCAGAGCATTCCATAAAGGACACAGCAGATGCAAAGGCACAGAGGTCTGAAAGTACCTGAGCAGCTTAGAGAAAAGCCAGACTGTAAAAAAAACATCCCAGAAGTGTTCTTCTTTACTGTTAAAAAAATGAGGAACTACAACATGAATTTGGGCGGGGAAAAGACATCATCGGATTCGTGTCTTAAAAAGAGAGCTCTGGTGCACGCCTTCCAACCATTTATTTACTCAGTCAGTAGACACTGAGCTGTTATGTGCCAGGACTTTGCTTGGTGCTGGGGATAGCGTGATAAATTAATGACTAGTTTTTGCTATTATGGCACTTGCAGCTTTGTTAGGAGATAAGTGTTAAGAAATTAGTCACAAAAATTGAAGTTTAATTTTAAGTATTAGAAAATGTTGTACATAGATATATGAAAAGATGCTCATCTTCATTAGTTATTAGAGAAATGCAAATCAAAACTACAATGAGATACCACCTCACACCTATTAGATTGGCTATTATCAACAAGACAGGTAATAGCAAATGTTGGAGAGGCTGTGGAGAAAAAGGAACCCTCATTCACTGTTGGTGGGAATGTAAAGTAGTATAACCGTTATGGAAGAAAGTATGGTGGTTCCTCAAAAAACTGAAAATAGAACTACCTTATGACCCAGCAATCCCTCTACCCCAAAAACTCGAAACATTGATACGTAAAGACACATGTAGCCTCGTGTTCATTGCAGCATTGTTCACAGTGGCCAATACATGGAAACAACCAAAAGCCCTTCAATAGAAGACTGGATAAAGAAGATGTGGCACATATACACTATGGAATACTACTCAGCCATAAGAAATGATAACATTGGATCATTTACAACAAAATGGTGGGATCTTGATAACATTATACGAAGTGAAATAAGTAAATCAGAAAAAAACAAGAACTACATGATTCCATACTTGTTGGGACATAAAAATGAGATTAAGAGACATGGACAAGGGTGTGGTGGTTATTGGGGGTGGGCAGGAGAGGGGGTGCGGAAGGGAAGGAGGGAGAGGGGAACGGGGAGGGGGAGGGGCACAAAGAAAACTAGATAGAGGGTGACAGAGGACAATCTGACTTTGGGTGATGGGTATGCAATATAATTGAATGGCAAAATAACCTGGACATGTTTTCTTTGAATATATGTACCCTGATTTATTGATGTCACCCCATTAACATTAATAAAAATTTATTTATAAAAAAAAAGAGAAAATGTTGTATAAAAGGTGCTTAGACTAAGAATTACAAGGGAGACCTAATTTTGTTTGGAGGTTGGGTCTCCATCCAACTGAAACACGACAAATGAGTAGCCTTTGGTCAAGCTCGGAGGGCTCTGTCAAGTGTGGAGGAGCTAGAGGCTTAACAGTCAGTTAGTAGCTGTTCTAATGGTTCAGGCAGGTTTCTAGTTCCTCATCTACAAAAATTCAGGGGCTGGTCTGTGTTGGTCTTCAAAGCCATCTACAGCTCTAAAGTTCTACAGAAGTAAGCATTGACTATTTTTGACATTGTTCTAGGTGCTGATTAGGAAGAAAATGAAAGATATGTAAAATAAAGATCCTCAACAGAGTAACCATCCAAAATGTTGAACATCAGGCACAGATTCAGAGAGTATAGCTCCAGGTATGTATGTTTCACAGAGCCTGAACAGAATTTTGTAGCACAATTTTTCCTTGTCAAAATGCCAGAACCATCTTCCACTCCCCAGAACCCAACTTATGTTTCTTAAGTTTCTTCATTTGGATTGCCTCCTATTTGGGGCTCTGCAGTTACAACGGATGGATGATAGATAGATAGATAGATAGATAGATAGATAGATGATAGATAGATAGATAGATAGATAGATAATTAGAAACTTACAGTATCTAATACAGTATTGAACACCTGGTAGGACTATGCTGCTTATCTTTACAATGGAGATAAATATGTTATTGACCATGTGAAGAACTGCCATGTAATTGGTAGCTACCATGGAGTTACAGAAGCAGTGCTTGCATGGTGAAAGCACTCAAAAATATTTGGATGGGTGGATGGATGGATGGATGGATGGATGGATGGATGGATGGATGGATGAGTGTACAAATGAACTCTGCTTCAAAGTGTTCAGCTGAGAAACAGAATCAGATGTCTGCCACAAACTCTCTAGGGTTGTGATCATACCATTGTGGTTGTGGTGCTGTCCTTAAGTGCTTTCATGAATGTGATGGACAGAGATAGCTTGTGTTCTCACTCTTTCCCTGTCCACTCAACATAATCCTGGTTCTGCCTAGTCGGTCTCTTTCCCCAGCTTTGATAAACTCCAAAGAGCTTCCCTACCTGATTTTCAGGGTTTTTATATTCAGAACTCTGAGAAAGGTGAGCACAAAAGGTGAAAAGACGCTCAGCCCAGGGTCGAAGAATGAGTGGGGGTTTTCCCTTTGTTTATGGGCCACCCTTTCAGTAATTCTTAGTGTTTTTGCAGAAATAGGATCACATCATAACTTTAATTTTTATTGTGGATATCATGTTCACTGAACTTTGCTTGTTTGTTGATTTACTTACTTTTGTACCCCCAGGAAGAGTTTATTTCTCTATTTTTCTATCTTCCTTTTGGAAGAGCAAGGTTCTGAAGCAGCTGCAGTGGGCAAGGGAAGAGGATGGGGGAAGGAGGAATTTTAGGTAATGTTTCATTAATGCATGAGTCCTCTTTATAGTGTCCAAAGAAAGCATGCAAAGGTGAGCGGTTATGAAATTCTGTCTTGGCTGCTGGGCTGTTTGAATAATTAGGACACAGCTTTGAAAAGAGCTCAGGTAGGGACTGCTCTGCACCTCAAGTTAGGACAGACTCTCATTTCATGAATGTAGCCCAAAGCAGAGACAGGGGCAGGTCTCGACTGATGGGTAGAAGTTATAGGAAGTCATGGTTGAGCTCAATACATTTAATTTTTTTCTAACAGGTTGATGTCAGTCATGAAAGTGTTAGCAGCATTGATGAAATAGATTTTAACCTGGGTTGGGTGGTTAGTTTAAATAACATTGAAGTTTCTCTCTCTTTCACTAAAAAGCCTCTAATTTATATACTTGTTTTGTAAACCCAGGACAGAGCCCTTTTCCTGCCCCACATCTCCAAAGCCTAAAGTAAGCTGGCTATTTTCCAAGCTGATTTCTCAATAATTCTGATGGGAAGATGTACTTTACAAGGTTGCATTTCCAACCCTCCCCCATAGCGAGAAGGCTCGTATAACTTGTTAGCGTACAACTACCACCAAACCCAGTGTCAAGGTTTATTTTAACTTAAAAAAAAAAAGACAAAGATTTGTGCATATCAACTGCAATGGAAATGAACTTGGTTGGAAGGCAGTTTAAGGTGTTTGGAAAATCTTCTCTTCATGTCTCAGAGAGGCAGATATTCGACCATGACTTCAAGGTGAGCGCCTGCTAGTCTCCCATGCTGTGCGCGAGGCAGATACAGGCTAAAATGCAAGATTACATTGAGAACAGTATGATCTAATGCTAATAACTAAAGTTAATTGACCACTTACTATGTGCCCTGTACGGTCTCATGTAACTCTTACCCTGCTCCTATAGTGAAGGTGCTGTTACTCTCCCCTTACAGATGAATAAACAGGAGAGGGGGAGAGGGAAGGAGAAAGATGGAGGGAAGGAGAGGAGCTCATCACAATTTTCCAATGAGTGTACAGAAGTGCAGGTGACCACACCTCTGTTTTCAGCCTAAGGAAAGGGACATGAAATGAATGAGATGTCACTGTGGATGGAATAGACTGAGAGGGAAGCAGAGCTCCATCAGAACCTGCTGGAATAAACTTTGGAGGGGTTCATGGCTGCACTCGCCCATTTCAGAGTATACGTGTGTTCCTTATTGGCCACTCACAGGACAGGCCTCTCTCAGAGGTGAGTTTGGCCAGGAGGCAGTGGAGAGGTTGGACCTCTGGGTTTCTCCCATCTGGAAGAGAGTTGAGACAGTGGCTCTGGGGAAACATAGCCCAGCTGGTGTGCATTGTAGGGATGTCCCAAGTTGCTTCTTTTTTTGTCATTTGGCCCTCATGACAGATCTGTTGTTTGTATGAGTATCATAAACAGTAGATAAAATTTCTACTTAAGCTATAATCATCATGCATTAAAGCAACAAATATTGTGAGTATCCTACGAAAGCATTTACTTATTTATTAGAAGCCATGATTAAAATAAATTTTAATTTTATCCCTCTCTTCTAAGGCCCTTTTAGACAATTCAGCTAATTACAATCCTCAAAGACAGTGTTTGTTAAAGTCGAGTCTATATGCCATCTATTTGAATCATCTAGGATGCTTCTTTAAAATGCAGGTTCTAGGACCCTATCTCAGATCTACCATATTGATTAGGATAGGCTATATTAACCTCAAAGTTTCAGTGATTTGACAAAACCACGGTTAAATCCCTCCTCATTAAGTGTTTGCTGCAGATTTGGTAGTTTTTCATAGTGCTCCTTATGAAGTAGTCACCCAGGATCCCATCTGCTGGTCTTTCCTGGTTCCAGTATCTGAACAAGGGAGCCTGGAGAATTCACACCACCTGACTACATTTTGGCTGGTAGTACATTGTCATGACTACTATAAGAACCCACCCGCTTGCCATGGGCCAGAAAGTGCAAGGAAACGCAAGGACATAGAGTGAACAATGAATATCTCGGACACTTTCCACCCTGTGGAAGACAACTCCAAGTCCCATCCAGTTGAGGCATTGAGCTCAAAGTCTAGGACTCTAGGGCTTTTAGGTGATGACCAGTAGGTACTACCTGGTCCACATGTGGTTTTTCTTGGACTAGAGAACCATGAAGCCACCACGCCCCACAGATGCTCCCAACAGAAAATGATGGAACAGGGACACGCCAGCAGCAGTTGGCCCTCCCGTTTCAAAAGGGAAGAATGGAAAACACACTAGCCACTGGTTTGGTACAACTGCAGTCTCCCTGGGCAATGGCTGTGGCGGCCTCCTGCCCTTGTGGGAGGTGGTTCTTCCATTAGACCCTCACTTTGTTTTCTTCAAGGAGAGGGGAAGTCTGTTCTTCTCTGAAGCATCTGGCTCACCCCTCTGGGACAATCTTAATACTTCCTGATTTTCTTAAATTTTTCCAAAATAGATATTGCATCATATGCCCTCCTTACAGGCATTCTGATCAAGGGTGTTAGAGAGCTTAAAGGTGTTTTTAGTCTCTTGCCTTTTAGACAAATACAACTCTCTCAAACATTCCGTTGACTTCCAATATATTTGCTTGCATTTAGTCCCATGTGCCAGGAACCCAATCCACATATCTTGTTTGAGACGTGGCTTTCAAAACTACCTATTTCTTTCCTACTGGATGGCTACATGCTAGTTCTGGCTTCTGCCTTGAGCCATTTGGGTCATGCATGTTTGTGGACATTATTATTTATAGGCTTCCTGTGCCACATTTCTCACAGTTTGTGGTCCAATTACAGTGAGGTTTCCAATATTTTTTTGTTTTTAAGTGAGAGGAGGAGAGATAGATTCCAGCATGTGCTCCGATTGGGATCCACCTGACAACCCCCATCTGAGGCCAATGTTCAAATCAACTGAGCTATTTTTAGCGCCCAGGGCTGACACTCGCATTATTTGAGCCACTGGCTACAGGAGAGAAGGAGGGAGATGAGGAGGGGGCAGGTTGAGAAGCAGATGGTCACTTTTCTTGTGTGCCCTGACCTGGAATCAAACCTGGAACCTCCATATGCTGGGCTGATGTTCTATCCACTGATCCAGGCAGCTAGAACAAATTTCCAATCTTTTAAGGCATCCCACTTCTGGGTTATGTTGCCTTTCAGTGCTTCCAGTTCTTTCTAGAGCCTCTCTCTCTTTTTTCTTTCTCTTTTTAAAGCACTTTTCTGATTGCAGCCAGTAGTGGCCAATGTATGTTCTTGATGTTGTGTTTCCTAGAACTCTTCCCCACAAGCTGCCAGCTACGTACTCATGTGGTCTTCTAAGTTATCACAGGTGAGAGTTTTGACAAAAGTATTTTTTCCCACTGAATAACCCAAGCTCCATACTTCGTATCTCCATTGTCCATGCCTGACTGCCTATCACCTGACAGCGAGCTAATACTGTACCCTCCAGGGCTTTGTTGCAGCAGCACCCCACATATGGGGTCAAATTCTGTATCTGCCATAAGCTAGTTTATGCTACAGAAACAAGCTGCCTTCCAAATATTTGTTGCTTAACATATAAAAGCATACTTTCCACTCAAAATCTACTGTGGGCCAAGTGACTGACTGTGACATCTCCCTTCCAAACAGTGATTCAGAGATCCATGCTGTTTGGACACATGGCATTCAAGGTCACCTAACAAAGGTAAAATGGAGTTTAGATGGTCACGGATCAGCTCTAAAACAGTTTAGCAAAGTAGTGACACATGTTACTTCTGTTCTTTGCCCTGGGCCTTGCCTCTTCAGTGAACCGTCAATGTCTCTGGTGCTCCTACTTAATCAAGCTCTGAAAACAAGTTTCAAATGTGCATTTTAACACATATCTGGTGTTTGAGAACATTCGGTCTAAGCTAAGTGGTGGTATTCCTATGTTACTCATAATAAAACTAAAGCTTAGAGATACTGCAGTTTACCCAAGGTCACACGAATTTAGAGTTAGTGCTGCTTGTGGCTCCAAGTCCAGGTCAACTTCAAACCACTGAAGTATAACAGCTCTGTAACAGTGCAAGTCACCATCTCTGTGCAAGATCACAGGCTGATTCTAACACCATGCATTTTCTCCTCCGTTTCCTGAGGCCCTGAGAGTTGAAGGAAACCATGTAAGAAACTACTTAAAGCAACATATTAACAAAATCAAGCAAACTGAAAGGACAGAAGCCAAGTAGGGAAAACAAGTTTCCCAGAGAAGAGGAAATAACACGGTCAAGTGTGAGTCTGCTAATGGTTCACACCCAAAAGCTTAAAAGAAGCAAAAACCCGATTGGATCTCTCTGGTTTGAGCTGGACCAGATGGCAGGGCAGGAAGACTTGTGATGTACCCAGTAGCCACAAGTAATCATGGTGATTCCGACAGTCCTCTGCACGTCTGCAGAGTGGGCTTCAGCTCACTCTCCAACAAACCCTGTTTCCATCCATCTATTTGCTGGGAGTGAAAATATAATTCTGTCAAGGTGAAGGAATAACTTTCAGAACTGGGGAAATTTGCTTTGGAATTTGCAAATTTGCATACCAGCAAAGAATAAATAAATACATGTGGGGTGAGGGACAGGGAAATTCTTCCTTGCTAAGAAGACAGAAATAACTTGAGCTAATTATATTAACCTAAAAAGGTAAGCAAAAATTAATGAGAAATTGGAAGAATTTTCACTCTGGAAATAGCCTCTTTTCTGTGCTGTTGAAATCCTACACCCTTCGGCAGAAGGGGCTCAGGTCAGGAGCTAGCCCGCCAGAATGAAATTCTAGAAATGAGGGACTCTTTGGGCATCCTGGGTTCGGCTAAGTGTCTTGTGGTATTTTTCTAAACTCTTGGGTTCAATAAAATAGGATTCAAATTTTGCCTCAAGCCTTGACTTTTGGAAACCCACATGTGTTTTTATACAAATGCAGCTTGGATGTTTCTTATTTTCTTACCCTTTAACTCATTAAATTGTTATTTTGTAGGAGTCATTTGTTTGGGAAGCAATAGGATTCTTTTGGAAGAACTTTGAAAGCCTTTGTTGTTGGAAGGAGAAGCAGGATTCTGCCTGTTCTTGATTGTATACATTCAAAGCAAACTGGAAAATGATAGAAATGATCTGAGTTGAGGGTTCTCGAAGAGTCCCCAGACCAGCATTACCATTATCACCTGGACATAGGCCCTCCCACTGAGAAGGGCCTCATAAGGTGGTTTAATGCTGTTGCCATCTTTAAGTTCTTAATTTTATCTTTGAAGGTCAAGTTCAGTGGAACCACAGAACAATGGGGCATTAGTGTGAGTGGAAAGAACTGTCAGTTCTTGCTGCCCTATTCACAGATAGCATGCCCCATTCACAGATAGCATGCCCCATTCACAGTTAGCATTCCTCATTCACAGATAGCATTCCTCATTCAGAGCTCAGAGTCCCAGTGAGCCCACATGTGTGGGAGTTTAATAGGAGTCAAAGCACATGTAGGGTAAATGCAGTATGTCTATGACAGAATAACTGGGGAACAAGAGGGTGCTTTAGGGGACGTTGACCTTCCAGAGAGATCTTCCTTTCTATTTGAACCAGAACTTTCTTTGAACCAGAAAAACAGGCAATGGTGGCATTCTAAGAAACATACCCTTTCTTCCTTGTGAATTACCCAACTGGTTACACTCAAAGAAGGGAAGAGAGAGACAGGGCTACCTATGGCTCCTCATCCTTTCTGTACTTCCTTACTCATCAGTAATTCAAGAGCAGAGAAAGTTAATAAAATGCATACATATCAAGAAAGGAAATAAATACAACCAAGTCAGTTTTGTGAAGCAATTCTACTGTTTTGGTAAGAATGAATATGTATCCGTATGATCTCTGAGAGACAAGAATTGTATAATTTCAGTAATTCCACAGATGAATTAAATACTCTTAAAGATTGGCATTGTGTAACTCCCAGCTGAATGGTAAATAATAATTTGCCTTGATTTTTCTTTACTTAGAACATTAAATAGCGAATTAAAAAATACCATGACTAGTTGAGAGGGACCATGGGAGAATGGAAACATTTTATCTTTTAGTACCTTATTTAATGGCGTTTTTTAATGCTTTTTGAATAACAGGACCTTTATCTTCATTTTGCTCTGAGTCCTGCAGATTAGGTAGCCTTTCCTGAGAACTTGTTAGAAATGCAAATTCTCAGGCCTCAGGCCAGACCAACAGAATAAGCAACTGGCTGGGAGAGGGTTGGTAGAGGACAACAACATGTGTATTAGCAAGCCCTCCAGGTGTTTCTGAACCATGGGCAAGTTTGAGAACCTTTGGTTGGATTCATTTCCACTGGAAACCCCATGGTTACATTTAGCCAGAAGTTTCAGATCTGTCTGACTGCCTTATTTCATCTACTCTAAGAGGCAGCGGGAAGCACCACCACCTTCATAACTGGCCTCTAAATGTCAATCCCACAGGGATATGAGCCTCTGCTGTGGAGTCCAACACATCTGTGTTCAAATTAAGGCAGCCATGCAACTTTGGGTGGGATTCTCAAGCTCTCTGATCCTTAGTTTTCTCTCCTGCAAAATGAAGCTATTAATGCCTGCCTCATAGTATGGTTAGAGGAATTCAATAAGCTAACACATGTAAAGTATTTAGCACTTGTACATGATAAGTCAGGGGTCGGGAACTTATGGCTCGCGAGCCAGATGTTGCTCTTTTGATGGCTGCATCTGGCTCGCAGACAAATCTTTAATAAAAAAAATAACGTTAAAAATATAAAACATTCTCATGTATTACAATCCATTCATTTCCTACCGCTCATGTTCATGGTTGCGGGTGGCTGGAGCCAATCACAGCTGTCCTTCGGGACAACACCAAATTTTTATTGGATAATGTGTAACCTACACTGGTCGTTGTATGGCTCTCACAGAATTATATTTTCAAATATGTGGCGTTCATGGCTCTCTCAGCCAAAAAGGTTCCTGACCCCTGTGATAAGCACTCAGGAGGAGGCACTGTCTCTATAAATTATTATTAATAGTCATTATTATCTGTGTTCCTTGTTGCTGGTGCTATTAGCCTCAGCCTAGACAGGTCTCGGAGGCCTGTGCCTTGCTCAACTCTCTCTTGATTGCCCCCTCTGCTTCAGGCTGAGATGTAATACACTAAAGAAACACACGGAAAAATAGAAACTTTCTTTTTACTAGTAGAGGGGAGAGAATGAAAAACAATAAACTGTTTCTTCTTTCTGATTAGACTTTCCTTATCTAAAACATTCTGGCTTCTTTTATTTCTTTATGGTGCACATGTGAGAGAGAGAGACACACACAGGGGCAGAAAGGCAGGAAGGAAGAGAGATGAGAAGCTTCAACTCATGGTTGTGGCACCTTAGTTGTTCATTGATTGCTTTCCCATATTTGCCTTGACAGCAGGGCTCCAACTAAGCCAGTGACCCCTTGATCAAGCCAGTGACCATGGGGTCATGTCTATGATCCCACGCTCAAGCCAGTAACCTTGGAGTTTTGAACCTGGGTCCTCAGCATCCCAGGCTGATGCTCTATCCACTGCTCCACTGCCTGGTCAGACAGTTCTGCCTACTTAAATAATTTTGCCTTATAATTTTCAAGTATACAAGGAAGAATCTGTCCCACTTGACTGACTAGAGAATGAGGTTTTATAACAGCCAAGAGCCTGGGCTTTGGAGCTAGACCCACTTGTGTCCTGACTATGCCACTTGCTGTGTGGGTGATCACAGGCCACTTGCAGGTGAGCTCTAGGTCTGTTTCTTCAAATGCAAAACAGTACCAACTTCGTAGTACATTGTGGAAGATTAAATTTAAAAAATGTTAAATGCCCAGCTTAGTGTCTAGCTGTGGGAGCTCCAAACATGTGTGCAGTTGTAAGTGACCCATTAAGAACTGAGTTCAGACCGGCCCTGACTCAGCACTTGACCATCATATGTGTTGGCAAATAACTCCCCTGACCCCCTATTCCTCACTGTGCAGCTGGCATAGTAATAATAATCTGTCCCGCCCACCTCTATTGAAAGAACGCTCCAAAGCTCTTTGTGAATTATCGAAGCTTAAAGAACACAGGGAAGTTTTGTTATTGATATGGCTGTCTTCAGGACAGAGATGGTAAGACCCTGAGAAGGGGCATGTTGAGCTCATGCTTTTGCTCTTTATGTGAATTCAGAGATGTTATGGAAACTCAGTCCTACTTATTTCTGTGTGTTTATTGCAACATGAGTGTCATAGCGCCAACCTAGAGAATGATTTACAGAAAGGCGGGTGCTGAATGTTCACTGTTCTCCTGCTTTTCCTGAGAGCTTTAGGAGGAGGAAGTGCTCACAGCAGATGCTCAGGGAGCATTATTAGAAATTGCATTTGAATCGAGGGCTGCCTGGGACTTCCTCAATGACAAGTGTGATTACAATCTGTAGTGAGCATGCTCTCATATGGCCTGTGGGAGGAGTCACCTGCCTTCTGCTTTACTCACATCTGGATTCTGTCATGGGTCCTGTGTGCCTTGGGATAGACCTCACCTTAAGTATTAAGCTTTGCAACAGTCATTCTCAAACATTAACGTGCATGTAAATCACCAGGAATCTTCTTAAATATGTGGATGATCATTCAGTAGGTCTGTTTGGGACCGGAGATTCTGCATTTCTAACAAGCTCCTAAGTGACGCCGTCCCAAGTGAAGACCACATACAGTTTGTGCAGTCTGGGTTTACAGTTGAAGCCCCATCAGTGTTCACAGAGCCCGCAGGTGAGGGCTCTGTGCTTAAGGAAGAGCACTGAGCGAGATGGAATGTCTGGGAGGGTGAGTGGGTGGGTGGTCCTGTGACCAGCTGCAATGCTAGCATTGCCCAGGCGGTGTGTATGAGGGGTGTGGTATAGAGGTGACAGCTTGGACCCACAGTGTAGAAGGTTAAGGATTTGATTTCCAATCAGTCCTTCTAAACTGGGGACCAAAGGGGTTTCAGGTAGGGATGTTAGGATAATATTGTACCTGGAAAAACTTTGATGTAATTGCTGTAATGATTGTTGTTGCTCAGCACGGTCTTCAGCAATCAGCATGGGGACTTAGGCTGACTCTGTCTGCCCTTCTCAAGACTAGGCTTCTAGAATCTAGTTAATACTGTGATAGTAGTAATGGATAAGCATAATGTCCGAAGTATTAGTTAATGTTTTACAAGTTTGTTTTTAAGTGAGAGGTGGGAGGCAGAGACAGACTCCCGCATGTGCCCCGACTGGGAACGACCCAGCATGACCCCTACAGGGCAATGCTCTGCCCATCTGGGGCAACTGCTCCATTGTTCGGCAACAACCAAGCTATTTTAGTGCCTGAGGTGAGGCCATGGAGCCATCCTTGGTGCCCAGGGGCCAACTTGCTCAAACCAATTGAGCCATGGCTGTGGGAGAAGAGAGAGAGATAGAAGAAAGAAGGGGGAGGGTTAGAGAAGCAGATGGTCACTTCCCCTGTGTTCCCTGATAAGCAATTGAATCTGGGACTCCCACACAGCAGGCCAATGCTCTACCACTGAGCAAACCAGCCAGGGACAATATTTTGGAACTTGTGGGGCAAAAAGTCCTTATATGTATTTCACAACAATCCTATGAGAAATGAAAGCACAGGAAGTGTTTTATGTGATTAGTTTTTATGTGACAGTTAATAAGTGGATGTCGCCACCCTTTCCCACCCCTGACTCCCACTATCCCATTGGCCCTAATGCACTCTGTGGTTACTAAAGGAATCCCTGTGCTCTGAGGACTGCAGGAAGCACCCAAATAGTGCTGGGGGACATGGAAGTGTCTGGCAGCCCTTTCCTTCATGAGCATGGGGGAAAAATGTTTGGGGAAAAGTAGAAAACCCTCATTGTTTTGATAGTAGCCACTGTGCCCTTTGAACTCATCACTAAACCTTCCCCATGTGGGGCAAAAACTGAAATAAATGAGAGCATTCATATGACAACAATGGAAAAATATCTACCAGGTGTCTTCTAGGTAAGCCACCTGAAATCTCGTATCTGCTATTCAGCTGCCCTTCTAGATAGGGTCCAGAGAGAGCTTTCTGTCTCCTTATTCAGCTATTCAGGGCTAGGAATTCATCATTAGACTGCAAGCTCCTTTGTTTCTGTATCTCGGCCTTGGCACAGAGCTGGGCTCATAGGATAGATTAAGCATGCATCATTAATAGAATAGTTAATCCATCTACTGGCGACAGCCCTCACTCTACTCACAAAACTAATGCAAGTCATATTTGAGTCCTTCCTCTAAACAGAGGAGTACAGCTGAGGACAACAGAGAGGAAATGTAACTAATTTATTCCACAAACATTGCCAGATGCTGTCGTCAGACCAGCATGGCACTATGGCTGTGAGCTCCAGCTAGAGGCAGACAGACCTAGATTTACATCACATTTCTACAAGCTGCTGCTATTCAACATCTCTGTGCCTCAGTTTTCTCATCTGTAAAATGAGCACCTACCTCATAGAGTCATTGATGATTAAGATAATGTCTAAGAAGTGTTGAGTCTAGTGCTCAGCTTATGGTGACAGTACATGTCAGGCATGTGACCATGACATCATGGCCCTTGCCACAAAGCCGAAGTTAGCAAACCTTTTCATAAAGGACTAGAGAGTGAATATCTTATGCTTTGCAGGCTATGTATGGTCTCTGTCCCAACAACTCCATTCTGTTGTTGTAGCATGAGATTAATCACAGACAGTGTGCAGCTAAATCTCTTATTGTTTTAGAATGTCATGAAATATTATTCTTCTGAGTTTTTTTCCCCCAACCATTTGAAAATGTAAAATCCATTCTTAATTCACAGACTGTACAAAAGCAGGCAACAGGCCAGATGAGGCCCATGAGCCGCAGTTTGCTGACCCCTGGTTGAGAGGGGAAATAGATAGATACACAAACTGGTGCAATACACAAGCTGGCGCAATACAACGTGTTTGCTCAAAGCGTGTGAAGGAGGGATTTATTTTGCCTGGCGGCGAGAAGAGGAGGATTAAGAATGGCTCCAGACAGGAGAGAACACTTGAGCTGGGCTCTTGAGTGTGAGTAGGAGTTCACCAGATGGGACAAATAAGAAGGAAACAACTAGAGAAAAGAATGAGCAATGGGGTAAAAATAAAAATGTCTTTCAAGACAACTGACTCAAGTTCACTTCCGTACAGTCACATGGGATGTAAGAGAAAGGACTCCGGTGGTTTAGCTGTTTGTTTTTCACATTCATGTGATTATTTTCTGAAGCCAGTGTTTGATTTGGGGTGATAGTACACAGATCCCCAGAGTAGAGCTTGCATTTCCATTCAGTTATGATGTTCTCACTCCCAGCCCCAGCCACTGTCACCCTTTTCTGAGCAATGCTCCCAGCCTCCAGAAAGGTCTTCCTGAAATTCTCTAAAGAAGACTCTGTTGACAGAGAACACAGCCTTTCCTTGTGGACAGTTTGTCAGTCAAGTCCAAGGGCATGTGAACATCTTGAAATCATCAGATTTCTGCTCGCTCTTAAGTTAATCAGCTGCCTCTCCATTAAGTGTTTATTGAAAACACATTTTTATTGAGGCATACCGACACAGAACATTTCATTAGTTTCAGGTGTACAACATAATGATTCAATATTTGTATATATCGTGAAATGATCACCCCAGTAAGCCTACTTAACGTTTATCACCACAAATTGTTATAGAATTTTTTTTGTGATGAGAACTTGTTGAGATCTACAGTGTGTCTGTAAAGTCATGCTGCACTTTTAACCGGTCACAGGAAAGCAACAAAAGACGATAGAAATGTGAAATCTGCACCAAATAAAAGGAAAACTCTCCCAGTTTCATACCTATTCAGTGCAGTTCAATGTGGGCTCACACACAGATTTTTTAGGGCTCCTTAGGTAGCTGTCCCATATAGCCTTTAGACTCGTCACTGACTGATGGCCTACCAGAACGGGGTTTCTCCACCAAACTGCTGGTTTCCTTCAACTGCTATCCTACCGAGTAATGTTATTCCTATGTGGTAGCA
The DNA here is from genome assembly GCF_036850995.1 of Saccopteryx leptura. Lineage (NCBI taxonomy): Eukaryota > Metazoa > Chordata > Mammalia > Chiroptera > Emballonuridae > Saccopteryx > Saccopteryx leptura. Next base: position 165,937,881 of record NC_089508.1, on the reverse strand, counting down.
CTTCTTTATAAACGCGCCAATATTCACGTTGCACTTTGGTCACGGATTCTAATTTAGCGAGCCACAGAACACACTGAACTTTCCTCTGTACCATCCACATCTCGACTGGCATGGCCGTGGGCTGCTCTGCTGTATATATGGTGTTACGTCATCATCTGCACATGTGCAAATGCTGCCACATCATCCTACAGAAACTGGGAGGGTTTTCCTTTTATTTGGTGCAGATTTCACATTTCTATCATCTTTTGTTGCTTTCCTGTGACTGGTCAAAAGTGCACCATGACTTTACGGACACACTGTATTCTTAGCAATTTTCAAATATGAAATACAGTATTATTGACTATAGTTTAATTTTTTTAAATTTATTTTTACAGAGACAGAGAGTCAGAGAGAGGGACAGATAGGTAGGAACAAACAGGAAGGGAGAGAGATGAGAAGCATCAGTTCTTTGTTAGGGCACCTTAGTTGTTCACTGATTGCTTTCTCATATGTGCCTTAACTGAGGGGCTACAGCAGAGCGAGTGACCCCTTGCTCAAGCCAGAGAACTTAGGCTCAAGCCCATGACCTTGGGCTTTAAGCCAGTGACCTTTGAGCCCAAGCCAGCAACAATGGGGTCATGTCTATGATCCCACACTCAAGCCAGCAACCTCATGCTCAAGCTGGTGAGCCCACGCTCAAACCAGATGAACCCGCGCTTAAGCCAGCAACCTCGGAGTTTCAAACCTGGATCCTCTGCATCCCAGTTCGATGTTCTATCCACTGCGTCACCACCTGGTCAGGCTCATTGACTATAATTAAAGTACATTTTAAATACGTATTTTTAAATACTGTTCTTTGACATTCATGGTAGTCTCACTGCAAAAAAAGTGGCCAAGTCTTTTGCCTGCAAAATTATATCTCTGACATTTTTCAAATCAGATACAGAATGGATTGGCTTAAAGGAATGGAGATTATTTGTAATTGTGTTGAAATCCGGCTGCCTCGAATTCCAAACATTTTTGGTTTTAAATATTTTTAACTTAGGAAAATTAGAATGTGTTCAGTGATGCCATACTGAACAGTTTTAAAAATGTATGAGCGCTAAAAAGTTCTATTTTAGAACAACTTTGATTTTTTTTTCCCAACCCTTTTAGCATCTGAAGTTCCTACTAGAGAAAATAAGTTATTTGTATCAGTTATCTTTCATTCCAACATGTATTGAGCACCTGCTGTGCACCAGGCACTCGGGAGGACACAGAGGGCTCACAAAGACTGAGGCACCCCCTCTGCCCTCACAGAGACCTAAACGCCCATGGAGCCATGTATGGAGACAGGCCCAAAGCGGAGGTTGCTAAAGGGGATGTGTTCCACCAAAGTCATTAGTAGGTCATTATAACAACTCTATATTTTCAACCAGAGGTACTCTCTTCTATACTTTTTATTCCATCCAAACTAATAATGGCAGTTTATAGTTGTAATAAAATAGCCACCAATTATTGAATGCCTCCTCTAGGCCAGACTCTGCTCACTGACTCACTACGCTGCCATGTGGAATCCTCACACAGTCTCTACAGGGGAGTACTCTCGTATCCCCATAAACACACCCAAGATCACATAGCTACTGAGCACTAAAACCCTTACCAAACCCTGGGTGACCTTATTCCAAAACCCATGGGGTTCCCACCACTCTATTTTGGTGAGGTTTTCTCTGGTCTGTATATCAGAAATTGAATCATTTTCTGTATAAAAACCTGCAAAGCAGCTCTGAAGTGTTGAGGCTCAAGAAGACCTCCAGTTGATTTTGCCCAGGGGAACTCATTTGCAAGTAGCTAACTACTCTGTTTATCTCTAGGTGCTCCAATCACCTGAAAAAAATAAGGCAATGCTAAGGTGTGCTCAGATGCCTTAGATGCGCAACCACACAAACATAGCAGAGGAAGCGAGGAGGCAGGGAGGACTATGGGAGGCTGTTTGAGAACATTGCAGCCTTACCTTCCAACGTTGCTTCTGAAGCCATTCCAAGGCAATTCGGATTATTAAAAAACAAGAAATCCTTTCCTTATCGTGCCTGAAAGTATAAAGGTGCAGCTCGCTCATAATTGATCACTGGTTTCCTTAGACCCCTGGTTGGCAAACTGGGACTCGTGAACCATATGTAGCTCTTTGGCCCCTTGATTGTGGCACTTCTACAAAATACCACGTGCGGGTGCTACCTCAATAAGAAATGTACCTACCTATATAGTTTTAAGTTTAAAACATTTGGCTCTCAAAAGAAATTTCAATCGTTGTACTGTTGATATTTGGCTCTGTTGACTAATGAGTTTGCCAACCACTGCCTTAGACTAAATAGCCATCCAAGACAAGGAGAGCTTTGCTGGGTGTTGGAGAGCAATACCCCAAGGCCAGAGAAAGGCAACCAAAAATGAGGGAGGGCCACAGCTGAAACTGCAGAAGTGGAAGTGTAGAAGGAAACTGAGAAGGTTATCTGTGCTTTCAAGTGCATGGACACCCAACAGAGTTCCTACAGAGAGAACACTTCTCTTGGGAAGTCAGCCCCAGGGTTGGGTCTTCATTGCTTATTCTCCAGAATTAGAACCAAGAGGAAAGGATGTGAACTGAGAGCCGGTTTTCTCCGCAGAATGTGTGTCATCTCAGGCCTTTCACCTACGGATTTTTGGCTGTCCCAGTAAGCCACTCAGGAATCGCCTTTCCCGCGGCAAACACAAAAATTAATTTCTGTGATTACATTTGTTGTGAATGAGTCAGCTGTGTATCCATAAGAGAAGGAAAAAAAATCATTTATTCTTTGTATTATCTCTGAAAATTTTATTACCAAGAATCTGAGCAAGCGATACTAAGTGAAAATAATAATTAAATCCAAAGTAAACCCATCTGTCATAGTAACATATCTGATCCCAGGGCCTGGTCAGGAAGATAAATAATTCATAGAAAGAAAGGCCACACGGCTCTGAGATCTTAAGAACCTGCATTTTATATAAGAAGCATGTTTGCTTTTCTTAATCTGAATTAATACTCAGTGGAAATTGATCAATAATATAATTTTCTTTTTGAGGATATTTTAAGAGAAGTGAACAAACATTTGTTATGAGATTCAGGTACAGCGGCATGGCTACTGCGCTAAACCTGATTCACTATCATCTCTACCCAAACTGTGGTAATGGCCTCTGTCTCCCCACAGCCCCTCCCTCCCCCAGAAATGCCACCCCCGATTCTTCTCATGGCTGGCTCAGTCTCACCTGTCAGGGGTCAGATCAAAGCCACTTTCTCAGAGAGACCTTTGCTAATGACCACGCCCACCACTTACTGCTTATCTCATTTTACTTATTCCCCAGTCTTCTTCATCTGGCTTGTGGGCTGGAGGACCATGTCTGCCTGAATCATTTACGGCTGTGTCTCCAGCACCTCGCACAGGGTCCAACACATAATAGGCACTCAGTATTTGTCTCAGGAATAAATAAATGTGCTAAGTGAAATGACGATAATGATAGTTAAATGAATGATACAACAGGTCAAGCACTAGGCTTGATCATTGTCCAATGGTTTCTTGTTTAATCTTAGAAAAATCCTCTGATAAAGGAGCTGCTATCCTCCCTTAATGAGCAAGGAAATGAAGGGCCAGATCAGGTCTCCACGTGGGGATTTCCACTTCCGTCTACCTGACTCCAAAGTCAGTTTTATTTCTACCAAATTATATTGCCTTTCAAATAGGAAGTGTTTCTTGTAAAAGAGAAGGTTTTGAACTTTATAAATATCCAAAGACTTTGGAACCTAGCCTACAGAGATTCACGAACTTAGAACAAAGTTATTATAATGATGTCCTATCCTTTGGGGAGATATATGTGAACAGTGGGCTTTCTATGGTTTAAGTGGATCTGACATTTTAAACCACTCTCCCCACATGCGTGCCAACCCAGAACTGTCAGGTGGAGTCTTCATGCTATGTAATACATTTTCAGGGTTCAGCCAGATAATGGCCATAATTGACATTCCCCTTTAAGTTGCTCATGAATTAGCTTCCTGTGCATCAGTCAGGGCTGTGACCCTGGCACAAACATCATTTATGGGATGATTTTAGTTTAGGCATATGTAATCTTCAGGAGGCCCATGCACAGTATGAGCACCAGAAATGTAAACAGAATAATACACAGACGTATACACACGTGTGTACATACATATACATCTATATATGCCCACAAATATGTACACATACTATATTTTAAGCATAACTATATTACCCTGGAAAATTGAATATGATCATAATTTATTACCAAGAAATATAATTAGCTAATTTATTCATGAATTTCCCTTTATATGTCTGTTTTCTGATCTAGTTATTTGAACTAAACTTTTTTTTTTTAACTTTCATGCCTAATGTTAATAGCATGCCTGCCAAATTATAAATGAGGTCTGTTCAATCTACTATATGATCTACTTTCATTTCATGAAAAAGACCCAGGTCCATAACATCTCCATTTATTTGAAGCCACATGGCATGACATTAAACGAAGTATTGTTCCAAGTATGGCGCCCACACCACTCCCAGCACACAAGATGGTTTAGGCGGTAGCTCCGTGGGGTGATCAGATGAGGGCGTTGCCCTGCTCCATGGGAATGGGACCAGTCTCAGTCTGCAGAGACTAAAATTTCATCTATGTACTTATATAGTTACCTTCTATTTGTACAAGTGATATTAGTTTTCCATTTATGAGTGACATTTAGTTTCCTTTTTGGGTAAATGTACTTTAAAAATGTCGATTGTAAGATAGCACATCAATAATTGCACACGGGGTATGCAGAGTGGCAAGAAGTATGCAGCTCATTCAAAGACCTGGTGGAAAAAACTAGTGAAGGCAACAGAGGTCTGGGAGTCAGAGTTCATCACTTAATATCTGAGTAAACTTGAGTGGGTTACTTAACCTCACTTAAAAATAGCAACAGTAACCTCAAAGCTATTGTCTGTTCAAATGGAAAATATATAGAGTGGAACACATGAGTTGTAATGATAGCTGCTTTTATTACTACTATCATTAATGAAATGGTATATTTGATGCTTCTGATACAGACCCTATATACTCAGTAAATATGAACTAAGTCTCCCTCATCGAGTCAGCTTCCTTCACAATAGACCTAGAAGCAGATGTTTGACTCATGACTCAGTTCTGGCTGATGTCGATCTAGGATGTGAATGTCGGTGGCCTATTTAAGCTGTGAGGATAAAGACAATGTTGTGTATGGCTGGCATGGTGTGTACAGAATTCTCAGTAAATAAATAGCAAACAAAATTACTATATCATCAATACCCAGGAGAAACGAGCACCACAAAAACAGAAGGCTCTGTGGGCAGAAAGCAGCTTTCTGTGATGTGTAGCACATTCTCCTTTCATTTCTACTTGAAAAAAAGAAATAAATGTAAATCATCTGTCAGTTTGGGGTCGTAAGCTTAAAGGTGAAAACTATATCTTTTGAGAATTTCTTAAGTTCCTTCCCGGAAAGAATTGTATATCAGAAAATTCAACCAGGAATCCAACACAGATTGAACAAGCTTCTCAGGAAAAACAAGAAATTAATATGAGCCCCTGGAGAGGACTCAGAACACAGGCACAGGTCTTAGGTGATCTGGGAGCATGGGAAAATGTTTATATTTGCACAATCCCATCGCTAGACACCTATGAGGACAACAAGAGGAGATGACATGGAACAAGAAATGTGCTGCTTTAAAGAGGAATCGGTGAATCAAGACAATGGGAACTGAGTGAGACGGAGATCATTCCCAGAGAAAACAAAGTCAGAAACAGAGAGAAAGTACTGGGGGGGGGGGGGGGTTGACCTTGGCTGCATGCAGACGCAGTAAGTAGCACATCCTTCGCTGAAACTGTGTCCTTTCAAAATGGCTTACTGCAGAAGTTGTCAATCATACACAGAGAGTGGGGAGTAAGTTAATAATCTTCATACGCCCACCACCAGTAAGGATGACCTGCTTGTTTCTGCCAGTCCTGCTTCATCTGGCCCCATATAATGGGGGATGGGAGTTTGGGGAATGGGACTGGAGCTTTTAATATAAATCTTATATATTGTGTCAACCCTGATGACATAAGTACTTCAGCATGCATTTTTAAATAGAGGGAATATTGGATGTTATATGTTATTATCACTTACACAAAATTCACAGATTCCCTAATATCATCTAATCCCTAATTTCCCAAGTTGTTTCAAAGATGATTCTGTAAAAGGTTGGTCTAAGTCAGGATTAAAACATGGTCTGGGCCCTGGTTAGGTAGCTCAGTTAGAGTGTTGTCCTGATATGCTAAGGTTGCAGGTTTGGTACCCAGTCAGGGTACATATAAGAGTCAATTAAAGAATACATAGTTAAGTGGAACAACAAACTGATGTTTCTTTCTCCCTCCCTCCTTCTCCCTCCTTCTTCCTTCTTCTCCCTCCTTCACCCTCTCCCTCTCCCTCTCCTTCCCCTCTCCTTCCCTCTCCTTTCTTTTCTCTCTCTCTCTAAAAATCAATAAACAAAAAAGAAACATGGGCCACAAAATGCATTTAGTTGTTTTGTCTCCTAAGTCTCTTCTGTAATAGCCCCTCCCCTTTGTTTCTATACCATTGAGTTGTTGGAGAAATTGTCATCTGTCCTATACTGTGTTACACATTCTAGATTTGTCTGATTGCTTCATTGTGGTGCCATTTAATGTGTTCTTCTGTCATCCATATTTCTTACAAGTGATACTTAGATCTAGCGGCTTGATTAGATTCTAGTTCATGTTTTTAGGCAAGAATGCTTTAGAGATGGTATTGTACAGTCAGTTTCTATTGTACCACATCCTGAGGCACATCATGTCTGTTTGTCCCACTTTTAAGGGTTGAGTGATAGGTTTTTATGTTTTCAGTCCAACCCCTGCTTTATAGACTTTTCTTATCAACTTTTCACATAATTTTAGCATTGCTTAATCCCTTATTTTATTAAGGTTGCCAAATAGTGATTATCTCAATCTATCATTCCTTAGTAGCTGCAATTCTTCCAGGAAGAACTTTCCCTCATCAACCATTTGGTTACGCTGAACACAGTCTATACAAGAAAAACAAGAAAAGTTCTTTTTTTTTTTAAGTGAGAGAAAGGGAGATAGAGAGACAGACTCCTGCATGTGCCCTGATGAGGGTCCACACAGCAACCTCCATCTAGGGCAGCGGTTCTCAACCTGTGGGTCGCGACTCCGGTGGGGTCGCAACCCACAGGTTGAGAACCGCTGGTCTAGGGCTAATGCTTAGACCAACAGAGCTATCCTCAGTGCCTGAGGCTAACACTAGGACAAATTAAACCACTGGCTGCGAGACCGGAGGAGAGAGAGAAGGGGAAAAGGGAGGGGCAGAGAAGCAGATGGTCGCTTCTCATGTGTGCCCTGACAGGGATTGAACCTGGAACATCTGCACACTGGGCTGATGCTCTATCCACTGAGAAACTGGCCAGGGCCAAGATAAGTTCTTGATTCTTTTATCAGTTTTCAGGGTAAAAAATTGGTGCACGGGGGGGGGGGGGGGGGGAGGGGTGTTTAATATCACTGTGGATTTAAATACGTTGTAATCATTTTTTTGATATTCAAATTATTCTGTGTTAGGACAGTAGGAACACCTTATAGTGGGCTTGTGTCTTTTGATATTATCCCTATTTTTCTTTGATGGCTTTCTTGCTTTCTTGTCCAACAAGATTTCCCAGGTTAATCTCATTCATTTCCTGCTCTAGACCTAGAATCAGCCTATTCTAAGAACTCCAGTTCCTTTTAGAGACACATAGCATTTAGAAACCACAACCTGGGTACTAGGATTGCTCATTGCTCCTTGATTAATATTGCTTCTAAACCTTTTCAGTAATAAAGCTAGAACAAAAAAATATTTAAGAGAAAAAAATCACGAGTTTCAACTAATATTTCCAAATAATATTTAAGATAAAAGGTCTATTTTACATCTTTAATTTTTATATATTTGTATGTATTTTCTTTTATGCCAGAAATCTAGGTTCTTAACATTAACATAATTATTCATTTTATTTTATAATATAATAACTTTCAAATAAGATTGCAATATTACCACTGACAGTAAGGTTCCTAGAACAAATATTTCAAAAATTAATACAGAACCATGAAAGACCCCAGATAGGCACAGCTGTCGTGAGGAAGAAGAACAAAATTGGAGGAAACCTACTACCTGATATCAAACTATACTACAGGCCATAGTAATCAAAAGAGCATGGTACTGGTATAAAAACAGACATATGGCCCTGGCCGGTTGGCTCAGCGGTAGAGCATCGGCCTGGTGTGCAGAAGTCCCGGGTTCGATTCCCGGCCAGGGCACACAGGAGAAGCGCCTATTTGCTTCTCCACCCCCCCTCCTTCCTCTCTGTCTCTCTCTTCCCCTCCCATAGCCAAGGCTCCATTGGAGCAAAGATGGCCCGGGCGCTGGGGATGGCTCCTTGGCCTCTGCCCCAGGCACTAGAGTGGCTCTGGTTGCTGCAGAGCGACGCCCCGGAGGGGCAGAGCGTTGCCCCTGGTGGGCGTGCCGGGTGGATCCCGGTCGGGCGCATGCGGGAGTCTGACTGTCTCTCCCCATTTCCAGCTTCAGAAAAATACAAAAAAAATAATAATAATAAATAAATAAAATAAAAACAGACATATAGATCAATGGAACAGAATAGAGAGCCCAGAAATAAACCCACACCTTTATGGTCAATTAATATTTGATAAAGATGGCAAAAACATACAATGGCATAAAGACAGTCTAGTCAATAAATGTTGGGAACATTGGACAGATACATGCAAAAGAATGAAGCCAGACTACCTTCTTACACCATGCACAAGAATCAAGTCAAAATGGATTAAAGACTGAAAAGTAAGGCTAAAAACCATAAAAAAAAACAAGAAGAAAACATAGACAGTAAAATCTCTAACATTTCTCATAGCAGTTTTATTTTTCTGATCTATATCCTTGGGCAAGGGAAACAAGAAAAATAAACAAAAGGACTACATCAAACTAAAAAGTTTTTGCACAGCACAGGAAACTATCAACAAAATGAAAAGACAGCCCACTGAGTGGAAGAACATATTTGCCAAAGATGCATCTGACAAGGGATTAATATCTAAAATTAATAAAGAACTTATAAAACTCAATACCAAAAAAAAAAAAACCACTGCAATTAAAAAATGGGCAAAGGACTTGAATGGACACTTCTCCAAAGAGAACATAGAGATTGCTAATAGATATATGAAAAGATGCTTAATGTCACTAATCATCAGAGAAATTCAAATCAAGCCATAATTTTATATCACCTCACACTTGTCAGAATGGTTGTCGTCAATAACTGAGCAAACAACTGGTATTGACGAGGATGTGGAGAAGAGGGAACCTTCATGCACTGTTGATGGGAATGCAAATTGGTGTAGCTACTGTGGAAAGCAGTATGGAGTTTTCCCAAAGAATTAAAATTGAGACTGCTTTATGACCCAGCAATACCACATCTGGATATATATCTGAAGAAATCCAAAACACTAATTTGAAAGAGTATATGCACCCCTATGTTCATTGTCGAATTATTTACAATAGCCAATATTTGGATACAGCCCAAGTGCCCATCAGTAGATGGGTAGATAAAAAAGCCGTGAGACATTCACACAATGGAATACTCCTCAGCTGTAAAAAAGAAGGAAATCTTACCTTTTGCGACAGCATGGATGGACCTGCAGAGTATTACGCTAAGTGAAATAAGCCAGTCAGAGGAAGACAAGTACCATATGATTTCACTCATATGTAGAATCTAATGAGCAAAATAAACTAACAAAATAGAAACACACTCAGATAGAGAACAGACTGACAGCTGTCAGAGGGAGGGGTGATGGGGGGCTGGGTGAAAAAGGTTAAGGCATTAAGCAAAAAAACAAAAACAAAACAAAAAAACCCAAACTCAAAGACACCAGTAAGGTGATTACCAGAGGGACTGGTCATGGGGAAGTAGAAGAGGGGGATAGATGGTGATGGAAGGAGACTTGACTTGGGGTGGTGAGCATACAATACAATATATAGATGATGTGTTATAGAATTGTGCACCTGAGACCTATATAATTTTATTAACCAATGTTACCCCCAATAAATTCTGTTTAAAAAGAAAATAAAAGTTTATTTTAATCCCTTTCAGAAGTTTTGGCTACATCTCTCTCATTAAGCCTAGTTTCTTGAAAATTCAACCTAACAGCATTGTCTTGTTCTAACTGAAGATCTAACAGATTGGCACAGGCATCATTTTGTCCCTTTTTAACTTCAATTTGTGTTAGACCACAAACTCCAATATTGCTAGAAACAGTTATAAGTTATTACTATGTCTAGCCTGGGAAAAATTCAATGAATTGAAAAACCATTTGACCCACATCTACAAATTTCATATTTGATTAAGTCGGTAATTTTACGCTCTAGGTAAAAATCGCAGTTTGCTTATTAATCTTTGTTCTTGATTACCAACTGTCATCTGACTTTACCGAGAACTGGCTGTTCTCCCTCTTTATTCATTAAGTCCGAGTTGGAACATCTGATCGCTATTAGGAGGCCTTCCGCACTTACAGGCACAGTGGCTCCACCGCAGTTCCAGGCCCAGAGAAAGCTCAAAACCCCCCTGACACGTGGGGGTTTTTCCAGCAACGTGGTGACCGCATTTTGGTGCTGTACTTACTTTGTTAGTTGAATTTTTAAATTGTTTTCTTAGGACTTTACAGAAGAAAAAAAAATAAACCACTTTTAAACCAAGATTTCAGCATAATGACATGCTAATTAGGTGGTACTATCATTTGAATGGTAATGAACGTGGCCTTGGTGTAAAAAGAAGAGCTATTCTTTAAATCAGACCCCATCTGTAATACATCATATTCAGGTGCTCGTTTTTTATTTCAGCTCCCTATAAAGTCTCAGCATTTCAACCATTTCTAGGTCATCTGTAATGGAAATATTATCACCTTCGATTTATCATTCCATCACTGTCTTTACTACTTTAAATCTTTACGGTTTTGGTAAAATTTATAAACATTTTTAAAATTAAATCATACATATGTTATAGGTTTGTCAGTGATACTGTTTGGAGAATAACTGCTTATCTTGAGGGGAGGGGGCTGTATTTCACAATTTATCCAGTTGTAGGGTTTTGAAGTCAATGTTTTTGTAAAGAGATTACTTCAGACACTTCAAACCAGCTCACCACTTAAATATATTTTACAAAGACTGGAGTTTTCACATAAGTGAGGATTTAGATGGCAAATTTAGTATTTTTAGCAAGTCAACCTTTATCCATAACAATACTGGTACATGGTATAAGCCTTGTTTGAAAGTACAATGTAGCAAAGTAGCAAAAGCTCTTTTTATGAGAAATCCAGTAAGTATGTGTGTTAAAAGAAAAAAATTTTAGGTGAAATAATATACATGTAAAGATGTAAAATGAAAGGTAAAATGTTCCATTCCATGACTCCCAAATCCCAGCCTCATGTTCAGATACAACTATTGGTAACAGTTTCTTATATGTTTTTACAGAAAAAGTGTGTGCTTCTATACAAGTACACATCTGGTATCTTAACTTTTAACCACTAGGATAACATCAATTTATTTTTACTTTATAAATTTAATATACCTTGGACATCTTTCTATGTTAATACACCTAAAGTGATGGGTATATACAGTAAGTATCCTACTGATGAATATTTAGGTTTCCTGTCTTGGCTGGAATGTTGAAGTGAAGTATATGTAGTAGAGATATAGTTTGCTCTTCACATACGTGAATTAGTATATTGATGGAATAAGTTTCTAGAAACATAATTGCTGGGTCAAGGACTAGGTTCATTGAAAATCGGACACATATCCCAAGCTGCCCCTTGAAGAATATTTAGCCCTCTTAACAGAGTACAGGACAGCTTGTTTCTCTACACTCTTGACCACTTTCGTCTTTGCCAATCTGATAGGTGAAAAAAGTTATTCTTTTAATTTCCTTTCCATTGAGTAAATTAAGTATCTTTCCATATTCATAATCCAGTTTATTTTATAAACTGAAAGTTTACATCTCTCCTCATTTCCTTTTTTTTTTTTTTTTTTTTTTTGCATGGGTCTTCATCTTCTTGATTTATGAGTTCTTTTAATAAGAAAAAATTAGTTACATTTTAGTATGTGTACTGAAAATATTTTCCCTAAGTTTTTTGTTTTGTTTTATTTGTTTGTTTTTTAGTTTCTGCCATACAGAAGTTTTACATTTTTATGGGTTTAAATTTATCATTTATTTCTATCTGCCTTTGGTGTTTAGTAGCTTATTTAGGACTTCACTGTTATAGGATTTTCTTTTTTGTTTTCTTCTAATACTTTATCAGTTTCGTTTTTTTAAATATATATATATATATATATATTTGAATCTTGAAGCTACCTAATGGAAGAAGTGATACTACCTTTTTTCCCCAAAAAAATATTAGTCAATTACTTGAAAACCATTTATTTGAATAATGTGTTTTTCTCTCTGGTTTGAAAAAGTATTCTTTTATCCAATATTAAATACCCATATGAGTCCACTTGATATGAGCTTATTTCTAGACTCTTCCATTTATTGTTTTTTTTTATTTCTATGCCATAATAAAACTGTTTTAACTGCTGTAGTTTTAAACTTTAACTTCTGTATGAGGTAGTCCAGTCATTAGAACTTATTTCTCAGGATTTTAAGAATTTAGCTTTCTTAATTTAATTTTTATTTAATTTTACATTCTTTATGAATTTTTAAACCAGCTTGTCAAGTTTGAAGGAGAGAGACTAAGAGCACATGGGAGGAAGGAAGGGAAGAGAAAGAAGAACGTTACAATTAAGATCATTTTTAATTGATCAATTGAGAATGAATTAATATCACTACAATATTAAATACCCAAGCTGATGTTATGGTATCTATTTACTCAGGTGTTTTTTTTTAAGTAGAGTTTTAAGGTTTTCTTTGCATATCATAGATAGAGAGATAGATAATTTTGCTAAGCTATTTTGGGTATTTTATATTTTTCTTACTTTTATAAATGGGATATATCAGATTCTTAAACTGTAGTACTACAGATGAATTTTCTTGTGACTATTAACAATTTTTACTGAGTACTGAAGTCTATCAAATGGATTTTTTGGGCATCTGTACAAAAGTGGTCAAATGGCTTTTCTCCTTTGACCTATGACTATGGTTAATTATGTTAATACATTTACTATTATTAAACCATCCTTGCATTACTTAACTATTAATATATCCTAATCTATGAGGATGTATTATGCTCTACATGCCCTGCGTGGTTCTAGTTGCTCGTGTTTGAGCTGAGAGCCATCCCAAGCTTTCAGGTTAAGTAAGAGCCGTATCTGTTTTACTCACTACTTCATATCTAGCATATAATACCTGGCCCTGCATCTGAAGCAGAGAAAATTCTCAATAAAAATTTGGGGAAATAAGGGTGGTTCTATGAGTCATTAGATTTGGTTTTCACTTTAATTCTTCTGGTCTGCTCTAGAAAGAGAATCCATGAGTAAGAGTAGCATAAAGGTCAATGAGTAGGTCATGTGAAGATGCATCCAGGTCCTTTAAAAATTCTTCGTGTGTTCACATGACCTCCTAGATTACTCATAACCTGTTTGAATCCTTTCTCCCCTGTTTTGACTAGACATGTTTTTCTCTTTGAGCAATCTTCCAGACATCAGCAAAGACATCTCTGACATGAGCAAGCCCAAATTTCTGAACAGGCTGTTCTGAGGCTCCACTAGGGTGTTCTGGCCTGGACCAGACCCACATGGAGCTGAGAGGAGAGCTTGAGTCTGACTGGGCAGATGCCTGAGTTTGTTCAGTGGCCACAATTTGATTGGCATAGCTAAATTATCTGGCCAGGCCTTCAGGAAGTAGCTCAGACACCCCACCAACACAATTCCTGTAGGCACCCTTCTTTCACTCTCACCAGCTAGCTTCCAGCAGTGGCGAGGGAAATCTGTCCTTTACTGGCTCCAGGGGAATCTCCATTAACATCTCTGAAGAGCTCAATGGCCTGGCTGTGCAGCCCTATTTTCTAACTAAAGTCACAGGTGGAAACCAGAAGGGTAGAAGAAAGATATGACCAAAGATTGCTCTGTGGCAAAACAGCTGTGAGGATTAAGGCTACAAATGAGCAATGACTAATCATGACCAATCAACTCACCTGCAATTATTCAGATACTCCTTCCGTTTCTTTTTCTAAACATCCATATAATGTTTACCCAATTTAACAAGTCTACAAATAGGAATGTTTATTCCCATTGCAGCCTGCCATATTGTAATATTGTGACTCATTATATATACATATATTTGGTCATTCAGATGACCGAAGTGTATTTCTCAGATATATTTGGTCTTCATCTACAGTTCCTGGCTCCCTAAGTTTCTTATATATTATTATGTTTCTTTTCCCAAACATCCCCCCATGGTTTCTGTCTTTCAGTCACAAAATTAACTCAACATATTCAAAAACTTCTACATATCTCCTTTTTCCTTTTCTACTGCTCCGCATTTATATCTAATTAGCCTCTTCGGATGTTTCGTGTGGCCAGTTATATATACTATCTGATTTCAGTCAATACCCATGGTATTGAAATATAATACTTCAATTACATGAACTGTTCAGTTGAAAATTCTGTTTCCACTTAATCTAATCTGTTGCTTGTTATTTCTGATTTAATAAATAGGTACATATTTAAGGAAATATATCAAAACACTAACTTACTGACTTTCACATCAGCTCTCTCATAGCTAGTGAAAGAGCAATTAATACTGTTGTATAAATGAATGTTATTTGAGACTCTAATGTGATGTTAATTTCCTTCCTAGATAAAGGACCACATAAATTCTAGGGCAAGTACTTTTATAATCTGGAATACTTCAAAGTGTCACTGTGTTGACATCTGTTTGGGGACTCCAACTTTCTGTATACAAAGTGAAATGCATTATTGAGTTGGGTTATTGGGATAATTAAAGCTACAAATGACTGTTTCAAGGGACATTCTGATAAACTGGTCAATTCAGAGCAAGAATTGTTCAGTCTTTAAAACTATACTTTTGAACAAGAATTATCTATGTAGTTTGTTTATGTGGGTCACATTAACTGAAAGGTCCCCAAATTTTTGCCTCACCTTGTAGTGAAAACATGGCATAAGCCTACTTAGCCTGCTTCCCCTAACATCTTCAATTTAAGCAGGAACCACAACCAGCAGATGATCCCTATTGAATCACCCCTGCTTCAAAGATGAAGCGTTGAGTACAGTGCCAACTCACTTTTTCCACATTACATAATGTTCTCTGTTCCCCAGCATTTCCATATGGCCATCTTATAAGTGGAACCAGGAGTGTGGTTTGCTTCATGCCTCATGTTGATATCGATGGACTAGGGATGAGCAAGTCCCTTGTTGCCTAGCAACTAAGCAAAGTGCCTCAAGCTACTGACCTCAGTATGGGTACCACCTGCACACAAAAATGCTCCCTCATTGAATGGATCACTGGTGCGCTGTTTCTGATGCTCCCCAGTCATATAGTGCCTTCATCCCACCCTGAGGAGGTTTCTGATTCAATGTAATCATTATGCTGCCTTTCCCCCTCATAGCTTGAGTTTAATCATAAAACAAGTGACACAAACTAATGCAAATGTTCTTATTTACTAACTCTGTTGTTGTTGGGTCTGAGACCAGACAGCTTGATCTAGAGCCATTGATGGAGAATGAGAGACCATTTGCTCATAATCCTGAATAGAGGCATTAAAATTTACTTGGTAAAGTTTTGTTTTCTGTTTTTGTTTTTTTGCTATTAGTTTTCTTCTATAATTTTCATTAAAGTTAAGTTTCCATAATAACAAGAACAATTAACTTGCTTCCTTCATGCTAAACATTTGATATATATCATTCTTTTCAGTCATCACAACAACACTCTGAGGAAGATCATTGGCCCCACTTTTAGATAGGAAAGCTGAAGTTCAGTGAGATTTTCCTGTTGAGACAAAACCACAGATGTAGTTAGGCAACAGAGCTGTGGCTTGAATGTAGATTTACTTGATTCTAAAGCATTTGTACATTATATATCATAACAGACGGTTAGGCACCAATGACAAAAATTATGTTTCTAAAGACTCACCCTGTTTCCAAACCAAAATAGTTAGCATTACCAGTTTTCCAAGTTCTCAACTAGCAATAACAGCTTACGATGAAACACTAGAACATAAATGGGTCCCCAAGTCAACTGGAAGCAGATGAGGGACCTCTGAGAGCATATTGTTCAAGAGTCAATCAGAATTGACTAACGGGAATTCAAATAGCAATAGTTATCGGTAATATTCCTCTGTTCCATCAGAACCAGCCTCCTCCGACAGAGCTGCTTTGTTACCACAGTTACAGTGAATTAACAGGGGTTTTCCCTGGAGGAGACAGCCACTCAGCAACCCTGCCTAAGTCACACTCTTACTAAACAGTAAAATGGTTATTTGAGTCCAGGATTGTCGAACTCCGAAGATGACCTTTGGGTGTTTTGAATTTACACATGAGGAAAGAAAACAAAAACTACTGGCAGAACACATGGACGTTGTTCAAAGAGGGAACATTCTTAATGCTCTTGAGTCACCTATGTAGCTACAGGATGTTGCTCATTATCATAACAATTATAATAACTATGGGGGTTAATATGTGCCCAGCCCTTTATGGTCTGAGTACCTGACCCGTAGGAGTGCACTTTGTACACAGTGTCTCACTGGAGTGTCATAGCCACCCTGGGCAGTAGGTGTTGGTAAGATCCCCATTTTATAGCTGCAGGAAGCTAAGTCGTCCCAGGTCACAGGGTAGTAAGCATGCAGCTGGGTTAACATCTGAATCAGTCAGGCCCAAACCCCAGCTTCAACCCTGATGCTCACCGCTGCCGAATGCCAGATCCACAGGGTGCCCTTGGTCTCTCTAAGGAAGTGTGAGGAGGTTTTGTCTCTTGTTACTTATTCAAAAGCCATTTCTCTGTTGAGAATCCTTTTGCACACTGGATCCACTTTAGCACTGGACACAATATTAGCAGGGAGAGCATGCCTCTGTGGGTAGCAAACAGCCAGTGAGAGGCAGCCCACGCTTGTAAGCACGCACCAAGGAGGGGCAGGTTTGCATTGGACAATACTACGACTTTCCCTGAAGCACAGATGAGTGAGACTGAGAGCCAACGAGTTATACACTGTTCTGTCTACCCGGCCCATCTGCAAACCAAAAGTTGGCAGGCCCTTCCGCATCTAGTTTATTAATGTCAAACACTGTCCAAACTGCGAAGCAGCACTCAGTGAGCATACTTATGGCTCTTGCAAACCATTAAAGTGGAATGAAAATTACCCTGGGAACACTGGCTCTGACTGTGAAATCGTTTGTGCCTGACTCACTGAAGGAGGCTTAAATGTCCCAGAGCTACGTGACCAAGATTGATGTTCCAATCTTTCGGTCTCTGCTGACTAGAGGTGAGACAGCAGAGCACCACAAGGTGACATTATTTCCCAGGGGCCAGAGAAGGCCCTCTGTTACTTTGTTGGCTTGGTATGGGAGGGACCAATAACCATGCTTATTGAAATTGATATGAAACCAGAAATGGTTTCTGGTAAGACCTAAGGAACTCCCTTATGAAGTGTACAAAGTTCACTGTTGGGACGTGGTAACATCTGTTTTGCTGCTCAAAGAAATTTTATGCTTCTTTAAGACCAGTGGTTTCAAATGTGATCCTCCATTCCTAAGAGCTCCCAAGGGATGCTTAAAGGGTTTCTTTGGGGTCAGGGGGTCAGGAGTGGGGCTGGCTCCAGGCAGGCCCTGCCACACCCAAAGCAGCAAATGCCTCCTTTTCCCTGAAACCCATTTTATGAAACGTGGTTCTACTGGGGGTACCTGTTGTTTTACTATCTTCTTCTGGTAAAAAGCACCCTGATTTTCTTCTAGAGATTTCCCACCCCATCCACATGTGTGGGTTCCTCTGCCGGGTGCAGGAATGGGTGTGTGCAAGACTCAGACTTAACGCCCTCCAGTCTCATTTTACCCCACGGGTGGTCCCTCCCAGGAAGGGCAGTGGACCCAATGGGGGCCAGTGAGCACTGGGCTGGCTCGGGTTCTCCTTAGACCAGCCCTTCCCAGCTGTCTGCCACAGCCAGAGCCTCAGCTTCCTTATCTGTAAACTAGAGGCGATGCTGCTTACGCTTAGATGGTTCCTGGCGAGCAGTGTGCATTTTTAAAAACATGACCTATTTATTTATAAACCTGTGAGGACAATTCATTGCTCAATTTTATTAGATTCTTCTTCTTTTTTCCGTTTAACATTAACCCCAAATGCCCTTGCTGACATCCGCTCCCTCTCAAGCGAAAATCACAGCAGTTCCTCATTTTCAAGCCAAGTCTCCCTCCACCCACTCACATCCCTAAGGAGTTTGCTTTCATTCCTCAGTCTCTCCTCATCCTGCTCGTTCCTGTTTTGCACGCTGGGTGCACCGGGGACCTGGAGAAAGTTTGCCGGACCTTCGATGCTCACAGCAGCTCCCTGCCCAATGTGATGATTCCTCACCTTTCATTCATTGCCCCCCACCACCACCCAGGATGACCCATTTCACTCGTTACATCACCTCGAAGGTGTGACCACGGTTATATATGATGCCTACCTCCCCGGCTGACATTCCCCCTGATTCCAGCATTATCTTGGGTCCACTTCAGTTTACTTCAGTTTTGCCCTCTGCACATTTTCAAAAGCCCCTCCCTCAATTTTTTTACTCCAAAAGCCAGCTGATGGGCCCTTAGTATGCCCTTCGCATAGAGAGCGGAAAAAAACCAGAAGCCCTTCGAAGACAAGGACTCCTCCTGTCTTGTCAAAGTTGAAACTGTCTGAGGCTCTGGTGCTAGATACCCTGGGGAAGGAAGAGAGGGCAGATGGCAGGATGCCCTGTAGGGTGAGGCCAGAGAAAGGAATGTACCACTGAGTCTGGGAAGGGGGGCAGGGGTCAGAGAGCTGTTGAGGAGCCAGCATTCAGTGCCACCCACGATGGTGGGAAGGCTGCCTGGAACGCCCGAGGGGCTGGTCCTGAGCGAGGGCTCCCAGCCTTGGCCAAGTCCTCATGCCACGGGTGGGACACAGAAGCAAAGAGACTACAGGACTTTGAGAGAACTAAGGCCCAGGGAAGGAGGATGTCAACAGCCACTGTGATAAATTGGTGACTGGGCCTAATTTAGCCTCCTGTGTTACCCAAGAAGGGGAGGGTCCCAGCAGTGACTGAGGTTAGCTTTTCCACCATGCTGGCTGGTGGGGTGGCCACTGAGTGTCAGACTTCACTTGAAACAAAGCGTAGTGACCACATGAGCCTGCACACAGCCCGGGCACTGAGGCACGCACTGGGATTGGCACCTGTGTGTCAGCAACCACGGCCGGTCGTGGAGAGCCAATATATGTGAACACTCCCGCCACGGCTATCTCAGAGAAGGCCCCAGCTCAGAGAATGGGGACACGCAGCACCTCTGTCAGGTGAAACAGCCTCACCAGATGTCCCAGGATTAGCTCTCAATGTGGGTAAGAGTGCCAAAAGCCAAAATACCCCCTTAGAAAAAAGCCTACTTTCTAACCCCCCAGGAAGTTCATCCAGCATCATCCCTCTGGAATTTTCTGAAGCCAAGCTCACTCATCAGTGTCAAAACCAGAACAAGAGGAAGCTTGGTGAAGTAGCACCCTCCCATCCTCTCGTGTCACAGGTGACAAACGGCCAGCTTTGCTTCCTTTGCCTGTGAAGGAAAAAAAAATGAAGGCCGGTCCCGGTGCTTACTCCCAAGGCTCCTCATTTTCAGATGCCTTTATCATTCCCGAGTCGTCCCATAAAACTGAGTTACAACCCTATTAAAATGCCACACTCAGTATTTTTGTCTAATCCCCGAATGCTCCCGTCCCTGGCTCTCAGCAGACACGTCAGGACACCCCCCTCCACAGGGGATTTGGCTGGGGCTTATCCCGGCCACAGACAGAAAGGAGAGGGACAGAAAAGGAGAGGGACCCAGGAAGAACAAGGTGGCCAGCAGCAGTGGGAAGCACGGGCCTTGTGAATTCAGGTGGCCCTTCAGGCGGCTGCCGTCACAGGCAGGCCGACCAGGCAGGGCCCCCGTGAAGTGCCATTTTGAAGAGGAGCTGATACCAGACTGCAGGAGAGCCCATTAGCCACCCCGTGAAGGAAACAAAACCTGTTAACCATTCAGTGGCTCCTCACTGGGGCCGGGGGCTCCAGGGTGACTCAATTTAGCAGATCCTGGCCAAGGGCAATTATGGAATGCAAATATTTATAAATCCCGTGCTTGTGTAATGTTCTTCAGAGCACTAAACGCACGCTGCCTCCTCAAACCAAGATAAATGAGCCCTGCTTCTGAAACTCCCCAGCAGGCCGGCAGGAAGGATGAAGGAAAGAAGCTGTCAGGCAAGCTCCGCCCCCCCCCCCCCCATTCTGTGCTCACGAATCTCTGTCAAACCTGCATTGTTTCCTGGTGGTGCTAGGTGTCTTCCTAGCGGAGGCAGGTGGCTTTGGGGAGTTATCAGTGTTCTGGTGACTCTGCATGGCTTTCCTGGGGAAGGAGCCTGAGGAGGGATGGGAGGAGGAAGGCAGAAAGGATTAGAAGTCTCCCCTCGTCCTTCTCTGCCCCACTCTCTCGGGGGGTGAGATGTGTTTCAGCCCCTTTGCACCTCCTGAACAGTGCCTGGCCCTCCGCCTGCTAATGTGACCTGGGTGACAAAGGGTGCCTGGTGGGTTAGGAGAGAGGCCAGGTGGCAGTGTTCCATGGGAAAAGGCAGCTGCCTCCTTGAGGTCACTGGCTTTCCTCTAAGCACTACCATGATTTTTTTTAAGGGAATACAGAATGTTAATATTCTGCATAATTAAGGGTTTACTGAAGGGACAAATAAGATCCTAATATGTGGCTGAAACTACCACGTTTAACAGCTGGCTGGTACTCTAGTGTTACTGGGAAATCTCTTTCCTGGCCAAAGCGAAGTGGGGAGTGAACTGAGAAGTCACCAGAGTCTTGAGCAGGAAGCCTGACTGGGTACCAGGGCCTCACCTGTTGTGCACCCACATGGGGAGGAGACAGAAGTGGGGCGAGATCGCCGGCTAGCACACCTGGCCACACAAACAGAAGACATGACAAACGTGTAGCCAGAGGAATGGTGGCACCTTCCAAAAGTGACAAATAAAAAAATATTAAGTGCTGAAACCAAAGGAAATCCATTTAGGAGCTCACTGGCAAGGTTCAGAATGGGTGATTGTTTGTGACATGCTGTAATTGTAGTAATTGCCGTGGTGATTATGCCTCCGCATCCTGCCCACACTGCCTCCCCGAAGCTCTCCAACAGCGATCCTCTCTCTCTAGCCGAGGCTCTAACGTGGTGTGCCCGTTGATGCACTGTCTGGGGTGCCCTGCATATTACGGACCACTCAATCATAATATGCGAGGGTTTGGGATAATTGAGAGTCAGGTTGCAGTAAAAACTATATGACTGAGTCACACTGCTTTACAAAAAACATCTCAAATTGACAACGAAGCAGTTGGCTGGCATGATGGGATGAAAGTACAAGATTTGACTAAAGCAGTGGCCCTGGACCAATAACATCAGCATCACCTGGGAAATTGTTAGACCTGCAAATTACCAAGTCCCACCACCCTAGCACTGCTGAATCAGAAACCTGGGGGGGGGGGAGCCCAGAATTTTGTGCTCTAGCAAGCCCCCCACCCATGTGATTCTAATGCAGGCAAGAACTGGAAAGCCAGTGGACTGAGTTGAAACTGATTACCTAAAGAACATAACACAACTTCTCACCACAGAGAGTGTGGCTGTCTGAGTTTCCCATGAACACTTGCTCCTTGATGCTTTATTCTTCAAGCAGATTAATTCTTCCTGTTTGAAAGTTTCTTCAAAGACTAGGTTCAACTAGAGTTGATCTTATTTGTGTGTTCACTTATTTCCTTATTTGGACAGTTCTTTATAAAAGCCAAATCGCACAGCTTGATTACCAGATGCATCCTAAATGGGTCAGGTTTTCAAACTCAAGTCAGCCTCGGAGAACCAAGGTTTCTGTGTTGAGGTTGTCCCAAAGATTGTGCACCTAGTGCTTAGCTCAGACGTATTCATTACGACTTTAAGCGTCTTGTGCCTCTGTCTTTTCTTGGTATTGTTTAAACAGAGCACCTACCTGGAACCATCAGAGAATGTGGCTCTCCTTTGGGGTCCGACTACAAAATAGCAAAGGCTAGCCTGATATATTTTAGGAGACACCAGGGTGTGGGACAGAGGCCAGCGACACCAAGAAGTATATGCATGAAATAGCCAGGGCTGCTCAACTTGCATGATATGGATTCTGAGGGCAGTTTTAATAGGATGGGGCCATGAAATGGCTGCCAATTTCTGGCAAAGATACAGCAACACAGTGGGAGCAAAACACCACTAAGAGTTTATGGGGTAGTTTGTAGAGCAAGATGTCACACAGGCTCATATGGCAAAATTTTGCTTCATTCATTACAGCTATCAACACCGAATTTTCCTTAGAAATATCACAGTGTTTCCCAGTGAAATATAACTGGCATAAAACTAACATCAGAAATACTGAGAGACTGTAATGACCCAAAGCATCCTCAGGCTATGGGGGTAAGGCAGTATGCTGGATTTAAGTGTAACTCAGAGAGAGGTGTTTTCACAAAGCTCCTGTTAAAGCAATAATAATTCTCATATTTTTAAACTTCCTCATGTGGGTGCCCCCTCCCATTTTTGTGACAGCCACATTAAGAAGGGCAAATAGAGAAGTTCCTCTTCTGATACTAACCAGACACCTTAACTGATTTCTTTGATGGTCCAAGATTGACACATTGACCAAAATTTCAAGGAATGAAAATTTTATATGCCCCGTGTCCCTGTTTCCCATTGGGGGAATATTGGGAGAAAATGTTATTCTTAATTACTTTGGAAAATAGAGTTCTAAAAAAAAGAAAGAAAGAAAGAAAGAACCAATAAGTAATTATTCTAATGCCTTCTCCTATTCCACTGTGAGAAACCTCAACCGAGACAAGTAAAGACAGCAGGTTCAACCCTGATTGCCTCTCTGACTGATTTGACACTGTATTGGTCAGAAGTACATTCAGCTCAATTAACAGTAAACTAATTGGTAGTCATTTAAACACACAGAAACATGTTTGTCTCTCACCTAGGAAATCTGCAGAGATGTAGTTTGGGGTCAGAAATGCTTCAAAGATCCAGATTTTTCTGTCTTCTTGGTCCATCGTCCTTGACTTGTGCCTTTTGGCTGCATGGTAGCAACAGAGCTTGTCTCCATCCTTGTGTCCGTGTTACAGGCAAGAGAAGCGGAAGTGTTAGGAAGAACTAACTGCTGCTTATGCCTCCCTGGCAGAACTGTCACATAGCCAGACTTGGCTGTAAGGGAAACTACACGATCAGGTTGTTGGCTTTCTAAACTCCTGAAAGAAGGGAGGAAATTGGGTCAACTGATCTAGGGTGTATTATTACAGACATCTTAATAAAGAGCAGACTTCTGAGTTCATGTGTCCTAATATGTTTCAGTGAACATTGTCAAGGACTTTCTTCCTTTACAGGTGCATTTAAGCAACTAGTTATGATACAATGTGATGAAGAGGAAATACCAACTGTGTAAAAATAAAGCTGTTTTGTTTTGTTGGAGGGGTCCAGGGAAGATTAGGTCAGTGCTTTTTAAGCTTTTATGGGATTTTGTTAAAATACCGATTCCGAGTCTGTGGTTCAGGGCAGGCTTCGTGATTCTGCATATGCAACAGGCTCTAAGGAAATGCCACTACTGCTGGTCCATGGGGCACACCATGGATAGTAAGAGTCTAGGTAATGTTGAAACAGGGCCTAAAATATGAGTAGGAATTCACCAAATGGAGAAAAAGCACAAGGACGCCTAAGACTGAGGGAATAGTGTACACAGATTCACACTCATATCCCCATACATGAAGTCCTCTGCCACACTATTTCTAAATTACTTTCTTTAATATATATATATACACACACACACATATCTGGATAGATGAACAGTTGGGTATGTAGATAGTTATACAGACAGACATATACAATAAGTATATGATATTATATATTTAGCCAACTATACTATACACTAGCAAGTGTTAATACAAATTCTCAATGAGCTCCTGACCACACTCTTCTAATACAGTATGTTGGTTTTCCTCTTCTGTAGCCTTCCCTTCTGCCATGTATGTTGTTGTCTAAGACAAAGGTTTGACGCACAATGATTGCTAAAAGGCTGGCCAGTATTCGTCCTGGAGCTGTCCAAGGAAACATAGAGAGAGTACCATGTCATATGTTAAAAAGGGAAAAAGGGAGCTTCACCTTGTGAGTCACTTTAAGAATGGTCAAGGGCACAAAAATAACCATCATCCCTTAGATGTTATGAGGCCAGTCTTACTGCATGTACAACTAGGGATGACTGACCAACCATTGCGTGGCCTAGAAGAAGCTATAGCCAGAGGGATGTCAGGATTTCAGGGTATTTGAGAAAATCTGAAGAGCCATTACCTGTATATTGTGTCAGACATGCCTCTCTGGGAAGCCCAGGCTAGAATGAGCCCACATGCTATTGGTTCAGGTAGTGTTTCCATTTCTGAGAGCTCATCGCCCACACTTAATGTGAAATACCATCAGGGAGCATGTCCAGAGGCCAGCAGGCAGTCTGATACTCTGGAGTGCAGGACAAGAGAGGAAGAGGAGGAGCAGCTGAGGCTGTTCTCATCTCAAAATTAGATGTTTTAGCTATGCAGAGGGCCACCTTAGCCCATGTGCAGTGGGGAACTATCGAAGTTCATGAACAATGCAATGACCAAGTCACATTTGGGCTGTAGAAGGATAACTTTATTGACAGTGCAGTGGATGGGTGCAGAGAAAGAGGACCAGCAAACTGAAGTGAGGAAGGTCAGGTGAAAGGAGAGAGAAGATGAGACCCTGAACCAGAGCAGTGATTATAGGCAGGAGGAACAAGAGCAGGGAGTAATAGTCATGTCAAGGCAGGCTCAAGCGAGCAAAGTAAACTTTCAAATGTATGGTTAAAAGGAAAAGAGAAGTTGCGGATGACACTAAACCAGGGTAGCAGTTTGGACTAGTATGTGTTTATTTTTTTCCAGTAATGAAATTTGTTTTCCTTTTTGTTGAATTTATTGGGGTGACACTGGTTAACAAAATAATGCAAGTTCGGGTGCACAGTTCTACAATACATCTCTGTACACTGTATTGTGTGTTCACCCCCGAAGTCATGTCTCTGTCCATCACCATTTATCCCCCTCTTCCCTTTTCCACCTCCCTCCCCCACTTTCCCCTAGCAATCACCACACTGTTGTCAGTTTCCGTGAGTAATGTGTTCTTTCTAAATTGACATTTGAAGGTCAGCGGTTGTTCACAGGCCTTCTATATCCACTTGTCCTATTCTTAGCCATTCCGTGTATCTTTGACACCTGTCAGAGCCTGAACACTTTTCGGATTGAGCACAAGAGGTTTTGTCTTGGTCAACTGGGTGATAAAAAGTGAGTCTACATGAAAAAGTTAATACAGGCAAGGAGCAAGTCTACAGGAGGAAGATAATTCAGGAGAGAGCTTTACCACTAGAGGAGAGTTATTAGCCCTAATGGATAGAGGACTGGCCTGAACCTCGATTTTCTTCTTCTGTGACCCTGAGCTAGTGCCATTGGCCTTCCAGTAGCTATTACACAGAAAAAAAGCATGTGCCACCCTCTAAATAGCTCCCCAAAGCCATTAGGCACATAGCATTGATTCTGGCCCTGTGCACAGCAATCAGTGTCATTCTTCCTCCCCTTCATAAGCATCTGTACGAGCCTCATGTCTCTGCACACTCAGCCCTCTAGACTTGGAAAATGTGTTGGTAAGTGGACTCCCAGTGCTTTCCCAGTACAGTGCCACCCTGTGAAATCTAAACAGAGAGAGGAGAAAAGACAAGCCCGGGTGTATCAAGTTTCTCCTAGACCCCAACCCCCACCCCCAATCCAATTCTCAGTGTACAGGAATTTTTGGAAGAAGTTCAGTGTTTATTTTCATGGTTGCACTTAAAGACCTCTGGAAATACCATAGATAACCACAGCACTAATAACTCCTTAATGTATTACATTTGCACATGCAGATGGAGAGAAACCAACCTTGGCATAAAGACAATTACAGACAAATGTAAATTATAAATCAGATAGTCAAATTGGAAATTAAAGTAGAAAAAAATCAAAATCCACCTAATGTTTTTCCATTCCCATGTAACGTTAAGCTGTCAGATTCTTTGACTTTTTATTTCTACTAATCTGAATTCCCTTCCCAGTTAATGAGCTTTCGTTTCTTTGCTTTTTTTTTTTTTTTTTCATTTAATTAAAAAAAAAAAAATCAGGCACCGGGAAAGCAAAGATCAAATAAAGCCCTGCCCCAAGGCAAGTCATGGCTTAATCCCACAGTTTATGCAAAGTTTAGGTGTAAAATAATCTTAATGGACTAGTAAATGGATGAGTGTAACATATTAAATGTCTCGGAGCCCATTTGGCGGGGTCAGGGGAGTTTACTGCTTTAAGAAGAATTGGGAATAAAGCACAGCCGAAGGCAGACAGACATGTAGTTTCATGCATTCCTTGTGCGTTTATGATCACGCAGTCTGTCTCTGATTATCTCAAACATTTATTTATTTCCTCAAGATGAAGCATCTTTGGTAAGTCAAATGTAGAAGTATACATACCTAAACTGGAAGCAAGCAAATGTGTTGTTGGTAAGCGGACATTTTCTTCCAAGTGGCATCCTATGGTCTCCCTCCAGCTGACAATGAGAAGCTGCAGGAGGGTTAGGTGAATGAATAGACTTCTATTTGAAATCAGAGCAGTTAAACGGGTGTCTCCAGCTTCCTAAGACTCTAAACCTGGTCTCTGCTGCTATCTATGTGACTTTGTCCAATGTAAAAACCATCTTAGTGGTGTTTTTATGCCCTCTCTTCTCTCTCTATCCCATTCTCCATGCCACAAGTAAGAGTAGTTTGAAAGCACAGTTAATTCCATTAATTCAGTGCTCAAAATCCTTTCATTGCTCTTGGGATCCATACCAGAGTCCTCAGTATGGTCATATGGCCAACAAGGTCTGTGTGTCCCCAGTGTCTCCACACTCAGCTGCACCATGCATCTCTTATTTTATTGACTCTCATTGCACCATTCATCTCTCTGAAGCAATTATCACAGGTGTAATTTTCGTCCCTTCTAAATTACTTGATGGCTTTCTTCCTCACTTGACAATAAATAGCAAGAGAGCAATGACCATGCCTGTTTTGACTCATAGAAACATCCCTCGGGGCTGGCTTATAGCCTCACACACAATAGGCATTTAATATGTATCTGTCACAAGTATCATGTAAATTGGAATAATAATGCCTATCTCATAAGGTTGTAACAATATTAAATAAGGAAATGTATGTAGTACGTTTAACACAGTGCCTGGTACATAGTGGGCACACAATAAATGAGGACATGACAATGATGAACAAAAGGATCATAAAAACATGTATAAAATGCTATGCAGGCCCTGGCTGGATAGCTCAGTTGGTTAGAGCATCATCCCGATACACCAATGTTGCGGGTTCAATCCCCAGTCAGGGCACATCCAAGAATCAATGCATAAATAAATGGAATAACAAATCAATGTTTCTCTCTCCCCCTTTGTCTCTCTTCTTCTCTCTCTAAAATCAGTCAATAAAAAACGTTTCTTTAAATGCTATGGGCAACCAAATCAGGGTATGGCTACTTCTGCTTAAGAAGGAGCTCAACGAAGAAGGACCTTTGAGCTAAACCTTGAAGGGTAGAAGGAAGCCAGGAGGGAGACTTGAAAAATGAACATTTCAGACAACAAAACATCATAAACGAAAAACATATGGTAGATTTAAGGCTTAAGAATTTATAGAAGAAATAAATGAGAAGCTAGCTTGAATCCAGGGCTCAGCTATGGATAACAGGGAAGAATCTGAGCAAAATCTTGGGGATACTCCCTAGCGTGGGTTTCAGAGTGATGACATAAATTATGTTAAAAGTATTTTGTGTGTAAAATATATACAATGAAATTGGTCTTCAAGAGACGGGGCTGTTATTAAAGGCTCATCCTCTTTTCAGAGCCCTCTTAAGTGTTTTTACAATCACGTTTATCAGCTACTCGGGCAGTTGAAAACTCCTCTTGCCATTTTTTAAAACCAAAGTGCATTTTCAGGATCAAACTAGAAATTCAAATACAGACCATGATTTCTCTCTCTACTCTGAGAGGCTAGGCCTAGGAAGGGAAGTTCTTCCAAACTCATTCAAACACCGTTTTTGGTCATCAGGTTCAAACAGAACGTTCTCCCAAAAGCTTGCCTTTATGCAGTGGTGTCTGTTTCTGTCTCTCCCCGACCCCCACTCCGTCCTTCCTACCATCTCTGTCAGTTCAGGTTTTTTCATGATTGACACCCACACAAGTATCAAAATACCAGCACTTCGTTATTTTGCTTATGTTTGTTTTTAGCCTCACATAGTCTATAAATCACCCAATCCTTTCTATTGCATTATTACCAAGCCAAACTTGAGAAACACACTTTGCTACTTTATTTTTCTCTCCCATTTTTCATCCAGCCCCTCCATATGTATTTTTCTTACACATGAATCTGGGACTAAAAATACACATTAGTTGAAGGGTCTGCCAAAATCCTTAGTGAGTGAATAATCCAACTTGCCTCAGACCGAAAGAAGAGTGGAGGTCCTGAAATAAATCCCTTTGAAATGAATGAACCAATTGGTCTGGAACCTGACATCATGAAGACATGTTAATCACGGGGTCAATCTGACACTCAGTGAACATAAATCACGGGGTCATTCTGACACTCAGTGGACACTTCACATCTTCCTTCAGGAACTGACGCCTTTACCTGAGTGTCGGAAGTTCAGCGGTGTCCTCGTGCGTGACACAGGTATATTGCAGCTCACTTTCTCTTTTAAATTTCTTTATAGCACTCATCTTTATCTAAAAGTATCATGTTTATTTGTTTACTTACTTACGGTCTGTGTCTTCCCTCTGGATTGTAACTCCATGAAGGAAAAAGGAACTTAACTGTGCTGTTTCCCACCATGTCCCCAGCACTAATATCAGTGCCTGACACAGGACAAGTGTTCGATTTGATGAGTCGATTTTTGAAGCCAAAGCCCAATAAGGCCAAACTAATCCCTACCACCTTTTTACACTTGCATTCCTAAGAGAAAAATCGTACTTATGGTTATAATTTACAGGTGCCTGCTACATGGCTAGTACTGTGTGAGCACATTCATATCCTGTGCAATTCCCACAGTTACCCTGCGTGACCTGATCTGCAGTGCCTTTGCAGACGGAACTGCTGGAGCTCAGAAAGGTCAATTAATTCACCCGAGGTCAGAGAGCTGGGGAGCAGAGGCCTTCAGGCTTGAACCTGGGACTGCTTTACCCCAGTTTCTCAGTCGATCAATGACTACTTTCTATCAAGTACGATAGATCTTCTTCAAGTTATCAGGGCTTAGCCTCCGTTCTATTGATTCGGCATTGTGGCTAAAGAAGGGGACTCGGTTTGAGTGGCTTGCTGCTTCTTCTCGCAGATGTTGCTTATTAGGAGGGCTGGCTGCAGGGATCTCTGGAATTCTGGTTCTAAAGACATGGCCCGTCCTCCTGCTTCTTATCCCTTCTGTCTACGTCAGTCTTCTGCAGCTTTTCGGAAGAGCAAAGTAAGACAAATCTCTTTTCTAAAACGCATCTATCTTCCCAGTTACATTTCTAAGCAAACCTGGAGGAACGTGGGCCTCACAGTAAAGTCCCGACATCATACATGGCCAGAAGTTCTCCTTGCTCCTGGGGGACTTTACACCCCACCTGAAGCATCTGACCAGCTACATCAAAAGTGGCAACTCTTCCATCCAAATACGGCAAAACGTTCCTTTACTTATTTGCTTTAAAGAATTGGGAGGTATATCCCCTTTAGTTCATGCACACACTTTCTATGTGTCTTATCCCATCAGATCACCATTGTGTTGTGTCCTGCCATTATAGGATGGACTCAATTCTAAAGGATTT
Organism: Saccopteryx leptura; assembly: GCF_036850995.1. Lineage (NCBI taxonomy): Eukaryota > Metazoa > Chordata > Mammalia > Chiroptera > Emballonuridae > Saccopteryx > Saccopteryx leptura. The sequence continues at coordinate 165,907,696 of NC_089508.1, read as the reverse complement.
GAGGGACTTTAAAATGCACCGAGTTTCCAGGCATTGATCGTTTACTCCCCTGCCAAACAAACTCCAAACTCTTCAACTGGACCCAGTTCCTCGGTCTGGTAGGCCTGCCGTTCTCTCATCCCTTCCCAATGGTCACAGGGTGATCACAGAAGTTCAGGAGTTGTATCCAGTGACAGTAGCATCCAGAAGGGGAAGAAACCAAGTCTCCCATGGCATCCTCTCTAAACTAAAGCTCATCTTGTTGCCGGAACCCCCCCAGCTGACTCTCCCCCCATGGCTCTGTGGCCACCGTTGTATCATGTGCTTATGCCTAAACCCAGTCATTGGCAAGTGGCATGTGGCTCTGTGATTGACATAGTCCAGTCAGGTCCATCTCCAGGCTAGGGCTGGGGTCACTCCCCTTTGCAGTCCATGCCTATGAGGAGGAGGGTCGATCCCTGAATATAACTGGAGTTTTGTTAACAAGGGAAAAGGAAGAAATGGATGTTGGGTAGAGCACATCAGAGTCCCCAAATCTCTTCACATTAACAGCTCCTCACTATCCTAGCACTGACCCTTAAACTTTCTGGGTCTGCTGATAAACTTCTGAGCTTTTTCTTCATATATTTCATCACCACTCCCACTGGCTCCAATTAAGTCAGAAGCTGGTTGTGATTGGTTTGGTTGACTTTGGAAGAGCCAGGTTCATTTTATATAGACTAACTTGATATTGGCTGTATAAAGTCAACCACTTAATGCATACAAGGCATAAGTCAAATACATTTTTTTTTTTTACAGAATCATTGTAGACCACCAGTCTACCAGCATTTACATCACCTTAGATACCACCTGGGCAGGGAGAAACTACTCAGTGATGTGATGAAGAGTGTTAGGTAAACACATTGGCATGGATTCCCCACTGCATTGATCCAGAGTTCCTGGCCATGCCTCATAGTGCTGAAGTGAGATGGCCCACCTATCAGACTGTTTCCAGTTTATCACCGTCCCTCCCTAGAACCCGCTCCCGTCTCATTCTCCACTTCTCATTCTACTCGCCTGTCTGACTCCTAATAACCCTTTGGATCATCATTTAAATATGGGGGACTCTTGTGGGCACAATGAGTACCCTGTTGTATACTCTCAGACCACCAAGAGACTGCCCAGCATAGTACTTACCTCATTTAAAGCTCATCTTGTTGTCAGTCTGTACTCTTTAGACCATAAATAAGCTCATGAGCCACAGGGACCAAGTCTGTGGCACCCATTACACCTCCAGTGAGTAGCACATAGCATAGACCACTGACCACTTTTTTTTTAGTAAATGAGTCACAGAATAGCATTTATCAATGTTACAGCACCACATTCTCTCATACCATTGACCAGATTTACTGTTTTTAACTAAACACCACAGAATATAACTATTCATTTCTTGCCATGAGCTATGGGGCTGGGATCTAAAAAACGGCCCACCTGACTCCTGCAGGGAGAGAGTCCCCCACCATGGTTTACACCAGGGGTCGGGAACCTATGGCTTGTGAGCCAGATGTGGCTCTTTTGATGGCTGCATCTGGCTCACAGACAAATCTTTAATAAAAAAAATAATAACATTAAAAATATAAAACATTCTCATGTATTAAAATCCGTTCATTTGCTACTGCTCATGTTCATGGTTGCGGGTGGCTGGATCAAATCACAGTTGTCCTTCGGGACAATGCCAAATTTTTATTGGATAATGTCTAACATACATGGGTCATGGTATGGCTCTCACAGAATTACATTTTAAAATATGTGGCATTCATGGCTCTCTCAGCCAAAAAGGTTCCCGACCCCTGGTTTACGCTATTGTTGGTATGTGCAAAGATTTTAAGTTGTACAACTTCTTTATTAGTTTTGTGTTATTCCTATGGTGAACTTCTGTTTATGGCAAATAATACTTATTTTACAATTTCAGTAATAATTTACTTTCTGTTTCCCTTTTAAAAAAATCTTTGAATTAAGTTTTGCAATAGCCAAAAACTGGAAACCGTTCAAATGTCTATCAACAGGTAAAATGATAAACAAATAATAGTATAACCATACTATGAAATATTATATAAGTGATAACTTTAAAAAAACAGTCAAAAGGAACAAACCATTGATATACGCACTATTGGGGATGAATTTCAGAATCAATATGCCCTGTCAAACAAGGCAGGAAACTGCAAACCAATATAGAGTGACAGAAAGCAAATCAATGGTGACTAAAGTGTGTGTGTGAAAGGAGACATGGATTTAAAGGAGTGTAACAAAACTTTAGGGAGTGATGGATATGTTCTGTTTTCATTAATTTTAATGGGGTGACATTGATAAATCAGGGTACATATGTTCAGAGAAAACATCTCCAGGTTATTTTGACATTTGATTATGTTGCATACCCCTCACCCAAAGTCAAATTGTCTTCTGTCACCTTCTATCTGGTTTTCTTTGTGCCCCTCCCCCCCACACTCCGTATCTCTCCTTCCTCCCCTCCCACGGTAACCATCAAACACTTGTCCATGTCTCTGAGTCTCATTTTATGTCCCATCAATGTGTGGAATTATATAGTTCTTAGTTTTTTCTGATTTACTTATTTCACTCAGTATAATGTTATCAAGGTCTATCCATATTGTTTTAAATCAGGGGTTGGGAAACTTTTTGGCTGAGAGAGCCACATATTAAAAATGTAATTCTGTGAGAGCCATACAACAACCCGTGTATGTTACGCATTATCCAATAAAAATTTGGTATTGTCCCGGAGGACAGCTATGATTAGCTCCAGCCACCCGCAATCATGAACATGAGCGGTAGGAAATGAATGGATTGTAATACATGAGAATGTTTTATTTTATTTTTTTTAATTTTTCTGAAGTTGGAAACAGGGAGGCAGTCAGACAGACTTCTGCATATGCCCAACCAGGATCCACCCGGCATGCCCACCAGGGGGCGATGCTCTGCCCATCTGGGGCATTGCTCTGTCACAACCAGAGCCATTCTAGTGCCTGAGGCAGAGGCCATGGAGCCATCCTCAGCGACTGGGCCAACTTTGCTCCAATGGAGCCTCGGCTGTGGGAGGGGAAGAGAGAGACAGAGAGGAAGGAGAGGGGGAGGGGTGGAGAAGCAGATGGGCGCTTCTCCTGTGTGCCCGGCGAGGAATCAAACCGGGGACTCCTGCATGCCAGGCCGATGCTCTACCACTGAGCCAAACGGCCAGGGCTGAGAATGTTTTATATTTTTAACGTTATTACTTTTTTATTAAAGATTTGTTGTGAGCTAGATGCAGCCATCAAAAGAGCCACATCTGGCTTGCAAGCCATAGGTTCCCAACCCCTGTAAATGATCCAATATCATCATTTCTTATGGCTGAGTTGTATTCTATAGTATATATGTACTAAAGCTTTTTAATCCACTCATCCTCTGATGGACACTTGGGCTGTTTCCAGATCTTCACTATTGTGAACAATGCTGCCATAAACATGGGGGTGCTTTTCTCCTTTTGGAACAGTGCTATGGTGTTCTCAGGGTATATTCCTAAAAGTGAGATAGCTGGGTCATAAGGCACTTTGATTTTTAATTTTTTGAGGAATCTCCATACTGTTTTCCACAGTGGCTGCACCAGTCTGCATTCCCACCAGCAGAGCAAGAGGGTTCCCTTTTCTCCACATCCTCGCCAGCACTTATTCTGTGTTGTTTTGTTGATGAGCACCATTGTGACTGGTGTGAGCTGATATCTCATTGTGGTTTTAATTTGCATTTCTCTAATGATTAGTGATATTGAGCATTTTTTCATATGCCTATTGGCCATCTGTATGTCCTCTTTGGAGAAGTGTCTATTCATTTCTTCTGCCCATTTTTTTATTGGATTGTTTGTCTTCCTGGTGTTGAGTTTTACAAGTTATTTATAAATTTTGGTTATTAACCCCTTATCAGACGTATTGTCAAATATGTTCTCCCATTGTGTAGTTTGTCTTTTTATTCTGTTCTTAGTGTCTTTAGCTGCGCAAAAGCTTTTTAGTTTGATATAGTTCCATTTGTTTATCCAGTCTTTTATTTCACTTGCCCATGGAGATAAATCGGCAAATATATTGCTGCAAGAGATGTTGAAGAGCTTACTGCCTATGTTTTCTTCTAAGATGCTTATGGTATCACGCCTTACATTTAAGTCTTTTATCCATTTTGAATTTATTTTTGTGAATGGTGTAAGTTGGTGGTCTAGTTTCATTTTTTTGCAGGTAGATGTCCAATTTTCCCAACACCATTTGTTAAAGAGTCTGTCTTTACTCCATTGTATGCTCTTACCTCCTTTGTCAAATATCAGTTGTCCAAAAAGGTGTGGGTTTATATCTGGATTCTGTGTTCTGTTCCATTGATCTATATGCCTATTCTTATGCCAGTACCAGGCTGTTTTGAGTACAATAGCCTTGTAGTATAACTTGATATTGGGAAGTGTGATACTTCCTGCTTTATTCTTCCTTTTCAAGATAGCTGAGGCTATTCGTGTTCTTTTTTGGTTCCATATAAATTTTTGGAATATGTGGTCTATGTCTTTGAAGCATGTCATTGATATTTTAATTGGTATTGCATTGAATTTATAAATTGCTTTGGATAATATACACATTTTAATGATGTTTATTCTTTCTAACCATGAGCATGGTATATGCTTCCATTTGTTTGTATCTTCCTTGATTTCTTTTATCAATGTTTTATAATTTTCCGAGAACAAGTCTTTAATATCCTTGGTTAAATTTATTCCTACATACTTTATTTTTTTTGTTGCAATAGTGAAGGGAATTGCTTCCTTAATTTCTCTTTCTGACAGTTCATTGTTAGTGTATAAAAATGCCTCTGATTTCTAAGTATTAATTTTATATCCTGTTACCTTGCTGAATTCATTTATCAGATCCAGTAGTTTTTTGAGACTTTAGTTTTTCTATATAAAATATCATATCATCCGCAAATAATGATACTTTTACTTTTGCTTTTTGAATTTAGATGCCTTTTATTTCTTTTTCTTGTCTGATTGCTGTGGCTAGGACTTAAAGAACTATGTTGAATAAGAGCGGTGAAAGGGGAAAGGGGGCACCCCTGCCTTGTTCTTTATCTTAAGGGGATAGCTTTTAATTTTTGCCCATTGAGTATGATGTTGGCTGTGGGTTTGTCATAGACGGCCTTTATTATGTTGAGGTATGTTCCCTGTATACCCACTTTGCTGTGAGTTTTGATCATGAATGGTTGCTGGATTTTATCAAATGCTTTTTCTGCATCTATTGAAATTATCATGTGGTTTTTCTCCTTCCTTTTGTTTATGTGATGAGTCACATTGATTTGCAAATATTGTACCAGCCTTGCCTCCTCAGAATAAATCCCACTTGATAATGGTGTATGATTTCTTTCATATATTGCTGGATTCGGTTTGCTAATATTTTGTTGGGGATTTTAGCATCTATATTCATCAGGGATATTGGCCTATAATTTTCTTTCTTTGTGTTGTCTTTGCCTTGTTTTGTAATCAGAATTATGCTTGCCTCATAAAAGGAGCTTGGAAGTCATTCTTCCTCTTGAATTTTTGAAATAGCTTGAGAAGGATAGAAGTTAGTTCTTCTTTGAATATTTGGTAGAATTCACCTGTGAAGCCATCAGGCCCAGGACTTTTTTTGTTGGGAGTTTTTTGATAACTGTTTCCATCCCATTTGTTGTAATTGGTCTAAGTTTTCTGATTCTTCCAGATTGATTTTTGGAAGATTGTATGTTTCAAGGAATTTGTCCATTTCATCTAGGTTGTCTAGTTTCTTGGCATACAGGTCTTCATAGTATTTTCTTACAATATTTTGTATTTCTGTTGTGTCAGTTGTTATTTCTCCACTCTCATTTCTGATTTTATTTATTTGAGTCCTCTCTCTTTTTTTCTTATTGAGTCTAGTTAAAGGTTCATAGATCTTGTTTACATTTTCAAAGAACCAGCTCTTGGTTTCATTGATCCTCTGTATAGTTTCTTAGCCTCTATATCATTTATTTTCACTCTGATCTTTATTATTTCCTTCCTTCTACTACATCTGGGCTTTACTTGCTGTTCTTTTTCTAGTTCTTTTAGATGCAGGGTTAAGTTGTTTATTTGAGCTTTTTCTAGCTTCTTAAAGTATGCCTGTAATGCTATGAACTTCCCATCTCAGTACTGCTTTTCCTGTGTCCCATAAATTTTGAGTTGGTATATGCTCATTATCATTAGTTTCTAGGAATTTTTAATTTTTTCTTTGATCTCATTGTTAACCCATTCGTTATTTAATAACATGCTATTTAGTTTCCACGCGTTTGAGTATTTTTCTGTTTTCCTGTTGTGGTTGATTTCTAGTTTCATGCCATTGTGATCAGAGAAAATGCTTGATATGGTTTCAATCTTCTTAAATTTGTTTTGACCGCTTTTGTATCCTAACATGTGGTCTATCCTAGAGAATGTACTATGAGCACTTGAAAAGAATGTATATTCTGCTGCTTTAGGGTGAAAGGTTCTGAAGATATCTATTAAATCGAGTTGATCTAGTGTGTCCTTTAAGTCTGCTGTTTCTTTGTTAATTTCTTTCTTGAGGATCTATCTAGTGATGTTAGTGGGGTATTGAAATCCCCTACTATTATACTATTGCCATTGATCTCATCCTTTATATCCATCAAAGTCTGCTTTATATATTTAGATGCACCTATATTAGGTGTGTATATATTTATGATGGTTATATCTTTCTGTTGGATTTCTCCCTTTATCATTGTGTAGTGGCCTTCTTTATCTCTTACTATAGCCTTTGTTTTACAGTCCAGTTTGTCGGATATAAGTATTGCTACCCCAGCTTTTTTTTTTCATTTCCATTTGCATGAAATATTTTTTTCCATCTTTTTACCTTCAGTCTATGTGCATCTTTTGTTTTAAGGTGTTTCTCTTGTAGACAGCATATGTACGGGTCCTATTTTCTTATCCATGCAGCTACCCTGTGTCTTTTGAGTGGATCATTTAATCTATTTACATTTAAGGTTATTATTGATATGTAGTTGTTTATTGCCACTTTTATCTTTAAAGCTGTATTCCTCTTTTGCTATATTCTTTTCCTACTTTGATCTCTTTACAACAGGCCCCTTAACATTTCCTGCAGTATTGGTTTGGTTGTAATGAATTCCTTGAGTTTTTTTTGTCTAGGAAGCTTTTTATTTCTCCTTCAATTTTAAATGATAGCTTTGCTGGATAAAGTAGTCTTGGTTGTAGGCTCTTGTTCTGCATTACTTTGAATATTTCTTGCCATTCCCTTCTGGCCTCAAGTGTTTCTGTTGAGAAGTCGGATGTCATCATTATGGGGCTCCTTTGTAGGTGATAGCCTTTTTTCTCTAGCACAGCAGTTCTCAACCTGTGGGTCGCGACCTCGGTGGTGGTCGAACGACCAAAACACAGGGGTCGCCTAAAGCCATCGGAAATATATTTTATTTAAAAATGTATTGTATAATAAATATGTATTTTCCGATGGCTTTAGGCAACCCCTGTGTTTTGGTCATTTGACCCAGCCAGGGTCCTGACCCACAGGTTGAGAACCACTGCTCTAGCAGCTTTTAATATTTTCTCTTTATCACTTAGCTTTGGTATTTTAATTATGATGTGTCTTGGTGTCAATTCCTTTGGGTTTCTCTTTAATGGAGTTCTCTGTGCTTCTTGAACTTGTGAGAGTTTTTCCTGCATTTATTTAGGGAAGTTTTCAGATATGATTTGATTGAACAAAGTCTCTATCCCTTGTTCTTTCTCTTCTTCTTCAGGAACCCCTATGATGTAGATGTTATTTCTCTTCCTGTTGTCACAGAGCTCTCTTAGAGTTTTCTCAGACTTTTTGAGTCTCTTTTTTCTGCTCTGCTTCTATGCCTTCATTCAACTTGTTCTCCAACTTGCTAATTCGATCCTCAGCTTCATCCATCCTGCTTTTAATTTCTTCCATTGTGGTCTTCATTTCTGATATTGTATTTGTCATCTCTGACTGATTCTCTTTTAATATTTCAATGTCCTTTTTTATACTTGCTATTTCTTTATTTAGGTGTTTGTAATGACCATCCATTGTTGTTCTAAGATTCCTAAGCATCCTAACAATCATTATTTTAAACTCTGCATCTGGAAGTTTTGTTATTTCCATATCACTCAGTTCATTTCCTGGATGTTTCTCTTGTGGTTTCATTTGGATTGCACTTCTCTGTCTTCTCATTATGTCTGTGTTGTTGGGTGTGTTGTTTGTAGAGCTGGTTGAGTCTATGCTTGGTGTTGTCTGCCTCCAATTTTCAGTTGTGTTATTTCTAGGTCTCGGATATGTTCTTTATTCATCAATTCAAGTGGTATATTTTAAATATGTGCAGGCTATTTTAAATATGTTTAGTTTATTCAATATTTCCTCAAAGTTGTTAGAGAAAATGAAAGGCTAGATTGTGTAGGACTGTGGGGGGGGGGTTATTGGCACAAAGTTTATATTGAATTCTAAATACAATAGGAAGCTATTAATGGGTTCTAAACAAAGGACAGAAATGATTTAATTAAGTATTTAGTGTAACAGAAAAACTTGGAGTGTGTTTTTTAGAAATCATATCTAATATAGTCTTGAAAAATCTCAAAATTTTCCTCAAATAAGGAAGGCCCACAAGACTAACTAATACTGCCCTGGCCGGTTGGCTCAGCGGTAGAGCATCGGCCTGGCGTGCAGGAGTCCCAGGTTCAATTCCTGGCCAGGGCACACAGGAGAAGTGCCCATCTGCTTCTCCACCCCTCCCCTTCTCCTTCCTCTCTGTCTCTCTCTTCCCCTCCTGCAACCGAGGCTCCATTGGAGCAAAGATGACCCGGGTGCTGGGGATGGCTCTGTGGCCTCTGCCTCAGGTGCTAGAATGGCTCTGGATGCAACAGAGTGACGCCCCAGAGGGGCAGAACATCGCCCCCTGGTGGGCATGCCAGGTGGATCCCGGTCGGGCGCATGCGGGAGTCTGTCTGACTACCTCCCCGTTTCCAGCTTCAGAAAAAAATGAAAAAAAAAAAAAGACTAACTAATACTCACCTATACTAATGGCTAATACTTAGGATTGGTCAGAGTATTTTTCTCCTAAATGGGTAGGAAGGTCAAAGCTGGACTGGGGGACCACATTGATTTTCGTACACATTGAGTAAGCAACCAGCAGAAAAGGTTGGTTCATTCATCATTCTTCCCACAGTCGATTGAGGAAGGAATCACCAGAGGCAGAGCCTAACCACTAGGTACTTCCTGTATAAGGTCCACAATGTAGCATCTGTTTTTCAAAAGGTCCTTTGAAAAGAGTTGAGGTACCCAGGAGACTTGAGGAAAAAATATATATGTTCCAGTCCATTCAGACAGGATGAGAAAGGAGCCAGTAAATTTTAGACAAGGAAGTTTGACTTTGATAGCAAATGGGGATCCCAAGAGATAGATGAGGGATGAAGACCACCCACATGTTCCAGGCTTGCCATAACTGTGTGAGAGACCACAGCCTGTCCAGGAACTTCAGTGGCCATTTTCTTAGGAAATAAAGCATGAAAAGAAGTGGTCGAACATCAAAGATTATCAAAAACTGGAATTTAAAAACTCCTAAAATCTGAAAGCACTATCTTAAAGCTAATGGCTTGTTTAGTCCTTGAGTTTAACTGTTAATACTAGGATTAAGCAGAAAGGAGGGACTGACTCTCCATCAACTGTAAGTTTTTTCTAAGGCACTTGAAAGCACTTGAAGAAGCACTTTTGAAATATCTTAAACTTAATAAGTTGTCACTGACAGAAGCTTTTCCTAACACCTGACAGCCAGCACACTGTTCTGGTTGAGGAAGAAATCTTACACATGATTTTATCACTCACTTCATTGGGGTGCTATTATAAACAACCTGACCAAACCAAATAGATTGTCAATGCTGGGAAGTGCCTCTTACCTCCCACTCTGACAGGAAGTCACCACTGTTGGTTTAGCTACTAGAATTTCTTAAAAGTTTCTCTGGCAGACAGTGCTGGACATTGGGCTTTGTTCTCTTCTTTTAAGGAGTGAGATTCACATTTAAAATGGTCACATTCAGGCATAATTATAAAGTGCCTACTGTGTGTTTCTGGCTAGAGAAGTTAGGGTATACATGGCATCCGGAAGTATCTGCTGGTGGATAACAGTTGATTAACTGCCAAACTGAGGAAATCACGTCTCTATCCATGCCTGAATAACAGAGACAAAAGATGTACTTTTAAACAGAGCCTACCTTTAAGTGAAATACAAATTGAGTTGAAAGAGTGGACTTTTTAAGGACCTATTTCAAACAAAAGAAATAAATATTAAAACATAGTCACCTGACTTGTGGTGGTGCAGTGGATAGAGCATTGACCTGGATCCTGAGTTCCCAGTTTCAAAACCCCAAGGTTGCTGGTTTGAACGCAGGCTCACCAGCTTGAGCATGGGATCATCAACATGATCCCAAGGTCTCTGGTTTGAGCAAGGGGTCACTGGCTCTGCTTAAGTTCCCCGCCTCCCCAGTCAAGGCATGTATGAGAATCAATAAACAACTGAAGTGACGCAACTATGGGTTGATGCTTCTCATCTCTCTTCCTGTCTCTCTCTCTCTCTCTCTCTCTCTCTCTCTCTCAGAAAGAAAGAGGGAGAGAGAAAGAAAGAAAGAAAGAAAGAAAGAAAGAAAGAAAGAAAGAAAGAAAGAAAGAAAGAAAGAAAGAAAAGAGAGAGAGAAAGAAAGGAAGGGGGGAGGAAGGGAGGGAGGAAAGAAGAAAAAGAAAAAGAATTAAAACAAAGTTGCTTCTGAAATGTTCAGACCTGATAATGGTAACCAATGGTAGTACTGTCTCTCTAAGATGATAAATCCCTAAAACTAAAGGGAGGTGTCAAACTTGTTCTTTGACCAGTGCCCTAAAGACATTTTATTCCTGGGAAAACAAAGACATAGACCCAACTTCAAAACAAGTCAAAGACTTCCCTTAAACTGGCTACTCGAAGTCCATCCTAGCTCCTCTCCTCTCCCTCCCTAAAAGATTTATATACGATAGAAATTAATTAAAATAAATTTTTCTCTGGCTTCTGTATAAATACAGTCAGAAAATGAGAAACTAACTGATGGGATTCTGGGTCATTCTTTATTTTGAAATCATGAAAGCATGAGTTCCACAGTGACAGGGCTGTTCGTATTATTGCCTCCTGTATCTCCGGTGCCTGGCACCTAGTAGTTTCTCAATAAACATTTTTTAATCCATTCAAGAAAACATGTATTCTCATTTGTATAAAAACAAACAAAGAAACAAAAAAACCCCATGAATTTCTGGAGGCATGTGTAAGAAACAGTAGTTAAATCTGAGAAGAAGTGATAGGGGGGAAGAATTTTGTATCTTTTTCATGTTTAAATGTTTACTGTGAGTTTGAATCACCTTTATAATTAGGATGAAAGACTAGTTAAAAATAAATCACTTTTGGGTTCACTTAAGAAATGGTTTTAGCAGAAGCAAGGAAGAAAAAGTCTTTCCCCTCGAGCTTGAGCAGTGGCCTTGCAGAATGCCCTTGGCGCCAGGGGTCGGGGTGGGGGCTGAGTTCAGAACTCCTGGATGCAACCTTTGAGTGAGACCTATAGGCTATTTGTGTCAAAGCTTATGTTTTTGTTTTATTTTGTTTCATGTAGAGTTAGGAAACTTTATTAAAAATAAAATATACTAGGTCAGATAGCTCAGTTGGTTAAAGTGTCATCCCAATATGCCAGGTTGTGGGTTCAATCCCCAGTCAGGGCACACATACCTGTATGTCCAGCGTTTATGGACATACATACCACTGAATGCATAAATAAGTGGAACAACAAGTTGATGTTCTCCTCTCTCCCCCCTTCCCTCTTCCTGTCTCTCCTTTCCTTTCTCTAAAATCAATAAAAAGTTTTTAAAGAATATATATTAGATATTCAACTATCATGAGTATTCTTTTTTTTCTATCTACATATGTTTTTGCATGCATAATTCAGTATTGTAGGAACTGGCTACAAATATACATTTTCTTTTCTCATTAAACTTAGTGGGGTGACATTGGTTAATAAAATTATGCAGGTTTCAAATGTACAATTCTATGACACATCATTTGTCTAAGGAGGCCGAAGACTGGGGTGGCGGGCGCACAATGCAGGATACAGACAATGACGAATGCTTATGGTCCTTAGTCTCAGATGAAATACTAGGGAGAGCTACTTTGAGGGAGATTTTGAAGTTGTATAGCTACATCTGTTAAAGAGATGAAATGAAAAAGACCGAAGGCATTTAGCATGAAGTGTAAGGAGTCCAGAGGCAGTTGGCCTGGGTTGGAGCCTTTCCCTTGCACGTGCTAGCTGCGCAGCTCATCTCCATCAGTTCATCTTGCTAGGCCTCAGTTTCTCATCTGTAAGACAGAGAGGAGAATAGTTCCTCAAGTTGCTGTGAAGATGGAACACGAGTCAATGTTTGAAGGCACCTAGGATAATGTCTAGCATCATAACGTACGCTCAGTGTGTGTCAGCGTTTATGGACATACAGAAGCATTGGCAAAAAATTAAGTTAAAAAACACAACGTAGGCCCTGGTCGGTTGGCTCAGTGGTAGAGCATCGGCCTGGTGTGCAGAAGTCCTGGGTTCGATTCCCAGCCAGGGCACACAGGAGAAGCGCCCATCTGCTTCTCCACCCCTCCCCTTCTCCTTCCTCTCTGTCTCTCTCTTCCGCTCCCGCAGCCGAGGCTCCATTGGAGCAAAGATGGCCCGGGCGCTGGGGATGGCTCCTTGGCCTCTGCCCCAGGCGCTAGAGTGGCTCTGGTCACGGCAGAGCAACGCCCCGGAGGGGCAGAGCATCACCCCCTGGTGGGTGTGCCGGGTGGATCCCGGTCGGGCACATGTGGGAGTCTGTCTGACTGTCTCTCCCCATTTCTAGCTTCAGAAAAATACAAAAAAAAACAACAACAACAACAACAAAAAAACCCACAATGTATATATGTATATTGATGAAAATCTCGATGCCTCAGCTGTCTAGGTTCTGTCATACGAATACAGAAATGTACTAATATCCTTTTCCTTCCTTTTGTGCATGTTAAGTCGTTCTCAATTTGATATAGGCACAATTTTGTTTTGCTACCGGTAGAGATAAGGACAGCTCCAAAGGTAAAAAATAAAAGATCTGATGGTGAAATGACAGTCTTTGGATATAAGTGATCATTGAACTGTCTTCTCCTTTTACCTCCAAACAGACACATGTAAGAGAAAAGGCAGGAAAGCAAAAATCCAAACATGGAAAACAGTGGCTGCACTCACACTGCACAAATGACTTGGGCTGTGCTTTTGTGAACATGCCTGTTTGTTCTCTGAAAGACAGATAATAATGTAGATTTCAAAAGAGACTGCAGGGCTTACTTGGAAGGTGGGTGGTGGAGTTGATTTCAGAGCATAAAACTTCACTTTCTGTGATCTGCCCACTTACAGCAATTTGCAGTCCTAAAGCACTTTGCTTGATGGTCTCCCGGAGCCTCTAACCAAAGACCTGGCAGGAGGCCTGTCCACTCCTCGTGCTGAAGCAAGCTGGCCTTCCCCTCAGTTCCTTCTGTGTGTCTCATCCATTAAATACACTTCCTCTGTCTGCCACTCGCCCCCATGGGAACATGTCCTCACAGGTCTCCAAATCATCCTGCCCCTCGCTTCCCAGGGAAAATGCAGCTACTCAATTCAAAGTAAAATAAAGATTCTCTGTCAGATCAATCCAAATGACTTGAAAATCAATCTCCCCCCAGAAACCTTCATTGGGTATCAATTTGGGCCTTCTGCTGTTTTCATTGGATGCCAATCAAAAACACATTTCTATTTTTGCTTAGTCTTAGTGGAAAATTGTTTTAATCATATTTTTTTCTCTATACCTCTCATTGCTAATTTTTTTTCACAACATTCAATTATCCTTTATTCCTTCCAAATACAGACCTATTTGTATCATGATCTGTGACATATAGAATAATTACAGTTATCTGGCAGATTTATACCCCCATCTTGTCTCCACCCCACTCACTGTTCTCTTGTGTCCTGAGGCAGCTGCCTGTCCCCAGCCTGCCTAACGCTGAGGTCCGGCCACAGATCCCACAGCCACACAATTTGAACTCACCCTTTGACATGTGGTTCCTGCCGCCCCCCGTGACTGACCACCTATGTGTCCACTTAATAACTGCCCAGGGGAGGGCCAGTTGTCAGTGTACAGAGCAGGAGTTGCTCAGTGAGCCATCAGCACCCATTTGGAGAAAGTGACATCCCAAAGTTGATCTTGGTTTCTCAATAAAAATGTTAGCTGCTCCCTTGAAATCAGAGACATTTGGACTTTGAGTTTTGAGAGCATTTAAGAGGTAACATCAATTACCAGGTGAGCACTCTTTGTGAACCACGCACTTTCTACACCCTTTATGTGAATTAATTAGTTAAATCCTTGGCACAGCCCTACAAGGGTAGGTATTATTAATCCCATTTTACAGAATAGGAAACTGAGGCTCTGAGGCATTAAGTAATCTGTCCAAAGTCACACAATAGTAAGCTGAGGCCCTGGGAGACTAAGTAGTGAGCTCACTAGAAGAAAATAATGCCTCTCTTGAGTCTCTTCTGACATCATACACTCGTGCTCCCCACCTGGACCCCTCTCTGGTAAACTTGCAACTCTGTGTTTCCACTGTAACGCACGCACGCGCACGCACGCACACGCACAGTTCTTGCCTATCATCTGGACCACTTTTCTGCTCTTATCAGTGTGTACCAGGTCCCTGCTGCTACTGGAGTGTGGGGCCTTGACATACTGATCTGTATGTTTCCAACACCTATCAAATTGCAGTCACTTATTCCCGCTGCACATGGTTTTCTTCTCTTATGTTTGTGTTGATCGATTGGTAGCAATTACCAGGAATGCTGCTCTGGGGGTCTGCAGTTCCGAGGCAGGAGTGACGGGGCTGATAAGCCATGGCTGCCGTGGGCGAGAGACCGGCGGTGCCTCCACCACACAGTCTCCTCCCCCGACGCACACGTCTCCCGGGACCCAGAACATGCACACCTGGTACATCTGGTTACGCTGTGCCTGAATGAGTATTTTGGGTTTGGTCCAGTTCCCTGCAGACCCAAGCATGTTTTGTCCATGAACCACGGTGCTTTCAGAAGTACTGCTGGACTGGAGTTCCATATCCTCTGGGAATAAATCACCATTTCTACAAATCCTTGTGATGATGACACCTAGGAATATCAATCCCTGGAAGTCCCAGAAAACTGTAGCAAATCAGAAAAAGACCAGAGCTGTGGGCAGAGATCTAAGAGTATATAAAATTTAATATAAAAATTTAAATGATAAAACATGGATTGCAAAGACGAAGAAATACAATTTGAGTCCTTTCAACTCTGCCATTCTCTGGGGTTTTTATTTGTATTTAAACAAAGACCTGCACATTATTGCAATTTCTGGAATTTATTGTCAACCTACCTTCTCTGGTAGGTTGAAATGCCAGGGCGGAGGTCAGCACAGAGAAAGGAGGCCGAGGCTCCGGGCAGGTGCCAGGCAGGCAGGCAGGAGGAGAGCCTGGGAGGCTGTGCCAGGGGAGCCATGGGGTGGGAGGGCTTTAAACAAGTGTTCACCCATCCAGGTGCTGCAGAGCGTGCCAGGCCCCCAAACAGGAAGGTCAGTAAGGCGCGGCCCCACGGCACACCAAGGAAGAGGCGGTGAGAATATTGTCTGCAGGGAATTTCAAAAAAAAACAACAGAGGCAACTAAAACCCCACTGCTTTTTATAAGCAATGCCGCTGATTAAAAAAAAAAAGCTTTCAAAAAATCTCTGGTCTAAGTGCTCATCAATTGGTGTGCTTACTGTTGAGTTTTCACGATGCATATGTAAGATTTATATTAGCAGATTTTTATTTCCTATATTTTAGTGAACACTATAATGTACATGGGAAATAATTCAGACAATTCCCAATTACGTAATTGCCACCCATGTATATTTCTAACATAAGGAATTACAGTCTGAAATTATTTGAATGTGCTTCAAACTCAGCATGTCTCCAAACATCACGTATTCCTGAGTTTAAACAGAAAATATAAAAATTTAAATGATAAAACATGGATTGCAAAGACGAAGAAATACAATTTGAGTCCTTTCAACTCTGCCATTCTCTGGGGTTTTTATTTGTATTTAAACAAAAACCTGCACATTATTGCAATTTCTGAAATTTATTGTCAAGTGGAATTTTTCTGAGTGTCTGCCAAACTCGGGTTCAGATCATTCCTCTATAGCTGTTGTTTTGTGTGAAAGAAACTTTTCAAAATTAAAAAATAAAAATTTTAATGAGTTATTTAATTAACCTTAAGAGAAAATAGATTGACATATCTGGTTATCCATTGGACATGAATATGTAAAAAGAGCTATTTTGATAAAAATCATTGGCAAATGTGCAAGAGTCAATGAAACACATTGTAATACTGTCATTCAGTTCTGTAGCAGACCGATCGGTAGACATGAGTTTTTTACTTGTGTTCAAAAAAACACAGTAATGTAATTAAAACACATTAACTTATTTTCTTTCTTTTTTTTTTTTTTGCATTGTAATATTATATTTTTAACAGGCACAAATACATATATCCTCATATACCACACACACGCGCACGCGCACACACACACACACACACACACACACACACACACACGACGTAATAACAGAAAATGTTTGCTCTCTGCATTCCTTTCCTGGCCACTACTGTTCATTTCACTTTGTGATTATTACTGAACACCATGCAGTCATATTGAGGAGGGAGGTTTTCAGAGATGGTCTCCTTAGGATGTCAGATATGCTAAGTATGCCAGGGAATGGTCCCACCCTGGACATGCCTACAGACCCAGGACATGCAAGATAAGGTTACTAAAGGGCACGAGGGGTATGAAAGAAGCATGTGCAGGCAACAGTGGGAAACCTAGGCTTCCAGTCCTAGAGGGGCGGGGGCTGGGCGGGCTGTTTCAGGAGAATCCCTGTTATCCAGTTGTGGGAGTTTGCGTCCATGCCTGGGCTATGCTTCCTGTGAAATGGTGAGGTCTGAATGGCAGCCTTGCCCTATGGGAAGGAACATACCTATACTTCTTTCTACTTACCTAGCTGTGAGACTTGGACAAGTTTATGTAACGTTTCTGGACCTCATAAGTAAAATTTAAAAAAAGGGTAATGATAGTACCTGCCTTGTTCACTGTTGTGAGAATTAAACAAGAATAGAGCTTAGAACAGTGCTCGGGCACAAGGACATGCCTAAGTAACAGTAGTGAGGAGACCTTGCAGTGACTGCAGGGGTGTCATCCTGTAAAAGGTAAAGGAATGGCTGGACAGCTGGGCTGCAGGTCCTGGGGGATCCAGCCACACCTCCAGGAAGCCTGGCCCTGAATGGTTAAAGAAGCTATAGAAGAAGGAGACCAGAGGAAGGGAAACAATGCTGTGGATCTCATCACACTTCCGTCCCAAGCTGCGGGCTGTTTTAGGATGCTCTCTCCTGTGCCCTTTCAACTGCTATCAGTCCCATCACCCTGTTTTATTTCCTACATGGCACTTGATGCTTGCTGGCATTGTCTTGTTCATTTATCTGTTGCTTGTCCTCCCCCCCCCCCCACCGTCATCTCCTTCCACCCCCACTGTGCGTGCCGTATCTACAAAGTCTAGGAATGTCCCTGACCGCTGCTCTTATTAATTCTTGAATTGAGGCCGTATGTCTTCTGCCCCACCCACAGGGGTGATTTGAGCTCATTTGTCTGCAGAGAGAAAGAGTCCCGGCACGTAGGAAACCTTGACAAAGCAGAGAACAAGAATTATTAGAAGCCCAGCATCAGAAGCACAAACGGAGTGATTATCATGGGAGGAACGGAGACTGTCTCTTGCCGTGGAGGTCGGATTTCCTCTAGAGCTGACCCATATCCCTCTAGCTTTTACTCCCAGACTGCTGGGCTCTGACACCATGTCATCAGGCACATGCTGCAATTAATCGTCTTTATAAAATAGCTCAGAGGCTTCCACCCAGCAAGTAGCCAGCCAGCAGGCTTGTGGAGGTCCTCACAGCCTTTCCTTTATGTGCTGCTTTGCTTCCTAGAATAAGCAGGTCTTGTCTTACTCTTACAGAGACTCTAAAAGATGGCAGGAGGGGTGTGTGTACACCCTGCTCAGGAAGCTCCATACACACGTGGGAGGAAACCTTTTGGCTGAGACAAAACAGCTCATCTAAATGTGCTCAGCAAGTGAGTGCTCAAATTCCCAGAAAGCGTTTAGTAGAAAGGAGAGTCTCCATGTGTGGGGAAGAAGTGTCAGCTAAGACAAAGACCAGCAGAAAGAAGAGAACTCCCCTGACTTCTAAGCTTTAACACCAACAAATACCATGAAGTATAGCATAGTGCCTAAAATGAAGGCTTCTCAGTTTGCTCTGTATTTTAATGTAGGCACATGGGTACTAGCTTTCTTGGGACATTTGTCCTAAATATACAGGGTTGGGCAAAAGTAGGTTTACAGGTGTGAGTGCATAAAACTTAGAGTTTATTTTTCTACTATTATTTATTAATTATTGTATTATTTTCCATACAGACAACTCTAAACCTACTTCTTCTCCAAGTTATTTATCTATAGTTATTTATCTTTGGAAAGGAATCTCATTGGAACACTTGGCAAAGATAAAATTTAGTCCTTTATGACCACTGATGCAGAAATGCCAAAAACTCTGGGATCCATCGCAAACAGCACAATAAACAGTGAAACCAGAACTTCAAAAATGATCAAAAGATATTTCTCTTCAGCAATGGCAAAGAATACAGGTATCCCTTGTTTTTTAAAAGTTTGCTTTATGCCACTTTGCTTTTCTGAAAAACCCATGTTTGTACTTGTTTTCGCTAACATTAGCGAGGCCACGTGCTATCCTCCAGGGCTCCTGTGCTAGACATTTTTATAGACATCAGAGATACAGGGGCAAATATGACCAAAAGCTCATTTAGATGAAGAAGGTAGGTAGAGAAGAGAGAAAGGCTGAAGACGAACCTCTGGAGCACAACACTTAGAATCTGACAGAGTAGTAAAAAGAAGAAGGCAGAGAGACTATGGACTAACTTTGCATGACAGAAGGGGAATAAGGGGAGCTTGGCATCATGAAAGCTTTCAAGACGATGTCTTCAAGGAGGGCATGCTTAACCTGGCAGTCACTATAGAGCAGGAGGCCACGCACAATGAAGACAAAGGACCACTTGATTTGGCAAGATTTCCGTCAGCTAAGATGGTGGAAAGAACAAATTTGTTGGAGTGGAAAGGGGAGAAAGCCAACTCAAGAAGGATGTGGAGAGAACTGGGAGGCGAGAAAGTGGAAACATGTTTAAACAACTCTTTTAAGAAGCTTTGCCATAAAGGGTTTTTTTAAAATGAAGCTAGTCTGGGATCTAAGTGAGTGGACTTCAGAAGACAGTAAGTCACAGGGTGTGGTAAAACTAGAGACCCAGAACACCTCTACTTGGCTCAGCTTCTGCTTAGTGCGGCCATGGAGCAATTGAAGCCTCATGTGTCAGACTTCCAATTTTTTAAGAAAATCTAGAAGACCATATATTTTATAAACCTCCCAATTGTGCATGTTGATTCAATTTATTTTAAAAATTTATTGTGACAGTCAAACAAATCACATCTGTAGGCCAGATGTTTCAATAAAGGAAAGCCCTTGGTCTAGTGGTGAGAACTGGAAGGGAGGGAGGATGCCCATCTGTTCTCGAGTCTACCTCTGTTCTCTTTCCGAATAGCATCGACCTCTCATACTCACTTTTCTATATTCTGTTCTAAAATGGAAAAAAATTTAACCACTTAATTTTTGTTGAAGTGATAACAATTCATTTTACTTTTTCTCAATTGAATTATTTTGATTTATTCAATTAAGTCTTTAGTAACCCAACAAAAAAACAAAACTTTAAAAGCAGTACTATTTAACTTTTTTTCTTTTTTGTGGTGAGAGCACCCAAGATCTACCACTTAGCAAATTTCAAGTACACACATGATATTGTGAACTATGCTCACATGGCTGTATACCAGCACTCCAGAACTTACTCATCTCGTGTAACTGAAACTTTGTACACCTTGACCAACATCTTCTCATTTCCCCCTTCCCCCCCCATCCCTGGCAACCACCATTCCACTTTCTATTTCTATGAATTTGACTATTTTAGATTTCACATATGAGTGAGATCATACAGTATTTGCCCTTATGTGATTGGCTTATTTTACTTAGCATCATGTCCTCATTCATTCATGTTGTCACAAATGGCAAGATTTCCTTTGTATTTTATGTTAATATTCCATTGTGTGTGTGTGTGTGTGTGTGTGTGTGTGTGTGTGTGTCACATTTTCTTTACCCACTCATCTGTAGACGCATATTTAGGTTGTTTCCATATCTTAGCTATTGTGACTATATGCTGAATATTTCATATTGTACACATCAATCCGGTCATCGGGTTATAAACCTTTTAATACATACAATTTTTATTGGCAATTATACATTAATAAAGCTGGGGGAAAGAATGGTCAGATATTACCTGTAGCATGCATACATACTCCATGCGAGTAAAAGGACAGAAGAAACTGCGCACCTGGGACGCTGCCAGGTATTCCAACCAACTGAAGAAGCTCCGCTGTGGTGAAGTGTGCCCTGCACCAGTCTGTAAAGTGAACTACGTGTAGGATGACATCAAAACAAAAAGCAAGAACATTTACTGTAGCAGCAAGTAAGACATCAGATACCTAAAGTATAAATCTAACAGAAGATGGAGAAAACCTCTACACTTACAAACCTATAAACCATTACTAAGAGAAAGTAAAGATGATATGAAATAAATGGAAAGTTATTCCATGTTCAGTGATTGGATTCATATTCAATATATGAATAGTATCATTTTTTTCCCAGTTTACCTATAAATCAATAGCTGGCAAATATCCCAGAAGGTTTTTCTTGTGGAAATCAGCAAGGAGATTCTAAAATCTGAATGGAAATGCAAAAGGCCAAGAATGTTGAGGTAACATTGAAGACAACGAAGTTAGATAGCGAGATTCATTGTGAAGCTACAATAATGAAAACGATGTGGTGTCAGTACTAGATCAGACCAGTTAAACAATGGAGCAGAATGGAGAATCCAGGAGGAGACCCAAGAATGTAATTATTTCATTTATGATGAAAAATGGCCTTTCCCTGGTGCTGGAACAATTAGATAGTGAGTTTTGACCCCACCATGCACAAAAATCAATCCAGTTATATTTTAGATCTAAGTGTAAAAGGAAAAACAAGGTATCTATAAAAAAATAAAAGAATATCTTCATGACCTTCAGGTAGTCAAAGATTTTTACACTAAACATGAAAAACATTAAAGTGCCATACAATGAAAAGTTTGATTAATTGGATCATGTGAAAATAAGTTCTGTTTATTAAAACTACTGTTAGGAGAATGAAAAGGTAAGCCTTGATGTAGGAGAATATATTGGTAGTACCTCTAGCTAAACAAAGGGCATGTCCAAAATATATGTGGAGCTCCTTCAAAGTGAAAAAGGACCAACAGCCCAATTAAAATAAAAAATGGTCACAAGATTTAAAGAGCACTTCATACAAGGGGATATTCACATTACCAGAAACATATGAATAGGTGATTGATATTAGTCACCAGAGAAATACAAATTAAGGCCATAAAGAATTATCCTTACAGCTCCACCAGACTGGCTATTATTTAAATGGATAATCTCAAATTTTGGCAAGTGTTGAGGGTTAACTGAAACTCATATACTGTTAAGAAGAATGTAAATTGGTATGATCACTTGGAAAACTTGGGTAGTTTCTAGAAATATTTAACATATACATGGAAGAATTTACTCATATGACCCAATAGTTCTATTTCTAGGTATATTTTCAACAGATTCGTGTGTGTGCGTCTGTGTGTGTGTGTGTGTGTGTGTGTGCATGCACGCACCAAAAGACATAGCCAAGAATATTGATATCAATATTACTTTTAAGAGCCCCCAAACCCAAATAGCTATCAACAGAAGAATAGCTAAATAATGATGTCCATATAAGGTCATGTTATTTAAGAAAAGAATGAACAGATTTAAACTACATACAAGGATATAGATGAAACTCTCAAGCATATTGTTGAACAAAGAAAACACATCAGAGGCAAATGAGTGCATAGAGCATAATTTCATTTACTGAAAGTCCAAAATCTGGCAGACCTCATCTATAGTGATTGAGGTCAGGATGGTGTTTATTTTCTTAGGGGTAGTGACTGGGATGGGGCATGAGTGTCATCTGGGTGCTAGAGAACCTGCCATTTCCTGATCTTGGTGGTGGTGTTCACATCATGAAAAGTTATCATGCTATGCACTTTTCTCTGTACTCTTTCTTGTATATATGTTTATATTCAATAAACAGGTAGAAGGGACATAGTAATAAACAAGAGTAACATGGACCCTGACCTCATGGGACTAAGTCCAACGAGGGATTAAATGAACTAGCTATTTATTTCTGTGTGTAGAAACAACAGACCATCTTGAAGTTCAAAGATAGATGTACAGAAAACCCAAGTTTAGTGGCTGTTCCTTTATTGGGTTTTTATATTAGCTAGATGGATGAAGGGATGGATGGATGGATGGATGGATGGATGGATGGATGGATGTAGGATACAAATATACAACTACTATGCAGAATATTTATAGTCCTTTATTTTACCTCCAATGCATCTTAAAAATATATTTGAACAACAATCCTTTAGTCAGTTCCTGGTATGTCAATTGAAGACTGAGAAGAAGGAATATCTTCTGGTGATACAAAATATTTATTTCTCATAATTTCAACACTGCCCAATATGTGATGGTTGAGTTGTGTCAATCACAAGTGACTCCATCTTATGCTAATTGATTAGCTACTAGTGCGGTTAAGCTACTAAATATATATAAAGGAAGTACAGTTGACCCTTTAACAATGGGGGTTAGGGGCATTGACCATCACTCAGTTGAAAATCCAAGTATAAATTTTGACTCCCCCCAAACTTAACTATAATGCTCCCTCAGCATCTGCAGGGATTGGTCCCAGGACCCTGAAGATACCAAAATCCCTAGTGCTCAAGTCCCTTACATAAAGTGGTGGAGGACAATGTATACTATTGGCCCTCTGCCTCCACAGACTCCTAACTATGGATCAAAAATACTGTTTTCCACAGCCCTGGACGGCTGGCTCAGTGGTGGAGCGTCGGCCTGGCGTGCAGAAGTCCCAGGTTCGATTCCCAGCCAGGGCACACAGGAGAAGCGCCCATCTGCTTCTCCACCCCTCCCCCTCTCCTGTCTCTCTGTCTCTCTCTTCCCCTCCCGCAACCGAGGCTCCATTGGAGCAAAGATGGCCCGGGCGCTGGGGATGGCTCCTTGGCCTCTGCCCCAGACGCTAAAGTGGCTCTGGTCACGGCAGAGCAACGCCCCAGAGGGGCAGAGCATCGCCCCCTGGTGGGCAGAGCGTCGCCCCCTGGTGGGTGTGCCAGGTGGATCCCGGTCGGGCGCATGCGGGAGTCTGTCTGACTGTCTCTCCCCGTTTCTAGCTTCAGAAAAATACAAAAATAAATAAATTAATTTTAAAAAAATACTGTTTTCCATATACAGTTGGTTGAATCCACAGTGGGAAACCTCAGGATATGGAAGGCCAACTGTATATTTACTAGGCGGGCAGGGGGGAGGGTGGGGGGGGGAATCCACATGTAAGTGGACCCATGCAATTCAAACCCATGTTTTTCTAGTCAACTATAGTTTATAGCTCTCAAAAGGTTCTCTTTTGTAACTGGTATTTGCTACAAGTTCCTCAATATGAACTTTCTTAGCAAAATAAATCAGTGATATATCCCCCCAAAAGTGAATTAGTGACTTGGCAATTAAAAATAGCATCATCTGTAACCTAGCAAGCCAGTGCCACAAGCTTGCCAAAATCATCCAATACGTATTCTTGTTTGAGATGCTTTATGGCCTGTCTTCCCACATTAACTTTCCTTACTCTCAACCTGAATGGGCCCTCAGTAGTCATTTACTACTATAGGACCCCCTCCCACTGGCCA
Source organism: Saccopteryx leptura (assembly GCF_036850995.1). Lineage (NCBI taxonomy): Eukaryota > Metazoa > Chordata > Mammalia > Chiroptera > Emballonuridae > Saccopteryx > Saccopteryx leptura. The sequence goes on along the minus strand of NC_089508.1, from coordinate 165,883,579 downwards.
CTCTTGACTAGACAAAGGTTGGAAACTGGGCACAGGCTAAGCTCATCAGAGATTCTTGGGTAATTTGAAGATTGGGCCAAGGGAAAGAGAGTTAGTCTCTCCACCCAACTGGTTTTGTAGTATTTGAGTTTGAGAGCCATGGGCTACCAGTTTCTGCTATGAGAACTGGGGAGCAGCAAAAGCAGGACTACAGAGAATAAAAATGAGCTAGAAATGTGGCGAGAAGTAGAGGCAAGTGGCAGAGAGGGGCTGCGATCTGAGTTCACAGTGCTTTTACACTTCCAGATACTTCTGAGGCCCAGCTGTACTTCCTGCCATGAGCTTTCCTAAGAAAAAAATCTCTTATAAATTAGTGAAATTATATATACGTAACACATAGATACAGATAAGAAGACAGCAAATCCCAGATGGAAGTGGGGAGGGAGCTAGGGGGAGAGGGTAAAGGGGGTGTAATGGGGGACATGAGGGTGAGGGTGAGGGAGTTATATTGAGTGAGACACTTGAATCCATGTTAACACAATAAATTAAAATTAATAATAATTAATGAAAAAAAAAGGTAGTCTTCCATGTATAGCTTACATTGGTTCCTGTAACTTGAAACCAGGATGTCCTAAATAATATAATACAAGTTCTCATTCTGTTGTCTTGGAGGGAACATTAATGGTTCTAATCTATTAGAACCATAGCTTTCTAATCTTCCATTAAGCTAATCTATTTTTAACTAATTTTGACTTATATATAGTAAAAATTGATCTATAATCATGATGTAAGCATATGAAGAGAAAAGTAAAAACCACTCTCGTTCCTCCGTCCCTAAATAACTACCCTTAACAGTACCTAATATAGCTCCTAAGAAAATGTTTACAAATATCTAGGCAGGTATATTTCTATAGTATTTTATAGAAATGAAATCATTTTATAAATGTCCTGTAGCTTGTTTTTTTATATAGTAATATATCCACTCTGTCCCAATGTTAGAAAATATAAATCTATCTTATTATCTATAAAAGCTATATGATATTCTGTTACCTGGAAATATGGCAACTCATTTAACAAATCCCCTAGGATGTAGGCTGTTTTTAGTTCTTTAGCATTATAATCAATGCTGCAAAGTCTTGTCCATGTATCTTTAAGTACTCTTGTGAGTCTATTTGAAGTATAAGTTTCTAAATTGTATTTGCTGAGGCCCATCATTAGGCTATTGTTTAATCTCCCCTCCAGCACCATCACCACCACCCCTGATGACTCTAACTTTGAAGGAAGGGGCGCTAAAACCTCAGTAAGTGGGGCCAGAGCTGGTGTGGAGTATTGAGTCAGATGAAGCTGGGAACACTGAGGTGTGAAAGAAAATGCAATTTTGTATGACAAAAGCCAACCGATCTTTGATTCTTCCTAATCTGATATAACCAAGGTCATTTCATTCTTAATGGACCAAATTGAGTCACTGTCATATAGATTTACATTCACCCACATCCTGTCTGGTAGAGTGAGATTTGACAACTGAAGCCCAGTCTTTCTATGGCTGAGAATTCGTGAATTCCAGAGATACTTGTGAATTCTTTCATCTTTCTGAACAAAACAGGAAAATAGTAAGGATTTCTCCACTATCTAGAGCAGTGGTAGTCGATCTGGTCCCTACCGGCCCACTTGTGGGCATTCCAGCTTTCATGGTGGGTGGTAGCGGAGCAACCAAAGTATAAATAAAAAGATAGATTTAACTATAGTAAGTTGTTTTATAAAGATTTATTCTGCCAAAATTAGCGAAAATCCGACATAAAATGATACTTGGTAAGTAATTATTATTATATGCTTTAACTTGCTGTAACTCTGCTTTATAAATTTTATAAAGTAAAGTTACTTTGCTACTTTATAAATCACCATTACTGTGGAACCAGTGGGCGGTTAGAAAATTTGACTACTAACAGAGATACAAAAGTGGGCGGTAGGTATAAAAAGGTTGACTACCGCTGGTCTAAAGATTTATATGGCACTCAGGTTAGAAAGCACATTTCAGTTCTTATAGGACTTCTTGGGTAGCTATAACTCTAATACCCATTTCACAGATGGTGAAACTAAAAGCCAAAAGTATTTGATGACTTTTCCACAGTAATAGAACCAGTAAGTTTTAGAGTCTGGGTTCAAACCAAGGGCTTCTCATTGAAAAACAGGCTGCCTTAGAACAGTGCCAATTAGCTGGAATAACTGATTTTGACCCCCAAAATAAAGCATTTATTTGTTATTAGTACAAACTGTTAAGTGATAATTAGCTTTTTAACCATGGAAAGAAAGCTCCCCTTATGGTTTGAGTCTTTGAACTTCCTCTCAAGTTACTGGATCAAAGCCCACCACGTGTTAGGAAAGGATGAACTTCACTTAGCTGAGAGTTTATTAAGCATGAGCTCTTAGGAAATGGATGAGTAAATACTTCTGATAATTAGTCCAAAAGTCCTAAATTAGCACAGCTTTCTGAGAAATTTTGACATGTTAGGAAACCCTAGGAACTATAGAACTGGCTTTCTGCAACCACACTCCACCCCCACCTCCACCCCCACCTCCCCCACCACACACACAAACTACCAAAGGTCATTCTTAAATTTCCTTGCGGTTTGAGTTCTGTTGCCAAATCAGCGGCAGTACATGCTGGCACACAGGGGCACACCACTCTCTGTGTCCAGTCGCCGTGAATCTCCATTGGGAAATACAGTTCCCTCAAGTGACAAGGGCATTGCGTTGTAATCATGAATGTTAAAAATAGATGTGTACAAGCAAGAGGAACAACCATGGGAAGTGGGTTTTGGCATTTCCCTTGGTTATGTGTACATCTGTTACCCACCAACTGATTTCTAGAATGTGATTACGGGTGCTTACAATAACAAGTTTTATATCAAATACCTCATTAATAAAAATGGGTGACTCTTCAGAGGTACAAATGCAAAGTATGGTAAAAGAATTGAAATAACTATTAGAATGATTCAGACCCTAAAATTAAATAGATTAGCATAGGTTATAGGCTTAAATATTTAAGGTGTTTGTCTCCCTATCCTCTCCTTTTCTTTATATATACTTTCCATCAGTGATCTCCTTCAGAACCATGAGCTAAGCACCAGGGAAGTCATAGCTTCATCTCCAGGCTGTGACCTCTCCACTGAGCTTAAAACTTGTGTAGCCAACTCCCCTTGACATCTCCAAATGATTGTCTAAAAAGTGCCTCAAACTTAACAGATATACAAATAAACAAAAAAAAAGAACATTGTGTATTTTTCCCCCTCAAGACCTATTTCTTTCCTGTTTTTAACCCAGAAGAGTAAATGGTTCCATTATTCACCCAGTTGCTCAAGCCCACCCTTAGGAATCATCATGGATCTCACTTTTTCTCTCATGTCCACTTTATTAATCAGCAGATTAGTGGAGATCTTTTCATAGCTGCAGCTGCTCTTCTTATCCAAACCTCCATGTCTCACCTCTACTAAACTATGCCCCTGATTCCTGACAACCCAGTCCCCCCTGCTCACACCCTCTGTCTTCTCATCACACTTAGAATAAAGTGCACGTGCTTCATCAAGACCATAATGGATCCAGCTCCTACCTCCCTGTCTGACTCAGCTCATTACACGATACAGACGCTCAGTAAGCTCTCTCCAGTGTATTCATTTCTCTTCCTCAAACATACCAGCCTTGAACCTTCTTCTTCTTCCTAGAATGCTCTCCGCTCAGATCTTCAGAGGGTTGGCTCCCATTGTCATTCAAGTCTCAATTGAACCACCCCCTCTGGAGGCCTTCTCTGAGAACCCAAATTTGTATTATTCCTTCCAACCCATACTTACTGTCACACATATGTCACTTCAACATGTTTTCTTTTCTTTTTCTTTAACTGAATTTATTAGGGTGCCATTAGTTATCATAATTATACATATTTCAGATGCCCAATCCTACAACACATTTCTGTACAGCACATTGTGTGTTCACCTCCCCAAGTCAAGTCTTCATCCATCACCATTTATTCCCCATACCCTCCTCCACCTCCGTCTCTCCCAGCAATCACCACACTGTTGTCCGTGACCATGAGTTGTTTTGTTTGGTTTTGTTTTTTGTCCTTTTTTGCTCTATCCCTCCCCCTCCTCTGCCCAGCCTCTCCCCCGACCCCACCCACTTCTGCCATAGCTGTCAGCCAGCTCTCAAAGTATGAGTCTGTCTCTATTTTTTCAATATGGTTGCCATCACTACCTGAAATTATATTTTCTGTTTTTTTAATTTTGAGCCTCCTCCATTTGAAGGTGAATTCTTTGAGGATTGGGGACATCATCTAATTCCTCGCTGAATTCCCAAAACGTGACCCAAGTTGAATGAACTCTTACTGGTTTTTGTAGATATGGGCAAAGCCTATGTTTGACTATTGATCCAGGCAGCATGAGGCTGCATTACTCCAAATGAGAAGTTGTTCATTTTGTCTCTGCCTCACCTAGGAATTCTTCTAGGGAGAGAATGGAAATTCCTGCCAGGGCTCTCTGATAAGTGAGGCAGTTTTGTCACCAACTTAATCCAGTTTGCTGCTTTGTGTTCCCAGAAACATAAAGAACCAGAAAGCTCGTGACAGATTCATGATTTCATTTACTCTACAAATATTTATCGAGAGCCTCCTATATGCAGAAACTGGGGCAGGGAGTGAGAATTCGGTGCTGAGCGAGACAGGAACAGACTCTGCTCTTGTCGAACTCCTAGTCTGCTGGGGGAGACACAGTTAAGAATTAACTACACAAATAAATGTTTAATTATCTTGTGAAGGAAACTGGGAGAAAAGCACAGGATGCACAGACAGGGAGACCTATGTGCCTGGGGATACAGAGAAAGACTCCCTGAAAACCACCAGCCTGGATCAGCCTTGAGGCACACTGAGAGAATGAACCACCAGCACCGGGCCAGTCCCTGATCTGCCACACTTTCCTTCTCCTCTCTTCTAGTGGCAGTCTCCTTTACTGGAAAGGAAGGCATTTTCTTCTACACAAGCAGCACAAGGCGTGGTGACCCCACTGCGTTTGACAGCTGGTCTTGTAGGACCTGCCCAGGGCAGCAGAGGGAAAACAGATGACCCACTTCAGAGACCTTTTCTGTGAGCTGCTCACTCTCATCCTTGCTCATAGTCACTGGAAGTCAGCCAAGAGCTTACCCAGTTGGGAACATACCACCGTGACCACCAATACTACCCCATCATCATCTTCATTGGCCAGCATTCACTCAGAGTATCCTGTGCACTGTCCAGCATCCTAAGCATTTACTTTCCTGATCTCCTTCCATCTTAACTACTGTTGTGGTTGCTACAGCCATTTATGTCCCTTTTCAGATGAGAAAAGTGAAATATAATGAATTTAAGTAACTTGTTCAAGGCCACATGAGAAAGTGACAAACATAGAATTTAAACTCAGGTCTGTCAGCCCACTCTCGGCTGTCACCCTTATGCCACTTCTCTGTGTTAGACATCAACCAGTGGAACGTTCTCTAGAGCAGTCTGACTTGCTCAAGAAGTTGTATTAGATATGTCTAGGGTCCTATGATTCCCGACATAACTTGAGATAGAAGGAGAAGCTTCACTTACATTCAAAGCTTTGCATTACTTGACTTTCCCGGATGTGAACTCTCCAGGGTAATCACTTTACTTGTCACATTTTGTACTTTCAAGGCTCTGTGTACTTTGAAGATAAGGCCTTATTCATTCTCAGAAACTTTATTTGAGTCAGAAACCATTGTGACCACTTTTGCTGATAAGGCAACTGAGGCAGAGGATCGACAAACTAATATGGCCCAAATCTCCTAAATTGTATCAGAAGCAGATGACAAGCTGCAGGCCCCTTCTCTTGTGGCTTAGGCTGGTCCCCACTGTCTCTGAGCTTCAGCCCACTCATCCACAGCACAAGGGACCCTGACAAGGGCTTCTCTGAGAATCGCCCTTTTCCCCGAATTCACGTGCCCCAGTGTTGGGAGTAGTGGTTACCAGTTAGCTCTGCCTGCCCAACAAACATGATCTCTTCTTTTGGTGGCAGCTTGTTAATGTTCCTGTGTGGTGCCAACTTGTTAGTGTTCTTGTGGGCACTGCCCTTCCTTGGGAATCCAAGTGCAGCTCCCTACTCAGCTGAGGGCAGGGCATGTGGACCAATAACGGTCTCGCATCTATAGCAGGGGGCGTGGCTTCCCAAAAGAAAATGAAGGTGTCATTAAGCAAAATCCACTATGTCCATCACCAGGAACTACTCAGCATGCTTGAAAATGTAAGCATTCTCCCAGGGTGTGAGAAGCCCTAGGCTTGGGCTCAGTCACTAAGAAGGGAGATCCCTTGATACAGGAGGACAGGAAAGGCATTGGAGGAAACAAAGGACAGACATGGAGTTGAATAACTTGTTCAAGGTGAGGCTCTGAGAAAGGAATGCAGACTGCAGCTCTATTTCCAAATGTTTATCCAATGGCTCTGCTCCTTCTCTTCGAAGCCTGTCCAAGGCGCTGTGTTCTCCCATCGCACAAGGAAACTTTGTTTTTATTCTTATACTTTCCAAAGGAAGATCACTGTTTCTTCTTCCTCCATGAAGGAATGAAAAACTCTGGACTAATTTAAAGCCACGTTGACAAGAGGAAACAAATGTGACTCCGAGCCAAGAAGGAACTAGTGAGATAATGGAAGAAAACAGTGGTGGCACTCCAGACCAGGAATGGCGGCGGTGGCCAGAGGGTGGATGCAGGCCTCTGACATGTGTTATTCAGCTGTTACAGTGGGGTTTTTTGATTGAACTAATGGCCAACATTTAAAAATCACATAAAAAGATTTTACGTGGGAGCACTAGGCTGAAAACGCCATATAAATTCTTTGTCCTTTATGTCTCTTGAAGACTACTCTTTATTAATATTATCTGCTAGGTCCCCAGAACCATCTGTATTCTACAACAGTGGCCCCCAACCTTTTTTAGGCCATGGACCGGTTTAATGTCAGAAAATATTTTCACGGACTGGCCTTTAGGGTGGGACGGATAAATGTATCATGTGACCGAGACAAACGTCAAGAGTGAGTCTTAGATGGATGTGACAGAGGGAATCTGATCATTTTTAAAAAATAAAACATCGTTCAGACTTAAATATAAATAAAATGGATATAATGTAAGTTATTTATTCTTTCTCTGCTGACCGGTACCAAATGGCCCACGGACCAGTACCGGTCTGCGGCCTGGGGGTTGGGGACCACTGTTCTACAAGCTCTCTCTAGATAATTCTTCAGCAGCAGCTGCAGCCACCAGAAGCTAATGAAGATGTTTCCCTGAACTTTCATCCCCGCCCCCCCCCCGAAACTGAGCTGCTCCTAAAAATGTCGTCTGTCTGTACCTGTGTCGTTTATCTTGTCACACTTGGTCAGCCCTCACTAGGAGGAAAAGAGCCTAAATCAATACCCAGCCTAGCTGGAGAAAGTAAAAATCCATTATAGATGGGGCTTACATTTCTCTTAGGCTTCTGCTGCCAGACCCAGGAGTTACTTAGGAACAGCTTGAAGGATGGTCAGTCAATGAGGATGGGATAGAATGAAATTAAGAACTGCACCCTGCCGAACATCTGCCAGGCAGGCGATCCAGCCAGCTTGTAGAAATTGCCGAAGCCTGGATGGGGCCAGGCAGAAGAAAAAGCCCTGGTTAAAACTCTGAGCCCTCTGAGCCCATAAAGGAACTAGAGAATAACACAGAATAGTAACACGCAAGATGTCTGAAATGTATATACAGGGATACTTCAAAGATTTTGCATAATTTTGTATTCGGTAGATAGATAGATAGATGGATGGATAGATAGATAGATAGATAGATAGATAGATAGATAGATAGATAGATAGATAGATAGATAGATAGATAATTTATTCCAGACCACCACAATAAAGTGAATATTGCAATGAAGCGAGTCACACAAAACTTTTGTTTCTCAGTGCATAGAATAGTCGTTCTCTCTATACTGTTGTCAGTTAAGTGTGCAATAGCATTGCCTAAAGAACCATATATATAATTTAATTAAAAAATCCCTTATTGCTAAAAAATGCTAACTATCATGTAAGCCTTCAGGGAGTCTTAATTTTTTTTCTGGTGGGGAGTGTCTTACCTCAATGTTGATGGCTGCTGACCGGTCAGAGCGGTGGCTGTCGGAGGTTGGAGTGTATGCAGCAACTTCTTAAAATAAGACAGAAGAAGTTTGCCATGTGGACTGACTCTTCTTTCGTGAACAATTGCCCTGTAGCATGTGATGCTGTGATAGTGTTTTACCTGTAACAGAACTTCTTCCAAAACTGGAATCAGTTTTCTAAAACCCCGCCTCTGCTTTATCAACTAAGTTTAATATTCTAAATGTTTTGTTGTCATTTCAACAATCTCAGCCTGACCAGGCGGTGGCGCAGTGGATAGAATGTCGGACTGGGATGTGGAGGACTCAGGTTCAAGACTCTGAGGTCACCAGCTTGAGCATGGGCTCATCTGGTTTGAGCAAAGCTCACCAGCTTGAGCCCAAGGTTGCTGGCTCCAGCAAGGGGTCACTCGGTCGGCTGTAGTCCCCCCCCCCCCCCCCCCCGTCAAGGCACATATGAGAAAGCAATCAACGAACAACTAAGGAGCCACAAGGAAGAATTGATGTTTCTCATCTCTCCCTTCCTGTCTGCCTGTCCCTATCTGTCTGTCTCTCTGACTCTCTCTGTCTCCGCCACACACACACACACACACACACACACACACACACACACACACAATCTCAACAGCATCTTCACCCATAGTAGATTCCATCTCGAGAAACTACCTTCTTTGCTTATCCATAAGAAGAAACTCCTCATTCATTAAAGCTTGATTGTGAAATTATAGCCATTCGGCCACACCGTTGGGCTCCACTTCTAATTCTAATTCTCTTGCTCTTTCCAACTGCATTCACTTCCTCCACTGAAGTCGTCAAACCCTCCAAGTCATCCATGAGGACTGGGATCAACTTCTTCCAAATCCTGTTAGTGTTGATATTTTTACCTCTTCCCATACATCGTGAATGTTCTTTTCTTTTTCTTTTAAGATTTTATTTATTGATTTATGGGGGGTGGAGGGGGAAACAAGAGGTATCATCTCATAGTTGCCTTCACTTTCAGTTGTTCATTGATTGCTTATCACATGTACCTTGACCAGGCAAGCCCAGGGCTTCAAACCAGAAACCTCAGCATTCAAAGTCAGTGCTCTATCCACTGTGCCACCACAGGCCAGGCCTGAATGTTCTTGATGACATTTATAGTGATGAATTCTTTCCAGAAGGTTTTCAATGGACTTTTCCCTGATCCATCTTAGGAATTACTGTCTGTGGCAGTTATAGCCTTACAAAATCTATTTCTTATTGATAAGACTTTCAAGTGGAAATGGCTCCTTGATCTGTGGGCTGCAGAATGGATGTGGAATTAGCAGGCATGAAAACAGCATTAATCTCCTTGTATATCTCCTCAGAGCTCTTGGGTGACCAGCTGCATTGTCAATGAGCAGTGATACATTGAAATCTTTCTTTCTAAGCATTAGGTCTCAACAGTGGACTTAAAATATTCAGTAAAACATAGTGAACGTGTTGTAAATAGATGTGCTGTCATCGGGCTTTGTTGTCTCATTTATGGAGCACAGTAGATTTAGCATAATTCTTAAGGGATGATAAGTGAGCACTGGCTTCAAGTCAAAGTCACCAGCTGCATGAGTCCCTGTTAACCTGTCCTTTGAACCTTTGAAGGCAGGCATTTCTCCAGCTATGAAAGTCCTAGATGGCTACTTCTTCCATTAGAAGGCTGTTTCATCTGCGTTGAAAATCTGTTTGTTTTTTAAGTGAGAGGAGGGGAGATAGAGAGACAGACTCCTGCATGCACCCCAACTGGGATCTACCCAGCATGCCCATCTGGGGCCAACACTCGATCCAATTGAGCTACGTCTGCAGGAAGGAAAGAGAGAGCAGAAGGGGAGAGGGAGGGGGAGAGAAACAGATGGTCACTTCTCCTGTGTGCCCTGACCAGGAATAGAACCTGGAACATCCCTACTCTGGGCTGACGCTCTATCTGCTGAGTCGACCCACCGGGGCTGAAAATATGTTGTTTTGTGCAGCCACTTTCATTAATTGTCTCAGCTAGATCTTGGGGACAACTTGCTGCAGCTTCTACACCAGCACTTGCCACTTTACCTCGCACTTTTATGTTATGGAGGAGGCTTCCTTTAAATCTCATTAACCAACTTCTGCTAACTTCAGACTTGTCTTCTGCAGCTTCCTCATCCCTCTCGGCTTTCACAGAATCAAAGAGAGTTTGCACCTTATTCTGGATTAGGTTTTGGTTTAAGGCAACATTGTGACGAGTTTGATCTTCTAATCCAGACCACTGAAACTTTCTCCATTTCAGCAATAAGGCTGTTTTTCTTTCTTATCATTCGTGTGTTCACTGGAATAGCAATTTTAATTTTCTTTAAGACCTTTTCCTTTGCGTTCACAACCTGGCATAAGAGGTCTAGCTTGCAGCCTATTTCGGTTTTTGACATGCCTTCCTCACTAAGCTTAATCATTTCTGGCTTTCGACTTAAAGTGAGAGGCGTGGGACTCTTCCTTTTACTTGAACCCTGAGAGGCCATTCTAGAGTTATTACCTGGCCTGATTTTACTATTGTTGTATCTCAGAATAGGGAGGCCCGAGGAGAGGTAAAGAGAAGGAGAGTGGCTGGTTGACAGAGCGGTCAGAACAAACAACAAGTATTAGTTAAGTCTGCCGTCTTACGAGGGCACGGTTTGTGGGCCTCAGAACAATTACAACAGTAACATCAAAGATCACTGATCACAGATCGTTATAACAAGTATAATAATAATGAAAAAATTTTAAATATTGCCAGAATTATGCAAATGTGCCACAGAGACCCAAAGTAACCAAATTCTGTTAGAAAAAATGATGCCGATAGGCTTGATAGGGTTGCCACAAAGCTTCAATCAGTCAACAATGTACTATGTGCAACGTGTAGTAAAGCTAAGAGCAATAAAATGAGATGTGCCGCTAGTCAAGTGAGGGAGGGCTTGACAGTTCTGTTCATTGGTGAGTGTACGTGATGACAGAAAGATAATAGGTAAATTTTACATCAGAATTAATTTTATTTTCATTCAGTGAAGTAGTTCTTCGTTTAGTCATTCTGCAAACATTTCGTGAACACCTATGCGTCAGACATTCTACTGGGCCTTGGAAAGGATGAGCCCGAGCGAGGAGCACAAGACTAGTTTTACCTTGTTATTTTTACTTGGTATAGTTTATTGATATAATTTTGGCTTAGGTTTGCCCTAAATTTCTGTAGTATATGACAATAAAATCCTAGAGTTTAAATGTCAGGGGTGGAGCTAAAAGAGCTTCCCACACAGGTAACAGATTCATAGCACCAGAGGAAAAGCCACACTATCGGCTAAAAGCTTTCTGACATCATCCCATATCTGTGTATTTGTTATGTTTATAAATTACATATATAATTATAGGTGATATATATTCATGGATTAATACATTTATATATAATAATTATTATAATGATATATGTTAGAGTATATTTTGTACATTATGGAATATACAAAGGAATTCATGATTTAACAAGAATACCCTTTTAAATTTTTTGTTTATTTACTATGTTAAAAAATGGAAGTCCTAATAGTTCCCTGACAGCCTGCCATGAATTGTTCTGTGCTCTTTCTGGGGTTCCACCCATGGTGGGGACCAGCTCCTAACATCGGGGGCTGCATGGGGAGCATACTCGATGTTCCCATCAATAGGAATGACATGATCTCCATGGATCCAGTGCCGTGGCTGATGCTTGCCAGCTCGGCACCTGCCCAAGGTGTCTAAGGGCCCATGAATCTTTAGTCCACTTCACTCACAGAGTACAGGGTGACCGTGCCCAGAATAAACTGCTATGGCACTCCCCACCCCTTATAGCCCTTTGAGGGCTGTCCTTGTGGGACCATAGAGCACAGAACCCCCAGGGTGCACTCAGCCATGCCTCTGTCCCACCTCCCACAACCCACACCTCTCCTCACTCCTGATCTCCTTCAGCTCCTGCAGCCACAGGGCTCCTTCTGCCCCGGGCCACTCACCCTGCTCGTTCCCCTGCCCTGAGGCCCTTCACCCATTTCTCACCTCGGATGTCACCTCTTAGGGGCCTTTCCCTGACCCTCCCATTCTAAGTCCAGTCACCCATTAATAGTCTCTCATCACATTTTTATTTTTCCTTTACAGTAGTTGTAATAATTTGGAATCACAAATACACTTGTATGCTTCCTGTTGAACATCTCTCTCCCCAACGGAAACTTAGCTCTGCGAAACAGAGGATTATTGATTGGGGCCTTGGGGCCTTTGTAGCTGCCCTGTGGCCTGACCGATGATGGCACTTAGCATATGCTCAACAAAGACGTGTTAGAGGAAAGATGGGAACAGAAAGAAGATTAAAATGAAATCCTCCACATTTAGGCACATGCATGTATTTTTTCAGAGTCCTGAGAAAGAAAGAGAAATTTCCAAGGAAATAGATTCTAGAAAAAACATTGGTGAGTTTTCCTAATAATATCCCCCTGTGAGACAGATCATTAAATGTGTCTGTAATTACCGGAAAGAGGAAAGAAAATGTCAGCTAAGCTAGACCAGCAATATACACTCAAAAGGAGTAATTTAGGTATTCTTAAATGCTGGGTTCATGATCAATACTAATAAATAAATAAATACTTGTTGAAAGACTGAAAGAATGAACAAATGATTGAACAAGGTATAAAGAGACCAGAAAAATATTTAACACTAAAATAATAACAAAAATATTGTTCAGTGATGATAAACTAGCTAAACAAAAGTAGTAGGAATGTCCAAGTGATACCACAAGGTAGTAATATATTAAAACTATAAAGTAGTGAATATAGATGTTATTTTATACAGATACCATTTCAGAAGCTTTACATATATTAACTCATTTAATTCTCACAACCATGCTTATGAGATAGATTCTATTATCTCAATTTTATAAACTAAGGAAGTTGAGGCCCAGCAAGTGCATAAGAAGCCCGCTGCCTTGTGGTTGGTAAGGGACAGACTTACAATCCAGCCCAGGGCACCTGCCTCTGGTCTCTGAGATCTTAATCATTGCACTGACCCTGCCACTTTTCATTAATTGAAAATATGAACGTATATGGTGGCACTAGTTGTTTCCAAGAGCAAATTTATTCTCACCCATGTCTCATAAAGACATTTACTCCAGACTGTTATTTATATGCTATTTAAAAAAGGGATATTTATCACTGAAGTTAAAAGTGAGTCTTGAAAATGGATGAATGCCACCCAAGGATTATAAGTCTTTATAGGAGAGAATCCATTTATCCAGCAAATTTTTATATCTACTAAGTCTGAGTCACAGCTCAGACCTGGGGATTCAGTGGTGATCCAAACAAGCCTCTACCCTCGAGAAGCTTATGAGGGGGAAGGGGAGAGTGGCAATAAACAAACAGCTCCCCATTCATTCCTGTCGTGAAAGTGGTTAGGGAAGACACAACAGGGTGCAGTGAGCAGGGCGAGATCAGCCCTGGTGGGCACTTCAGAGCAAAGGGAGGCTCTAGAGCCGTTGTCTCAGCCCCTGGCACGGGCTTGCCCCACTGGCCATGGAAGACGCTTGTCTGATCAAATCCTGCCCTGCCCTCTCCTACTCCCCACCCAACGGGTGACATTGGGCAAGTCATGACACCCCTTGGTGCTTCCGTTTTCACATCTGTCAAAATGTGGGTAATAATACTACTCATCTTCCAGAAGGATTATGAGGATTGCATGAGATAATAATTGTACAGAACTTAGAACTGTGCTGAGAAGGTAGTCAGCACTAAATAAGTATCAGCTTATTGCTATCATTATTACTATAATCGTATTATCTCAAAACCAGGAGTCGGAATCTAACAAAATAAGGGGCCAGGTGGGTATCGATATGAAGTAATACTTTAAACTCGTAACCAAGATGAATTTTCCCACCACATCACTAAGAGGTTTGTTGAAGCACCGACACAATCTGCCGAAATGGCTCTCCTGAAAGCGTCCCTGTGTCTCCTGGGTTCATCCCGAGTCAGAGAGAGAGGAGTCTATACTGGCTTTTCCCCAAAACTTAACTGAGTGTAGCTGGTGTCCCGGACACCCCACCCTGAGATTTCGGAGATTAATCAAGTTTCTTGGGGTTTTGTAGGAAAGATCTTGGATCCCCCTCCACCTTTTGCCAATTTTTGATGTATTATTATGAAATTATAGTAACCATAATTCTCCATTATTTTAAGTAAGTTTAAAATTCCCCAACATTAGCATTTATCATTACTTTAAAACACAACAAAAATCCTATTCAAACCAACTCACATTACTTCCATTTCCTTGTGGCTAGAAAACACGTTGCCTTGAATTTTATTTTGCACTTGCCAGGTTTCTAGATGTCCAGGATCAGAAAAATAATTGGAGACTCAGTTCGCCTGTACCCACCAGAAAAAGTCCTACGGGAGTGGACCTTCCTGGGAGCCTCGCCCTGCCGGCCAGCATGGCTTCCCATCACGTTCTCAGGCCTGTCACGTACGGGAAAGATGGGGAAATACCCACCTCAGGGACTCACAAGGAAGTACAGGAAAGAGAACAGAGAGAGTTGATCACCAGGCCTGAACAAAGGAAGAGAAATATTTACCCCTCCCGTGAGTCATCCAGAAAATTCTCTCCAGCCTGCTCAGGGGCCTCTTGAACTTTGAGACTTGGCATCAGTCCAGATACAAAATATGGAAAGGCCCTCTCTGTGCAGTGCTTTCATCACCACAGCCATTCCGCCTGCCTTCCGTCTCGGTTCAGAGACAGAAGACAGGTACTTGTAACGACTCCCGACAATCGCCATGATAACAACGTTGTTTACATGGAAATTAGGAAGAGTTTGGAACCAAACGACATGTGGGCACTATAATCAAGAAAATATCTTTATGTCCACAAGACTGTGCCCATATGGTAGTGATTCCATAGAGATGCTAATTCCCATTCCCTTCTTTCCTGGTTTGTTGAACAGTGTTCAGCATTGCTGGCTGTTGAGCAAGCCAGAGACTTGGACCTTTGTTTATATGAGGCCATGGTGTTGGTTGAGTGACCAGAAAAGAGCATTCATCAAGATTGTAGAAAACATATACACACGAGCACATACTTGTCAGATAGCTCTTCCCAAATCACTTAAATTCCTGATGAAGAGGCTGCCAGTTCTAAACCAGTAATCCCAGCCTCACCATGTGGGCAGATGTCTCCTCAGCGGCTGGGCTCATGCCATCCCTATCCCAGAGAGAGGAGCCAAGTGTCCTGCAGAAAGCAGAAGATTTTACCCTGGGAGCTACAGTCAGCTGTCCCAAGGTTCTGTCTGTCCCCTTTAAGCAAATCTTCCTCACAAAAGAAAGATATGTTTATTTGTGTTTTCAGTCAAGTTGACTCTTTTCCACATTTCCTGCTGATGAGTCATTTATGCAGTTTATTGAAAAAAATAAATAAATGGAGAACTACAGTGCTGCAAAATTAAGGATCCAAGATGCACAACTGACGTAAGCCCCAAATAGGTATGGGTGAAGAATTTAATCAGCAAACAGATCAGTCAGCACATGAGGACAGCACTGCCAAGAAGGCTGGGCTTGGGGATTGTTTTGCCCTGGGGTCAGCAAAGCCTGCCTCTGCGGAGCACCTCTGTTGGTTTTGCTCATCAGATACTTGTAAACAAAGCACGCACAGGTATTTTGGTCAAAGAACCAAACCACATTTGCCTGGAGACAATGTGAGGAAAGATCTGTCTCAGGCTCATTCCATGTGGTACCTGTATGAGAAGCGGATAGGTTTGTCTCTGTAAATCAGAGGCCTGAGCTGAACGAAATCATAGGAAGTTTGCTCGTGTTTACATTGTGCAAAGGCTGAGAGAAGCACAGTGTGCAGCACCAGAGGGTCGGCTGTGCTCCTGGGGCAACAGACGTGAAACCCCCCCCCCCCATACCTCTTTCGTGGTGGTTGGCCCTGCATTCTACACACAGACACATGTGTTCTTTTCAAACTCTGCAAAGCTGGAGGATGAGTGTTACTTTCATTTCTTCCTCTGAACACATTTTATTCAATGTTTAAAAAAAAAGCAATCAGAGAAGCAGATATACATAAACAAAATAGCTTCACTGAACTATCTAGAGTAATTAATAACATCACCAGGGAGCTCAGCAATGGATACAAATAACATGTATTTAGTGAGCGTGGATTATGTACCACATGCATTACCCTGCCGATTAATTCTCAACAATCCTCTGAAGGCCTTTCTGTTATTACTTTCTTTTCACAGATGAAGAACCTTGATATGACTTTGCTAATGTCCATAGAAAGGAAAGGGTTGTCCATTGTGACTCCAGCTTCTGAGACATTATTATGCTGTCTCCCTTTGAAGATTAGTCAAGACTGTCTGCATCTGATTGTATTATTGTATCAAATTCTTTCTACTTTGTAAAGAACCAGTTATCCAAATTAAGAGCTTCTTAATACACACAGTCTATAAAGTACACCTTTGGACTGTCACGTACATTTTCGCTACAATGAACAAAGAGAAGACAGTTTTTCATTCAACTGGTTGAAACACTGACCTTCACATGTTGCCTAGTGTAAGAGGTGAAGTTACACGATCATATTATAGCCCCAGTTCTATCTCTCTACTATTATGACCTCCAGCCTTTATTTGTTTTTATTGATTGATTGATTTTTAGAGAGAGCGAGGGAAACACTGCTTCGCTGTTCCACTTATCCTGTTATTGGCTGACTCTTGTATGTGCCCTGACTGGTGATTTAACTTGTAACCTCAGCATATCGGCTAGTGCTCTAACCATTTAGCTACCCATCTAGGGCCATACATAACCTCCAGCATTTAGAGGACTGTCCTGATATGAAGCCCACCAGGTTCTCTGGAACTCCCACAGTTCTGCACTCCCCAAGTGCTCAGCCGTGTGTATGGGCTATGTTCTCAGCAGTCTCAGGGGTCCCAGATGTCCTAACTTCCCTGTAGGGAGACAACATTGTTGCTGCATTCTCTTTCTCCTTTAATGAAACTACTTTCAACTAAACCTTCCACTGACCTCCTACAACCTCATTCTTCTCAGATTTGCATGTTTCAACAAGTGCAATACTGTTGAACCACAGTGAACATTCCACTGTTGTCCAAGACCACATAGTGTCTGTGACTTCACCGAGGGCTGAAGGAACAGCTTTAGAAGTCAGCCACTATGTTCTCTCCCCTTCTCTCTCATCGGCTTGGGCACCCCCAGCTCTCTACATCTACTGTCTGTAGATGATGACTAGTCCTGAAAGTAAGACAATAGAGTGCCCCACATTAGTCTTTATTTTCTAAAGCTCAGCTTAGAATATCTGAAATGGAATCAGTTACATATGAATTTCCGGTTTGCAAGCCAATAACCCACTTTCTTAAACATATATTCACCCCAAACCACTCATCAACAGAGCATTTTAATAATCACTCATGAGATCACTCTCTTCCACTCACTGGGACCCAGTTTGCCCATCTATAAAATTAAAGCAGTGGATTAAACCATTTTTGAGGTCACATCCAGCTCTAAGACTCTTTGATTCTAAACTAGGTTTCCTATTTTCTACACTGGAGTTTCCTTCTATCCATCCATTTATTTATTCATTCATTAAAAAAATTATATATGGAGTGCCTACTGTGGACTAAAGAGGCAGAAGGATTAGGTAATATGAGCAAAGACAACATCTCTCCCCTCCAGGATTTATATTATTCTCTATTTCCCCCAAATAATTTGGTAGAGTTGATCTAACAGTGTTGCATAATGGAGTGAAACCTGAGTTCAAATTCCCTGACTTCCTGCATAATCTTGTATAAGTCACTCTCTCTGAAACTTACTTTAGATAGAAAAAGTGAGCCTGACGAGGCAGTGGTGCAGTGGATAAAGCATCAGTCTGGGATGCAGAGTACCCAGGTTCGAAACCCTGAGGTCGCCAGTTTGATGTAGGCTCACCAACTTGATCTGCAGGGTCACTAGCTTGAGCATGGGATTATAGACATGACCCCATGGTCTCTGGCTTGAGCGCATAGGTCACTGGCTTGAAGCCCAAGGTCACTGGCTTGAGCAAGGGGTCACTGGTTCAGCAGGAGCCCCCAGGTCAAGGCACATATGAGAAAGAAAGCAATAAACCACTAAGGTGCACAACAAAGAATTGATGCTTCTCATCTCTCTCCCTTCCTCTTTTTCTTTCTCACTAAAAAAATAAAAATAAAAATAAAGGATAAAAAGGAAAAGAAATAGACAAACAGAAACAAAAACAAAATAGAAAAAGACCAAAACCTACATCATGGAGTTGATATAAAGAACAGAGATGTGTGCCGAGAGCCTAGCATAGAGTAAGCGCTCAGTCATGGCACATAGTATTATTATTATGAGCACTGAGAGCTATCAATGCACCAACATGTTTCCCTTGGATAACTCTCCTTGTTTTTGTTTAACTGAGGGATATTGCCTATAATTTAATCGGGACTTTACTACCTTTGTTAAAGAGCGTTACATTACAATATAACGAGCCAATGGGAGGTACCCTGTACTTGTTTTCTATTGCTGTTGTAACAAATTACCACAAACTTAGTGGCTAAAAACAGTACAAATGTATTATCTTACAGTTCTGAAGGTCAGACATTTGAAATGGGTCCCAAGGTGTCAGCAGAGCTACATTGTTCTGGAGGCCCCAGGGGAGAATCAGTTACACTGACTTTTTCAGGCGCCTCCTGCAATCTAGCTCATAGCCCCTTCCTGCATCTTCAAAGCCAGCTGTGCAGCATCTTCAAATCTCCCTGCTTTCCGAAGGACCCTGGAGTTTCCATTGGGCCCACCTAGATAATCCAAGATTTTATCTCCCTATTTGAAGGTCAGATGCAATCATAATTCCTCTTTGCCATGCAAGCCAACACACGCACAGACCCTGGAGATTAGGCCGTGGACATCTTCGGGAGGTCATGGCTGTGGCTACAACACTCCCCACAGGTGTCTCTCATCCACCTCCACCTTTGCATTCCCATCACTTCCTCCCTAACTGTGCCTCTAGTCCTATAGAGGTTTTTCCTCTTGACCTTGTCCATGTTTTGCTTGATGCCCGACAGAGGTTTCTGCTTTCCCCACGACCTGAGCGCCCCCACAGTGGCACGCTGAGCACAGACTTACTCAGAGAGGCAGCTTCCTGTCACGTGGAGGACTCCGGAATTAGTTTCCAGCCACAGCCAGTCTGGAAGGGCGTGGGCCCATCCCTGTTGACCCTCTGGCTGGTCCCAAGGTCCACACTCACGATGCTGCCTTTACAGGTGTAGCCCTGGCTGCCCAGTTGCTGTCTCCCCAGTGGGAAGGGGACAGTCTAGTAGTTCTTCACAGGCCTCTTCCAGGAACAAGCGAAAAGGCAGACTCTGACTGGGCGCTGGAGCAGGGCTTTCTGTGTGGGAACAGGGAGAGAAGCCCGGAGTGCCATTTGGGAGCCTGAGTGGGGGTATAGAGAACCTGCCAGGGGTTAAAATAAAGCACCACTTCCGGCTCATGTCAGGGCCTTATGTTTCCATGTACAGCTCCTTCCCGTCCATAAACGCCCGGCTTCACATGGGGAGGAGGGATCACTTTATCACTGGTATTCAGGAGCTAATCTACCCACATCAAGTCAGGGGCCTAGCTCTGCCACTTCCTGGTTTACTCATCTAAGTCACTTAAAAGGTCTGAGCCTTAGATTCCTCGCCATAAAGTGGCCATAATGCCTACCGGACAGCAAGAACTGTTGTAGGAGGCAGGGTTCATCAATAACAACAATGACAATATTGACACATACCAGTCTGTGAGCATTTACAGTGTGCAGACCTTGTGCAATAAACTCGAAATGTATTAAATCTTTGAATGCGCACAACTGGCTTCTGAGGGAGAGCCTCTTAGTATTCCCATTTTGGAGATGAGGACACTGAGGTTGCAGAGAGGTTCAGCCACTTGCCGGTCACCCGCCGGTACACTGTGAGGGGATCCATATGACTTTCCATTACCCTTAAGCTCGGGCTCCAGAGCCCAGCGGCACAGAGTGAAACCCAGACTGCAGCGCAGTGGCTGGGTGACCTCTGTTCACCCGCCCGTACACCATGAGGGGATCCATATGACTTTCCATTACCCTTAAGCTCGGGCTCCAGAGCCCAGCGGCACAGAGTGAAACCCAGACTGCAGCGCAGTGGCTGGGTGACCTCTGTTCACCCGCCCCTTCCTCAGTCTGACACGCAGCTCTGCGGCGATGATTTCCCAGGAAGTACCCTGCTCACCTTGATAGTGGCCCCAGCCACTTGACGGGGTGGTCATTTATGGGGAGCTCAGTTCAGCAGAATAGAGCCACATCCATAAAGCCTGCATTTCTGTCCTCTGAATACATAAGGACAGTGTTCTAACTGAGCCTTACTTAGTACAGCTCGCTATTCCTCATCCTCCGGGCCGGTTGTCTTCCAGACTCAAGACGCTGACTATACTTCCAATACCTGCCCTTGTTATTCTGTCCTTCTAAAGAGGACGGAGAAGTAGGTGGGGTTCGTAGTCGTCCACGGGACTGTCGGCGTTCTAACCCAAAAAGGGCTCTCTATGCAGTGGCAGAATTGGGGCGACTATAAAGTAAAATTGTTCCCGATGGTAAAAGTCAGACCAAATAGTGTCAGCCTGGGTGTCTTCTGGGTAAACAGTCTGGACTCCTATTTCCTCTGGAATCACCAGCTCATTGAATTGGCTCTTGGTATTTACCAGACATTTTGAAGACATGGATTTGCTGCAGGAAGCAGAGCTCCACTGCGCTGACCCCACCCTGCCCGTAAAGCAAACTGCCTTTACCATACAAGCCAAGCCACTTCTCCAGCCAGAAAAGAGGCCTTTGCTGAATTGAAGAAGGCAACTGAGAAGGAAAGCTGTGGAGGGGGTGAGGATCTCAGGATGACTCTGCCTCAAAAACACACATGAATGGTTTTTCATCGATATGCTCACAGTACCACAAGGAGGACACAGGCAGGCACCGTGTGGGGTTGCTGGGCGCGTTTAATTCTTACAGTGAGCAACTGAATTGCAGAATGCACTCCTTTTTGGTAGATAAGGAAATAAGGCCCAGAGAGGTAGAGGAACTCTCCCACAGTCACAGAGCCTGTGAGGGCCAGTGGAACTCAGATCTGGATCTGTTAGACTCCAAAGCCCTGTTCTCCTCCGTGCGCCCTTGCAAGCAGGGAGGATTTTGTCTCTTGGGCTGAGAAATCCCTGGGCCCCCTCCACACTCCTGCCATGAAGCAGCTTCAGAGATCGAACAAAAGCAAAGCCAACAATTGAGTTAAGATCAGGAGAGAGAGCGCTGTGCGTATTTTTGGTTATGTCTGTGCAAGAAGGGACAGCTACTGGTGGAAAGAGGAACAGTTCAGTCTAATAACGGGGCTTACTGTCTGCATGACAACAAGCAGAACTTGTTCAGCTGATGTTACCAGTGAGCAGCATGGGGGACGTATAGGCTCAGGTCTGTAGTTGAAGTAATTAGTTAAATTGGCTGAACTTTCCGCTTACAGACAGAACCAAGGTGCTCAGCGCATAAGCTTTGTCATGTGACGAACTCCCTAGAATCCTAGGTTTGACTCTAAAAGATTAAGTTGGAGGCCGCCTTGCCCACCAGATGGCCAGAATGTCAGAGGTCACTGAAGCTTCCCAAACATTTATGACTTCACTGGAGATATTCTATTCCTGCCTAATGCCCACGGTGGCATTTTGGACACCAGTGGAATTTTAAATGTAATTTTATGTTTTAGTGAGAGTTTTACATGAGTACATGCTCAGAATAGAAAACCTCAAATGATATAGCAATATATTTTTAAAAGTTAATATTCCTTGGCCTATCCTAGTCCCCATTTCCACTTTATTTCCTTTCCTAGAAATAGCTGCTCTAGTAAGTTACACACATCCTTCCATGCTTTTTCCATATAATTAAGTAAGTAGGTAGGCAGGTAGGCAGATAGATAGATAGATAGATAAATAGATAGATAGATAGATAGATAGATAGATAGATAGATAGATAGATAGATGATAGATAAATAGATAAATAGATAAATAGATAGATGATAGACAGCAGGCAAACAGGCAGAGAGGAAGACAGAATATATATTTGTGTAGACTTTTCAAAAAGTCATAGTTGGTATTAAACTATATAAATTATTCCAAACATGCTTTTTGTTACTCAATAATCTCTTTGCATTCAGTATATTGTGGTCTATATTATTCTTTCAAACTGTTGTATAGCATCCCATTATTTATTTAAGCATATCCCTATAATTAGACATTTAAGTTATACACAACTTTTCACTATTCTAAGCATTGTTATAATGAACTTACTTATACATTTCTCCTTGCACATTGTCTGAAATGTATCTGAGGGCAGATTCCTAGAAATTGAATTGCAGAGTCAAAGGACATGTATTTTTATGTCCATTTTTATTTTGATAAGAAAACTGCCAATTTGCTTCTTTTCTCAGAAAAAGAAATATAAAAATAATAGCCATTTCCTCTCCACCCAACAGTATATAAAAGAAAATGTGGGAACTTTGCAATACCAACTTCTTATGAAGCTGCATTCCAGCCAAAATGCTATTCTCAGTACCAGAACTTCCCGGTAGCTGATAAGCTCTCTGTGCCTGGTTCTGTGGTGGTACTTGGTAAACTGCCCCTGCCCTACCTTAGCTAGAAGACTTCAGCTAGGGACTAGCCTCCTCTAGGGAAGAGGCCAAGCCTTAGTCACCTTTGTATTCCCAACACCTACCACGGCATCTGACACTTGCCACTGCTCTCTGAGCTGCTGTTTGAATGGATGGCAAGAGGGGGGGAAGAGGGGAGAGGGAGGGCAAGAAGGTAGGTTGGTTCCCAGACAACACTGTGAGGGTCCCACGCCCTCTGAGGTTTAGTAAATCCCTGTGTGAAGTAGAGAGACTCCAGGTCCTTCTGCACCTAGAAATCTGAGCATTTGGAACAGAGAAAGAATGCAGTGTATTCTTTTGTCACACCTGAGGTGGGTATGACATGGTGCATCTCCAATCTAGAAACTGCAAGATAAAACACAGCATTTTTGAGACCAAAAAGCCCCATTCGTTTTGTTCTTATGAGTTTTCCATGCCCACTTCACTCTTGACTCTTCCTGCAGCTGTCTTAGATACTGACAACGTTGTGTTTGCAAAGAAATGAAAATTGGGGAGATTCTGGTTTGACTCCAGTCTTAACTCTTTCCCAGGTTCTGTCTCCTTAGCACTCAGAGACCTTCCTAGCGCTCCCCCCCCCCCTGTTGTCTTTCCCACTTAAGTTTCCAGACGTCCCGCAAGCCTCCTGCCCACTCCATCCTGCTTAGCGTCCTTTCCTACGCAAAGGAACCCCCTGAAGAGAATCCTGTGGCCGTTATTTCAACAGCTGGAAAACGGCTTTGTCTTTTCTCTCCCCACATGTTTGATTCAGACCTTAGAGAGCATGTTTTATCATTGACTCCTGGGCTGACTCAGGCAATTTCCAGGAAATATTTTTAAAATTTCCCAAATGCAATCCACTTCAAGGACCTGACTACAGCTAAACTTGCTTAAACCCTATCTGAGGGTCCCAGCATTTAATGGTCTCAAGTATAAGAGGAGAATCTGAACATAAAAGGCCAGCATCTACACACAGGGAAAGAAAGAAAAAAAAAATGAAAGAAGGAGAACGAGGAGGGAGAGAGAGAAAACTATCTTAAAAGAAGGACATGAAAAGATAAATATCCCAGTGAGTTTTGAAATGTATTGCTCCTGTAACCTTCCCCCTAGAAAGATACAGAACATTTTCATTATCCTAGAAAACGCCCCTTCACAGTCAATCCTCCGTCTCCTTCCCAAACAACTAAAGTTTGAACTTGTTTCACTAACAGTTTTTCTGGAAGTTCTACAACTTCAAATCATACAATAATACAGTATGTATTCTTTTGTGTTGGGCTTCTTTTAGCTCAGCATACTGCCTGTGAGATTCATAGGGGCTGTATCAGTAGTTCTTTTTTTTTTTAATCTTTTTCTGAGAATTATTTCCTAATATGTAAATACCTCACGATTTGTTTCTTCATTCTCCTGTTGACATTTGAGATGTTTTCACTTTTCTTGCTGTTGTGCAGGAAGCTGCTGTGAACATTGTTGTACAAAAAAATATATATTGGAAAAATAAAAAGGACATCAACATTGTAGTCGAAGGAACTGCTTAAAGGTACGTGTCTTATTTGAATCAACTAAAATGATGGACCCGCCCATACTGCCCCTCTGCGGAGGCCCCGCCTACGTCCAGGTTCCATCCGCAACGTTCACTAAGTTCACTGCACTCATACCACTGAGCTGCCTGGAGCAGGTGTTTCTCTGTTACGGATCACGTGGTTATTCTATCAGCCAGCTGCTTTAATACCCCAGGCCTCTGAGAGGGCTGTGATATGCCAGCCACACTGGGCTTCACTGTCTAGTCCAGCAATAGGTTAGCATTTCCTGTCCAGTCTCAGCACCTGCTGCCCTCAGGGGCTTTCTCTTCTTCCAGGAATACCTCTCCCGGGACTGTTCCTGAACACATAGCTTGATGACTGGAAGCCCTCTCTAGTAACTCTTCACGTTTTAGAGCCAAATAGAAGTACTTCCTGGTCTGCAGCTTTCATTTCCATTCCCGGTCTTTGTTCTCCTTCGCTGCGTATCATGACTGCTCCCAGCATCCCAATCCAAGCTTTTTCTAAATGTTCTCGCTTGCTTTTAGATTTTATATATTTATATTTAATATTGTACGTATGTACATAGAATGTCCTGTTTAATAACGTAGTAGTTGTTGTTATTGTGAGCATATTATTATTTATTTCATTTGTTAAACTGGTTAGGTTAAACTTCCTCTAATCCAGAGGTTCTTAGCCAGTGTTGAAAGGCTTGTTATGTGTATAGATGCTTTGAGGGGCAAGTTCCCAGCACCCAATTCAAAGTCCATTAAACAATAATAGGAATGCATTTGCTTCTATGACTAAAATATGTAAATAAGTAGACCATTGTGCACACTCACACACACACACACACACACACACACACTCACATTGTAGTTGTGTGGACTGTAGGCATATTCTTATGGGACGCTAGCTCCTCTGATCTGCAGTTCTCGGCCCTGCTGGCTTTATGTCAAGCTGACTTCATGGTAGCTGAATGACAGCCACTGTCCTAGGTGTCAGGTCCGCAGCGCATCCTGAAACAGACCTTGTCCTCCTCACGCCATCCCTCCAACCCATCCATCGCAGCTCAGTCCTGGCTTTCTCTCCAAGGAAACAGAGGTCACATCCTTGCCCCTGAACCAAATGGAATCATAAGAGGTTTGCTTCAGTCAATCAGAGCCTATGGAGAGGGGGTGAGTCAATACCAACCTAACCCTGTAACGACTGTGCACTGTGGGAGGTGAGAAATGGGGCCGAGGAGGCTGACAGTAGTGTGCACAACAGCAGGCAGTGGAGGAAAGGGAGGATTTATAACTACTGAGCTCAGAATCGATCTGCAGAGTATGAGTGTCACAGTCCAGAAGTGTCCTGACTAGTAATATGAGTGGGTTGAGCATGTGACATATTATCAAATGGGCATGACTCAGACGGTTGAGGACCTCTGTTCTAAACCATCAGCTAGCTACTCAAAGGCAGGAATTGCAGGTTATGTATCTTTGCTGCTGTAGCATGTGGCAAATGTGAACAGAATTTATTCCTGTTCTCCCTTACCACCTGACTGCCCCTCTCTGTTTCTCTCCTGTTACTATCCTGATGTTTGCTCTCCTCTTTCCTAGACCTGCCTTCAACCTCCTCAAAAGATTCACTCTAAGGGAAAGGCATACTCCCTCACACACCCCACCAACTCTTTTTTGAACAATATAATTTGGAAAAAATAATATAAACACTAGAATGTGTGATCAAGGGAAGTAACTTCACTGGAAGGGTCAACTATAGAATGACGTGTTTCCTGTGCGACCAGCAAGAAACGGCATGCATCCCTGGGCCTCGCTACCATTTGTCCACAGAGCAGTGAGGTGCAGCCCTGGAGCTGCATAAGGCTTTGATGCACTTGGATTTTATAAAACAAGAGTTTTATTTAGACTGAGCATGTGCCACTTGTCACATGCAGAGATGACACTCTGGCCTCTTTTTTAAGATGTGCGTGTCCCATTATTCAGTTAGGACCGTTGAATTAGAGCTGAACTGCGGATGCTTTTTCTCAGTCCCCCGTGGGATGGTGCTTGTGGAAGGTCTGTTTGAACAGTCTGGGGTATAATCTCTGGCCCTACATCAGGATTTCTTCCACTCTAAGGGAACTGGTTTAAACAAAGCTGAATTATGATATTTACAAATGACAAGCATTGACAGGTGCTGGTGCCCTCCTG
Source organism: Saccopteryx leptura (assembly GCF_036850995.1). Classification (NCBI taxonomy): domain Eukaryota; kingdom Metazoa; phylum Chordata; class Mammalia; order Chiroptera; family Emballonuridae; genus Saccopteryx; species Saccopteryx leptura. The sequence continues at coordinate 165,857,072 of NC_089508.1, read as the reverse complement.
TCTATTATTGAAAACAAAGCAGGCCCTGGCCGGTTGGCTCAGCGGTAGAGCGTCGGCCTAGCGTGCGGAGGACCCGGGTTCGATTCCCGGCCAGGGCACATAGGAAAAGCGCCCATTTGCTTCTCCACCCCTCCGCTGCGCCTTCCTCTCTGTCTCTCTCTTCCCCTCCCGCAGCCAAGGCTCCATTGGAGCAAAGATGGCCCGGGCGCTGGGGATGGCTCTGTGGCCTCTGCCCCAGGCGCTAGAGTGGCTCTGGTCACAACATGGCGACACCCAGGAGGGTCGCAACATGGCGACGCCCAGGATGGGCAGAGCATCGCCCCCTGGTGGGCAGAGCGTCGCCCCATGCTGGGCGTGCCGGGTGGATCCCGGTCGGGCGCATGCGGGAGTCTGTCTGACTGTCTCTCCCTGTTTCCAGCTTCAGAAAAATAAAAAAATAAAGAAGTAAAAAAAAAAAGAAAAGAAAAGAAAACAAAGCAGTGCTTAACTGGAAAGACAAAATTTACATGCTTGCAAAGATCAGAGTAACTTCATTTTGGCTTCAGAGATGGCAACATTCTGAATAAATTCAATTAATCTGAATTTCTCTCCCTTCTCTCTCTTTACAACTCTCTTTTAGTGCCCTTGCTTTGCTGATGATGGGACTTTAGGGAAATGCTGATTCTGTCTTTTTGAATACCAGCCCCGGTCCTGGAGGAAATCAGAAAACTCCCTCTTTGCTCAACGAGTTTCACTATTCTAACCTGCTAAACAAACTCCCTGGAAAATAAAACAGAGCAAAATACACAAACAGACAAAAACCAGACAGGTAGAAAGCCTGAGGGCAGTTTGGGTCTAGCAAAGACAATGTTGAGGTCACCAAAAGGATCCAATCTCCCAGGGGACTGAAACTGCCAGCTGCTGCCAATATGTGGTGACCTCATGTTGAGAAAAGTGCCCTCTTTTTTTTTTTTTCTTTTTACAGGGACAGAGAGAGAGTCAGAGAGAGGGATAGATAGGGACAAACAGGAACAGAGAGAGATGAGAAGCATCAGTCATCAGTTTTTCGTTGCGACACCTTAGTTGTTCATTGATTGCCTTCTCATATGTGCCTTGACTGCGGGCATTCAGCAGACCAAGTAACCCCTTGCTTGAGCCAGCGACCTTGGGTCCAAGCTGGTGAGCTTTTTTGCTCAAGCCAGATGAGCTCGCGCTCAAGCTGGCAACATCAGGGTCTCGAACCTGGGTCCTCCCGCATCCCAGTCCGACGCTCTATCCACTGCCCCACCGCCTGGTCCGGCGAAAAGTGCCCTCTTTAACCAAGAAATAAGAGCTACTCAAGAGTTCACTTCCCTCAGCCCCACTGATGGACTGCATTCTTATCCTGTGCTCCTATCTAAAACACTTGACCCAATCCCCTCTAGCACTCAAAGATAAAACTTCAGCGCAGAGGACCCGGGTTCGATTCCCGGCCAGGGCACACAGGAGAAGCGCCCATTTGCTTCTCCACCCCTCCGCCGCGCTTTCCTCTCTGTCTCTCTCTTCCCCTCCCACAGCCAAGGCTCCATTGGAGCAAAGATGGCCTGGGCGCTGGGGATGGCTCTGTGGCCTCTGCCTCAAGCGCTAGAGTGGCTCTGGTCGCAACATGGTGACACCCAGGATGGGCAGAGCATCGCCCCCTGGTGGGCAGAGCGTCGCCCCATGGTGGGCGTGCCGGGTGGATCCCAGTCAGGCGCATGCGGGAGTCTGTCTGACTGTCTCTCCCTGTTTCCAGCTTCAGAAAAATGAAAAAAAAAAAAAAAGATAAAACTTCAGCAATTCTTCCCTCCCTTCTCCCTATCCTCAGAACTCTCTCCTCTTTACCAGATCATTCCCACCAGCCAACAAACATTCCATTGCTTCTCTTATCTTTAATAATAATATTAATAACCGCTAAATCTCCTACAGCTACACCCTATTTCTCTACTCTTCTTGACAATAACACTCCTCAAAACGTTGTCTCTTCTTATTAGACTCAAGTTCCTTTCCTCCCAGAAGGTCTTAAAACCATTCCAGCCAGGTTTCTCCCCTCACCCATCAAAAATGTTCTCTTCAAGGTCATCAATAACCTCCACGTCACTAAATCCAATGGCCAACATTCAGCTTTGACATGGGTTCATAGGGCATCACTCTCCTGGTTTTCTGTCTACCTACTGAGGCTCTCCAACTCAGTCTTCCTTGATTGTTCCCCTTCTCCTCAACAAGGTTGAAGTGCCCCAGGGACTCTATTTGTTTTCATATCACACTCTTTCTCTTGGTGATCTCATTTATCTCATGACTTTACTCTTAGGCTGACAACTTCAAAAATCCTGTCTCTCTCCTGAACCTCAGAGCTAACTCAACACCTCCACTGCAATGTCTAATAAATAATTGTGTTTTTTTTTCTCAACATATCTAAGAATAACTCTTATTTTTCCCTTCCACTCACTTCTGTCCCTAACAAACCTGTTCTATCTTAAGTCTTCCATCTCAGTTGATGGGACCCCAAAGTTCTCTTTTGTTTAAGACTCTACCAATCCATCGGTATATCTGTATCTTCAAGATGGAACCAGAGCCCAGCCTTTTCAACCATTACGACCTGGTCCAGACGTCGCCAGGATTACTGACCACCTTGCTTCCATCTTGTCCCCTGTAGTCTATTCTCAACCTAGCAGCCACACCAATCCACATAAAACATAAATCAGATCATGGTACTGCAGTGGCTTAGGTAAAAGCCAAGGTCACATATATTCTCTTTACACAAATGGTTATGTAGTTTATCTTTAATTCTGCAACTTGCCTTTTCAATTCCACATTATATTTTCAGTATTTATCTATGTTGATATTTGTAGATCTGTGTTAACTGTTTTAACTACTGAACAGCATTCTATTGAATAAATGAGCTATTATTTATCTATTTATATATTGGTGAATATTAAACATCTTTCCAATTTTGCTATTACAAAAATTGCTGTAATGAGCTGTCCTGTACATATGTATCCTATGCATGTCGAGACACTCCAGTGTGTGTGTGTGTGTGTGTGTGTGTGTGTGTGTGTGTATACTTACATCTACGAGAGAACTCCTGCCACACAGGCTGTTCATATCTGTGAAGTTTCAACTTCTCTTGGCATTGCCAAATTACTCTCCAGAGTGTGTGCACCAGTTTACACAACTGAGCTGCCAGCAGCATATCAGACATTCTTACATCCTCACCAGCAATATTATTGTCAGAGTTTGAAATATTTTCCTATCTGATACATATAAAATTATTCTTTTTTTTTTTTTTTTTGTATTTTTCTGAAGTTGGAAACGGGGAGGCAGTCAGACAGACTCCCGCATGTGCCCGACCGGGATCCACCCGGCGTGCCCACCAGGGGGCGATGCTCCGCCCATCTGGGGCACTGCTCTGTTGCAACCAGAGCCATTCTAGCGCCTAAGGCGAGGCCATGGAGCCATCCTCAGCACCCAGGCCAACTTTGCTCCAATGGAACCTTGGCTGCAGGAGGGGAACAGAGAGGCAGAGAGGAAGGAGGGGGGGGAGTGGAGAAGCAAATGGGCGCCTCTCCTGTGTGCCCTGGCCGGGAATAAAATTATTCTTTTGATTATAATTTTCCAATGACTACTAACCGTGACCATCTTTTCATATCTTGACTGGCTAATCAGTTTCCAGTCAGTTTTTTCCTTCTAGAAATTGTTTATTTATCTCTTTTGCCCTTCTTTGAGAAAAAAAGAAGAAGGATGGTCTGTTTTTTTTATGGTTCGTTTGTAATTCATTATATAATCCAGAAAGAAATTCTTTGCTCATTATAACAAGTGTAAACATCTTTTCTCAGCTGATTGCTTACTTATTTAACTTCATTTAGAGTGCCTGGAACTGATTCAACACAGTCAAATGTGTCAGTCTTTTGCAGTATGTACTTTCTGGGTCTTGTATGAGAAGCCCTCTCTACCCTAAGAGGGTTCTTTTTTATTTCTTTTTCTTTTTAAGTTGTCAAGAGGTCTCTATTTTTTAATTATTTTTATTTATTTATTCATTTTAGAGAAGAGAGAGAGAGAGAGGGGGGGGGAGGAGGAGTAGGAGGCATCAACTCCCATATGTGCCTTGACCGGGCAAGCCCAGGGTTTTGAACCAGTGACCTCAGCGTTCCAGGTCAACACTTGATCCACTGCGCCACCACAGGTCAGGCCCTGAGAGGGTTCTTAGAGGTGATCTAGATGCCATCAAGGAAGGAGGGAAGTGGGAAGGTCCCAGATTTATAGACTGTTCTGTCTCCACTCCACTCAGAGTAGCACCTCATATGTCTGTTTGATATTTGGGCTCCTACAAGAGTTTTGCATTGAAGAAGTTGTCTTGCTATTTAAACTTTTTTTTAAATTTTGAATATTGTTGTGTTTGCTCTGAGATTACTTGTCCACCAAAACAGAAAGAAAGATGGTGAGTTGCATTAAGTCATAAGAGAACATAAAACACGAATATATGTGTCATGTAGCTTTTGTCTCTGTGAACAGGAGGATGACCAGTGTGCTGGGAGACAGAAACTTAGCACAAAGTTCTAGTACAGAGTGTCACACGGACCCGTGTGTAAAGAAAGAACTCAGTAAGTGATAGCATAAACAGGTTTGGGAAGGTTCAGAAAGATTCTCATATGGCCTTGCTTATGGAACGAGGAGACAGAGTTCATCTCAAAATTCAGGCTGTTTTTTGGGGGGGAATCTAACAAAAGAAGAAAGTATGTGGGTTCTGACAATGTCCAGATCTGCTCTGAGCTGCAAGTGAGAGCTCTGATTGGTGCCTTCGCATCTGGTGGCTCTCCCCTCTTCACGCGTTCATCCTACCTTTCAGCTTCTGCTCTCCTTTTTCTTCTCTTTCCGACAAGAGTAAGGCGTGTTACTATTTAATGACCTTATGTCCTTCATGTTTTGAAGGGTGCATGCATCCAGCAGCCTGCAAAGGTGAAATAGACACACACAAATCACTGCTACCTTCCCGTTTATAGAACATCTCCCACTCACAAGCCCTCATTTATGAATGCAGTGCCCGTCACCCTAGGGAGAGCTGTCGCTCCTTCTTTATTGTGGCGATGGCTGGAGAGCCCCTCTTAGCTGGACGATTTGATTTTGAAACATAACACACACCTTCAGCGATATGTTTCTATTCCTGGCAGAAATACAAAGGTGAACGAATTAAATGTTTTACTTTATTATTAACTTGGCTTCTCCTTTAACTCTTTTATTCCTCCTCACATAGTTCTATTTTCCCTTTTTTTTTTTGTTTGGTTTGTATTATAGTTTCATTTTACATTCTCTCTATAAGGGTTCCTTGGTTATGTTTCAGTTTGTTTGTGTGTGTGTGTGTGTGTGTGTGTGTGTGTGTGTGTGTGTGTAACCTGCTTAGGTTTAAATGATCTGTTTTCTTAAGCAGGGTTAGCACATGCAATAATACATTTCCTGGCCTTCTGCCACCACCCTGTCACCCAGCTTTCTGGGTTTCAGGCTTGTTTTTCAGGAATGTGCAGAACTGCTCTGAATAGAAATAAAGAATTCAAAGCTCTTCTTCCAAGAAAGGTATGCAGAGCAATTTTTCACACCTGTACTGTAAAGAGATTGCACAAAGCATTTCTTTTGAGTGGTAAGAATATGATAATTAAGTAATATTTAGCCAGATTTTTTGAAACCCCACCCTGGGGTATGTATCAGTGGGACTTCTACTGTGTGTCAATTCGTAGACATTTCCCCCACGAAGTCTTTGTTGTACAGGTCTGGGAATTGAACCAAGTAACAGGAACACGTAGGTTTCTCCCCAAATTGTGAAAGATCGGTAGGTCCAGCTCCAAACAACTACACGGCCAACACACATGCAGTCTCAAGTGTTTACTCAGAAAACGTCATGTACTTCCACTTATATGCCTTCCAAAGTACAAAGGAACTGGATTCACTCACTATCGTCAAGGTCCTGGCAGGCAAGAAACAGAATTCCACTCATAGGGTTTCACAAGGAGACTGTAATATAGGAATTATTTATAGAGTAAATCAAGCCAACAAAGGATATCAAAGCTTTGGGGACCAGCAACAGCAAGAAGACTTCTCCACCCCTAGTGCTTACAAGAAAAAGGGGGAACGGTATTGTGGGAGCCCAGTGAAAGGAGGAATTGAGGGACAAGGCTGCCTGGCAGCAGCTGGGGCCACAGGGGAGTGTGGCCAGATGGCAGTGGGGAGACAAAGAAGGAGCTGGCACAAGCTGTTCCAGCCCCTCTCCTTCCTGCCTCTGGTCTTGTGCTTCCATTGGCCAAACCCAATCAGCAAAGCTGGCAGGCTGCGGAGCAGGGGACGCAGCCCCCGGACCAGCCTCTGGAGGCCCGGAGATGGGCTGGGAGGGTTGGTGGCAGTGGGCACGTGGAAAGTATCCAGCATTTGTTAAGAGGGAGAAGGATTGAAATTTGATCGAGACTATCTTTCCAAGAACCATCTGATTCAGTCCATGGGACTTGGGGTATGGGAGATGAGATAAGTGGTTTCATTGATTGTGACCTGGGCTTGCTAAGACTAGGAGCTGAGACACAGCTAAGAGAACTCTACTGACCTGGGAAAGTAATAAAATGTAAAATGTCTGAGCTGGAAGGGACCTTTTAGAGAAAATCTAACTCAACCATTGTTCTTCAGAAGTGGAGAAAATTAAGTTCATAATGTTCCTTCTTCCTTCCTTTTTTCCTTCCTTGCTTGCTTGCTTCCTTCCTTCCTCCCTTCCTTTTTCCTTCTTTCCTTTATAACAAAATAAATACATAAATATTTCTTGACTGCCTACTAGGTAGCAGGCACTGCTTTCATATGAGAATTCAACAGGAAATAAAACAAAAATTCATCCTCATGGGCTTACTTTCTACTCGAGGGAGAGAGAGACAATAAACAATGATAACAAAAACATATGCTACGTCAAAAGGAAATATGTACTATGAAGAGAAATAAAGCAAAATAAAGGGTGAGAGAGTAAAGGAAGACAAGGGATGGGGTTTCTCCTTCATGCGGTAGATGTGGAAGACCTCTGTGACAGGCACCGTTTGAGCAAGGACCCAAAGGAGGCAGGAATGAGCCATGTGGACATCCAGCCAAGAGCGCTCCAGGCAGAAGGCACCGGAAGTGAGAGGTCCCCAAGAGGGATGGTGCTTGGTGCAGGGCTCAGTGAGAGAAGGCGGGATGGTAGGACACGAGACTGGCAGCCGGCTGTGAGCAGGGCTGAGGAGCCCTGTGGGCTGTGTGGGACTTGGCTTTGTTCTCAGGATGATGGGAAGCCATTGGAGGGTACAGAGCAAAGCAGTGACAAGATCTCACTTGTAGCTGAGTCAGATCCCTCTGGCTGCCGTGTGAGAGCAGACTGAGGGAGGGCAAGGACAGGAGCAGGGGGCTGGGGGAGGCCGGTGCAACAGTCCAGGAGAGGGGATGACGGTGGGACCAGCGCAGAAGTGGTGGAGTGGTGACAGTGGTTAGGTTCTGGATGTATTTGAATGGGGAGCCCCAGGACTTGCTGATGGAGGTGATGGGTGGTAGTGAGACAGAGGAATCAGGATGGCTCCTAGCTGTTTGGCTTGAGCATCAGGCAGATAGAACTGACCTTCCCTAGCCGGGAGAGAAGGTTTGGTGGAAAAGGGGGAGACCCAGGAGTGTGCACAGGACTTGTGGGGCTTCAAACACCTATCAGATGCCTCTGCCAATAAAGCTCAACATACATACACGTACCTATACACACCTACACACTATACATGTATACATACATGTGTGTGTATGATCATGAATCTCAGGAGTGGGGGTGAGATGAGGTATAAATACAGTCATGAGAAAAGGAGGTTATCTACAGAGTGACCATATCTATAAAAAACAACACTGAGGCCTGGCCTGTAGTGGTGCAGTGGATAAAGCATCGACCTGGAATGCTAAGGTTGCTAGTTCGAAACCCTGGGCTTGCCCGGTCAAGGCATATATGGGAGTTGATGCTTCCTGCTTCTCCCCCTTCTCTCTCTCTCTCCTCTCTAAAATGAATAAATAAAAATCTAAAATAATAAAAAATTTAAAAAAAAACCAACAACACTGAGCCCTAGAACACACTAGTAATAATATTAATATTTATTAAATTATTATTCTAATGCCTATTCAGTACTAAGAATGTGTCAAGCAAGGTGTCAGCAATTCACATAGCTTACATTATTTAATTCTCATGACAAGCCTGTGAGAAATTCCCTAGTATCCCCATTTTACATATAATAAAACTGAGGCTCTGAGCAATTAATCAGGCTGCCGGAGTCACATTGCTGGTATGTGACAGTGGAAGTCAGGCCCAGACAGTCTGACTCCAGATGAAGCCACCAGCCCAAGCCTACATAGCAAGTCTGTGGCAGGAAATGTCTGGTAAGCTGCTTTCTGTGCTCCCCTGCCCCTGCTGAGTAAGGCCTTTCCCTTTCGTGGGGAATTACCCAAAGTGCAGAGTCACACTTGAACAGAAAGCACCCAGAGACCACACACACCCCCGTGCCCAGCCCCTGTTTCTACATTTGATCGCATCTCTTCCCCCAGCGTTACGAAGTGCTCAGTTCCTCCATGCAGAGGCCAAGGTTCCAAACCATCTATCTTTCATGTGTGTCTGTGCTCAGCAGGGGATTCTCTCCACGAAAACTGCTCTGTTCATGGACTGACTGATCCAGGTCCACTGTGACTTCCCTGACTTGTCTCAAAGGTGAGACAGAGAGTGGGAAGGGAAGTCTTGCCCTCGTGGCCGAGGTTGTAAACTAGGGCCAAGAAGAAACCCACTGTTTGGAAGGCACACAAGACAGAGGACTTCCTAGTTTTAGCTGTGATATGATGACTTGTCTAGAATGAATTATGACTGATGACGTGCACAGGAAGGAGATCGGCGTCCATTCTAGAGGCTGTATTTGCTCTCAACAGGGGCTTGGCTGTGCCTGTCCCGAGCAGGGCTCCCCTCTAAGACTGGTGTTTTGCAGCGCTGTGTGCCCAGGCAGGCAGCATAGATAGCAACACTCTGGCTTTCCACCGCTAGATTTCAGAGATGTGATGGAACCGTAATTGGGATCTTTCAAAGAGCTTTTTGGGTAAACAGACTGTCAGTTCTCAGTTAAAAATAAACTGCTATCAGCCATCTAAAAAAGACAAAATGATAGCAATGTACCAAAACACAAAGGAACACAAACCTCAAAATGCCAAGCTACCCAAGACCTGTTGTGTAATTTGTAACTTCCACCACCTCCACTTCCCAATTGATCAGGATCATGGTGTAAGGAAAATAGCTCAGGCTATGGAGTCTGACAGGCCTGGACTGATTCTAGCTTGATGTTCTCTAGTGGTGATCTTGGGCTCAGTGTTTAATTCCTTAGCACCTCATCATCCTCATTCAGAAAGTGGGGAGAGAGGGGCTATGCTTCCTAGTCCATAGGGTAGCTAGCTGTGAGGATATAAACAGACTAGATCTGCAAAGCACCAATATGGTACTTGGTAAATGATAGGGCCAGGACCGATGATGTTGATGGTGGCAATAAGGGTGATAATGATGATGGTGATGATAATGGTGATGACAGTGATGGTTTTGATAGTGATGGCAATGATATTAATGCTGATAATGGTAGTGACGATGATAATGTTCATGGTAGCAGTTACAGCGTTGAGGATGGTGATGATGGTAGCGTTGTCATTTTGGTAGTGATAACAGGAAGTGATAATGATGGTAATGTTGGTGTAAACCTCATCACCTAGTAATATTTGTGGACCTGGGTTGGGCCCTCAACTCTACAAGATATGAGCTGGAAGTCTGAGAGAGAATTGCTACTAAAATGAAAAAATAATAAATAAAGAGGAACATTTGGTGAAATTAAACTAAAATGCTTAAAAAACTAATATTGCAACTGTTTTTTATTATTGACCATGAGAATATTGAATATTTATTCACTGTTCACTATGTGTCAGGCATGGCATCAAGTAGTTTGTGTGTACTTCAGTTAATCTTCACAATACCCCTTAAGAAAACAAAGTAGAATTATGTTCATGTGAGAATAGAAACCCAAGGCTCAGAAAGGTTCAAGTGTCTGATCTGAGGTCACCCAGCTGGAAAGAGCTAAAACAGGAAGTTAAGCCCAGGGCCGTCTGATTCCAGAGCCCAGGCTCATAACCACCGCACCATGCTGCCTGACCAGATGAACAGTAGCTATTCTAAGAGGGAGAAGGTCAGGATTCTCTGAGACAGAAGGGGGTATGAAGAAGTTATGCTGATACTTCTTGTGTGTGAGAAATTAACACAGGTAACTAAGTCTGTTTTAGATACATAGGTGATTGTGAACAAGCAAATCAGAGAGATACCTTCTGGACCCCAAATAGCAATTCTACATTGAAGATCAGATTTCACTTTAGAAATTCAGATTTCTTGTTTTTCTTAGAAAGTAAGAGGATCTAGAAAAACTAGACTGTATTCCAGAAAGTCTTCAATGACCTGGAGCAGCTGTGATCTCTAGTTTAGGTATATGTTCTTGTCATTGTCCAGAACTCCCTGTTTCTTTTTCCTGCAAATTTCTCTGGTTTGTACAACTGGCCTGAGCCTATAGAATTTGAAGGACACCCTGCTATTGAGGTTCATACATGGATCAGGGCACTGTCAGGTTGCAGTTAATGTTACAGAACAGAGAGGGTTTGTCTACCCAGCGCTAGCAGAAACAAACACTAGACACTGAGAACTGCAGTGGAGAAAGATGGGCTATTGTATTGATGAATGGCGCCATCCAGGAGAACGGGAAGCTAATGCTCAAAAGCCCAAACTCCCCCGTGGTGGGAGTTACAGACTGTATGGGGGAAAATTACAAAACATGGTGGGTTAGGGGTTTGGGGATCGTGCTGGGAGCTGATTGGTCGGAGGTAAGGTGGTGAACCATTTCTCCAGGTCTTGAGGACAGTTCTGAAACCTGTTCAGTGTCCCTCTGGTTTCATGGGAAGGTAGCCAGGGGGTCATTCCACTGTAGGTCTCAGGAGCTGAAACATAACTGAGGTCAAGCATGCCAGAGGTCCCGATGGACCAACATTAGTCCTGTTCAAGCTACTGCTTTCTGCTGCCTCAAGGGTTGTTTTTTTTAATGAGGGGAAGGGGGCTAGGTCTCTTAGGGGTAGAGAGAGAGAGAGAAAGAAATATGAGATTTCTAGAGCTAGGATTTAAAGCTAAATTTAATCAAAGTCATGAGGACCCTTGGTTTTGTTAGCAGGCAGGCAGAGGTCAGTACCCAGTAAACGCCAGAGCTGAGGAGCGTGAGGGGGGCCTAGACCTCGCATGGTCCAGGCCGCCTCCACCTGGGAAAGCTCAGGCTGTTCTGTGTGGGTTGGCTGTGATCAGCCCCACCATCAGCCAAGGTCGCCTGGTTACCTGTCGCCTGCTCTTCCCGCCCACCTTGCTGACTGCTGAACATGAGCTCTTCCTTCTCCTTCTTACAGTATTTTTGTTCACCTTTCTTGCTGCCCCATTGATTCTACTGGGGGCTTCCTCTGGAAGGTATTTAGGAAGGTTATTTTCTTCTCATTTAAAAATATCTCATTTTCCACTTTCCACAATCAATCCCCACGTTCATGAGAGAGCAGGACCCTCGCAATCCAACAAAACAATATAAGACCTCCCCTCGCACCTCCTCGCAAGAGACAGGTGTAAATGAAAATAAACCTAAGAAAACATCCTGTGTATATCAAGGAACAGTCACATCTCTCTTGTTTGGTCCTCCAAACAGCCCAGCGGGGAGTCAAGTGTTCCCATTCCCCAGGTTACAGCTCAGCAGGGAGGCACTCTCAAAGGTTCAGTGGTCAGAAGGCAGGAGGGTATGGATTAGTGCCCAGGCCTGGCCTGCAGTGAATCCACCCCGACTGAACTCCGTTCTTAGCTCGCCACATTTGGTTTAGTGCCTCGTTGTGGACTTTTACCCTGAGAGAACTGAAACTGAAACCCAAAGGCCAAGGGTCTGCTCATTCTCCGGCCCTTCCTCTCCTCATTCATTCCTTCTTGCCACAGCGGGCCAGGCGTGGCGCTGACCCTAATGGCGACATCCGTGTGAGTAATGCCGAGAGAAGATGGCTCCAGTGAGGCAAGAATGCCACCTGGTATGCCTTTTCCTGATATTCACAGGCATTCTGCAGCAATCCACGTGCTGAGTGTGTGCCCATTTTCCAGATGCAATTTAGGCTCTGAAAAGCTAAGCAACATACAGCCAGTAAGCCAGAAAGCTGAAATTCAAACCCAGGTCTTCATACTTTGGGCTCAGTGCTCTTTTCACTACTGATAATCCTTGCACCTAACAGTGCCTGACACACAGTAGGTACTCAAGAAATGTTTGCAGAACATGAATTAACATCACCCTGCCTCTCAAAATGACTGAAAGCAGCTAACATTAACATTTCTTCTTCAAGGCCAAGAACCGTGCAAACCTGTCGTTCAGTAAAAGCCAACAATGCCTGAAACTATCATATTATTTTCATCCAAAGCAATGTATGAAGCTGGAGAGATATAAAAACAAACACCTCTGCAGAGGCAGGGCCTGCAGATAAAGCTTCTTCTTAGGTCTGTTAACATTCTTCCTTGCCCAAGGACAATCTGTTAAGAAGAAAATATGTTTCCCTATCTACTTCAAACCACATTCCAAGCGCAAAGTCCAATATTGGATAGTAAGGGGTAGATTGCTTACCGTTCTTGGGCTCTTTTTCCTCAGGTGAGTTTCTAAGTCCACCCTAGAGAGGGTCCCAAGAGCCTCCTCCTTGATTCTTGTTCTTTTTTTATAATTTAGTGGGAGATGCATGGGGTGTCATGTGATAGGAACACTGGCTTGGCCTGGTTTGATCCTCAGTACAGAAACTTGGGTAAGCGATTCAAGAACCAACTCTGTGGTTTGCCCTTCCCTGTCGGAGTTCTGGCTGGCTACACCCGCTGCCTTGGAATGGTCCGAGGCGATCTGTTGCCTGGTACTTCTTTCTAATCTGGTCCATCGCTGTCTGGCAGAAGGCCCAGGCACAGTCAGTGATCCCTTTGGAAAGGGCCCCTGGATGTTGGTGGGCAACAGAGTTGCTGTATACCTCACCACGTTCACGGCCTCCTCATCCCTCTGTACCAGCGGCCTCCCTTGCCTTTCTGATGTTCAAGCACATCTCCAGCCCTCCCAGAATTACTAGGCACGTTGGACTGGTGGTGGAAGTGATAGACAGCAAGCGTGTGGACCCCGTAGACAGAGGCTATGGAGCTGTAAGGGAAGGCACTTTTATATTTAACCATCTTTGCCATTCTTGCTTCCTTGTCTTGCACTGTTTAAACCTGCCAGTACTTCCCAAAGTGTCACCACTGGACCAGCAGCATCAACACCACAGGTGACTTTGTCAGAAATGCAGATATTCAGGTCCCACCCCAGACCTTCTGAATCTTTCTGGGTGGGGCCCAGCAATCTGTGTCTTAGCTAGCCCTGCAGGTGAGCCTGATGCTCACTCAAGTCTGAGAACCACTGGTCCGAATCTGGTCCAAGAAATTTCTTCCTGCCACTGGATATTATTCTCCTAGTTCCACTCACAGCTTTCTATTTTCTAATATCCATATGTACATATATATATGTAGACAGAGATTTTGTGATCACGCTAGTACAGAATCTTCAAATCATAATTTTCGAGATGAGGTCAGAATAAGTGTCAACCTCTGAAAATTCAGCTGAAAGCAGTCAGTAAGGTGTTGTAGAGAGAGCATGGAGTCTTACAGCAGACAGCTCTGGGTTCAAGTCCACCAGATATCCAAATCCACCCCTGCTGGCTGTGGGGTTTTAGGTTAGTTATTCACACCTTCTGTGCATTGTCCATGAAATGTGGATGAAAGACTGAAGTTATGTGGTTACCATGAAGGATAACTGAAATAGCACATATAGAGTGACCATAACACATGTCAGTCACTCGTTAGGACAATTAAGTTGGACACATTCCCTTCTTCCTCTTCACCCTGCCTCCAGGAGGACCACAATAAACACACACACCTGACCGTGGTGTTCCTCCTGACCTCTCCCTCTCCCGAGGCTTTATCAAGGAGCTCAGGCTATCTCCTGAGGTCAAAAGACCAAAGTATCTCTCAGTCTGGTGTCTAATCAAGATGCCCAGCCTCTATCCCCAGGGTTCAAATGTGGCTAATAAAAATAACTTAAAATGTAATCCTGTTATGTGATCTAATAGCTTGGTGACTGTCAATGAAAGAAGGTGGAAGTGGGCATGAAAGCTAGGGAATGGAGATGCAGTGTGAGAACTTGTTGGTATTCAGCCAGACCTATCCAACAGAGAGGAAGTGACTGGTGCTGTACCGGAGGAACTCGAATGGTTTGGGCCCCTAAAAAGGAGGAGGGGAAGTTCAAACTTTTCCCTAGTCTGGACAGAACAGTCCTTAAAAACAGTCTATTCCCTTGTGCTGAGTCTGTACTAATAATTTCTCATCTATTGACTTCTTACTGTGTGCCAGATTCTAAGCTGTTAAATGCTGCACATGCATTAATGCTTTTGAGTCCTTACAGGCAATTACTATTACACCCCCTTCCCTCTGCAACCATCAATATACAGATGAGAAAACAGATTTAGAATTGAAAGGCAACTTGCCTAAGATCACCCAGATCTGGATTTGAACTTGGGATTTCACTCTAGGATCTGAACTCTTAACTACTAAACCTTGAATTCCTAATTCAATTTCCCAGGTAGCTCAATACCAGAGAGTGAATCTCCTGAGTAGTGGAAACCAGTGTTCTCCCCATTGGAAAGTTTAATGCTCCCACTATGAACCAATCAGTTGGCATTCTGATTTCTAAATCTGTCTCCAGTTAGTTTTCGTATGAGTCAATCCCAGGAGCTTGATAAACTCAGAGATAGCTGATTGGATAAATTGTCTAAAGCTACAAAGGTGAGTGTTAGGTCTTATCCTGAGCATACCTCACCTAGAAATTGCCTACCTGAGCAGACTTGCTGGAAGCAGCTAGCCAGCCAGTCAATTACCTTCTTTCATAACCATTTTAAATGCAGTGCAATTCAACTGCTGCTTTATAATACCAGGTAATTCAGAGAAAATGTTAGGACAATTAAGTTGGAAGGAGCAAGCCTCTAGGAGCTTTAAAGATATAGTGGAAACTTACATGCTGCCAGAAATTCGAAGTTAAAGATGGCAAATAGGTTTCATTTCAAGTGATACATTCCATCAACTGGTGGGGCAATTGCCTGGGACTCTGCATTAAAAAAATTATGAGCCTGACTAGTGATGGCACAGTGGATAGAGCATTTATCTGGGACACTGAGGTCCCAGGTTTGAACCTCTGTGTTTGAACAACTAATGTCACTGGCTTGAGCACAGGCTCATCAGCATGAGCACAGGATCACCAGCTTCAATGTGGGGTCATTGACATGATCCCATGGTCACTGGTGTGATCCCAAAAGTCACTGGCTTGAAGCCCAAGATCACTGGCTTGAGCAAGAGGTCACTGGCTCTTCTTGAGCCCTCTTGGTCAAGGCACGTATGAAAAGCAATCAATGAACAACTAATGTGATGCAACTACGAGTTGATGCTTCTCATCTCTCTCCCTTGCTCACTCTCTGTCTAAAATTGAAAGACAGAGAGAGAGAGAGAGAAAGAGAGAGAGAGAGAGAGAAAGAGAGAGAGAGAGAGAGAGCGGGAGAGAGAGAAAGAAAGAAAGAAAGAAAGAAAGAAAGAAAGAAAGAAAGAAAGAAAGAAAGAAAGAGGAAAAGATTATGAGGCCACTTCCAGTCTAAATAGTAAATAGTAGAGAATATAATGATTGATTAGCAATGTCTGCCTTGATCACAGGAGGTGGGTATGGGGGCCCATGTGTCATATTCATTATCTTTTCCATAAGTGCTAGAATCTCAGTTGATATTGACAATAATATTGAATGGAGTGTCCAGTTACATTTAAGTAGAAAATAAGGTATTTACCAATGAGGAATTGTATGAAATCATATGGGAGGATGCTTGCTAGTATTTGTGCAAATTTGAATTTACTTTTCAGCATTTTGTCCCCAAAGATTTACTTTCCACCTTAGCATAGTAAATGTAAAAGAGAAAATTCTTTCGGTGTAAGAAAGTTGGGGGTTCATTTGGGAGCTAAATTTTCCTGTAAATAGGCATAGATGTTGCTTTCGGGACATGGGTCTGTTTATCTCACATAATCACAAAATCATAAGTTAAACATTTTAAAAGAGTAAAAGAATTTGCTTCTCATTTAAAATGTTCTGATGAGAGCTGTGTCTATTCTGTAAATTGGAAATTTAAGTCCTCAAAACTACATTTTAACTGTCATGTTTTGCAGATGATATGATTATGTACACAAACTAAAAATATTTACAGATGGGCTATTGAAATTAATAATTGAATTTAGCAAGCTTGGTGGATACAATGTCAGTGTACAAAAAAATCAATTGTATTTTAGTATGCCACAATAATTAGAAAATAAAAAATTTAAAATACAATATACAGGGTAGGATTGATTTAGGTTTACAGTTGTTCATATGGAAAATAATACAATAGTTAATAAATAATAACACAAGAATAAACTCTGTTTTGCATACTCACAACTGTAAATCTACATTTGCCACATCCTGTATAATAGCATCAAACAAGCAAGAAATAAGTTAGGACTAATCTACTGAAAGTTGTATAAGACTGCTACACTGAAAACTAGAAACAGAAATTAAAGAAGACCTAAATACATTAATGAAGGGCTCTACCATGTTTGTTCATTAAAAGGCTTATTATTTTTGTTCCCCGACTAGTCTATAGATTGAATGCAATCTGAATCAAAATCATAGCAGATTTATCTGTGTGTATGTGTGTGTGCGTATTTATGCACACACAAAAAAGTTGTCAACTTGTTAGTGAAGATAAGCTTTAAGAAGAAGAAACCTGGAAGACTTTCATTACTGAATCTTAAGATTTATTATAAAGTACAGCAATTAAGAAGTGCAGTGATGGCATAAGAACAGACAAATAAACCAATGAAATAAAACCCAGAGATAATTTCCACATATATGGTGACCAGATTTCTGACAACAGTTTCATTACTGTGCAATGAGAAAAAGATAGTCTTTACAACAAATAATGCCGAGTCAGTTGGATTTCCATATGGGGATAATAAAGTAAATCGTGACCCCTACCTCACACCACTCACAGAAATGAACTTCAGATGTGAGAGGAAAAACAGTATTCTTCTAGAGATAACATAGGAAAATAGTTTCATCACATTGGTACGAGCAATGATTTCTTAAACAGGACATGAAAAGCATCAACTATGAGGGGAAAAAATGGAAAAATTGAACTATATTAAAATTAAAAACTTCTCATCAATACATATTGTCAAGAGAATGCAAAGGCAAGCTACAGAGTGGGAACAGATATTTGCATACATTATACAAAGGATATGTATTTATTATATATATTTTTTAGAAATTAAATTTAATGGCATGACATTGATCAATAAGAGTACATAGGTTTTAGGTAAACATCTTTATAGCATTTGAACTGTTGAATGCATTGTGCTCACATCACCCAAAGTCAAATTATTTTTCGTCAGCATATATTTTTAAAACTCTCATGAATCAGTAAGAAAAGGGTATCTGATGCAATGGGAAAATGGGCAAAAGAACTTAAGTAGGCACTTCGCAAAAAAGAGGCTATGAGAATGGCCAGCTTATATAAGGGCTCAAGATCTTCCTCACCAGGGAAATGCAAATGAAAACCACAGTGAGATAGCCAGCAGAATAGCTAAATTTTTAAAAAGGAACGTCCTAAGTGTTGATGGGACTGTAGGGCAACTGGAACTCTCATGCACCCCTCACGAGTAAATTGGTACAACATGAAAAGTTGTTTGGTATTATCTACTAAAACTAAACACATAAACACTCTCTGATATAGCCAATGTCACTCTTACATATATATATGTAATGTATCTATATATGAACCAGAAAACAGAAATGTATCTATATATGAACCAGAAAAAAAGACCTATAGATAAGTCCACAGCAAAAAGAACTGGAAACAGCACCAATATTCATCAACAATAAAATGGACAAATAGATAGTGACTGTTGATAGGATGCAATACTGTGCAGCAGTGAGAAGACATGAATGTCTGCTCCACACAGCACCATGTGTGAATCTCACAAGGAAGTATATGGTTGAGTAAAAGAAAACCTGACACAGAAAGAGTACATACTGTCTGATCTCAGTCCATGCAGACAAATTCAAACCCCAGACTTATTGCGATAGAAGTCAAAAGAGTAATTCTTTTTTGAGTAAAGTAGGGGTCCATCTGGGCTGAGAAAAATGTTCTTTATTTTTATCTAGATGGTGGGGAAGACAATGATTTTACTCTAAAAACTAATCTATAGTGATGGAAGTCAGGGTAGTGGGAATAGTGTGTTTGAAGGGGCACAGGGGGGCTACTGGGAGCTGGTGGCACTACCCATATTGATCTAATTGATGGGTATAATGTTTACTTTGTAAGCATTCATCAACACTTATTATTTCTGCCCCTTTCAGTGTGGACCTTTACCTTAATAAAATTTTATTTTGAAAAAAAATAGTTGTGTATTTGAGGAAGAGAAGGCAGTAGAAGCCCAAATAATATAAAACTCATCATCTTCATTGCTGGCAATAGATAATAGAAAACATTTATTGAGTGTGTAATACAAGCCAAGTATGGGGCTAATTACTATCTGTGGATACTCTCATTTAATTCTCACGTGAAAATCAGTCGTATTATTACCCCCATTTGCAGGTGAAGAATCTCAGGCGTGGCAAGCTGGTGGGATTGCCTGAGATCTTAGGGTTACTAAGCAGCAAGGCTGGATGTCGGCCCTGGTAGTCTGTCAAATGGGAGGATGGAATTCAAATAATGTTTCTTTTTAAAGGGAGAAAGAAAAAGGAATGTGTGTCCCTGACATCTGGTCATGGATGCACTCAGAAAGCTGCCCTCCATCCATCTGCCCAGGGGACTGGCCCTCTGTCTCCCCGGCCCGGCAGAGGATGCTGTGAATTGGTTCCTTCACACGTCCTCAGCCTCCGGGACAGAAGAGCAGTGGGCATGTTTGCATTGGATCCCAGGGAATGGCTGTGGCTGTGGCTGGCACTCACTGGATTTCCTGTAACTGGGAAAGAGTGATGTAATGGTGTTCAACCAGAGTGGAAAACAGCCTCACCATGAGCGCTGTGCAAAAGTGCCCTCCCTGATGCCCAGCCTCCCCAGGCCCTTGGCACACACACGTCTCTGACACACACCCCTTCACACCTCCTCTCCGAGCCCCCTGAGACCACTCTCTTCTAAGAACCCCATGACTGAAATGACAGTCATTCCCAAGCACTGCCTTTCACTGAGAACTTTGAATTGCTCATCAGCTAGAAATGTTTCCCTAGTCTGAGCTGGAAGGTAGGATGGGACATTTTGCTGGGAGAAATTCTACAGAGGTTTCTCAGAGACCTCACGGTGAGTGATTTCTGTCATTTTTTAAAGACTGTACATAAACCCAAATAACAGGCGGCCATGAGACTCCACGAGTCAGGGAAGGTTCCAGCTTTTCCAGGCCAGGAACTTCTTTGGAGTGTGTGGGGGAGCCAGAGACAGACTCAGGAATGGAGACCTTTAGCTTCCCACAGAAATAAGGGCATGATGTCTGAGCAGCCAAGGGTCACACCCTCTCTCCACCTTCAGTTACTGACCCGGCTGTGACAGTTCCCTTCCTCCCAGGGTTCCAGAGTGACACCAGGAGATTCCACTGTTCCCACGGAGGCCACAAGTGCTTAAAATAAGTTTTACCAATATTTCTAGAAAAATTACCAGCACCCAACAAGTCTCCTAAGCCAGTGGTTTTCCACTGGGTTGCCCTACAGTTATACTACATTGATCCATTCTCATGATTTCCACTTACGTACTTTTTTTTATTAATTCATTCATCAGCATACTCTCTTACTCATTTAACAAAGGTTTATTGACTACCTACTATGTGCTCCTGGGAACCAGCTGTGAATCAAAGACACTCTTCTTCTCTTTCCCAAGTTATACAGCTAAGTGTTCCCAACTCAATTATTATAGATAATTGTACATCCAGATAGAATTTATTGAGTGCCTACTATGTGCTAGGCACTGTTCTATCGGTTTTGCATGTATTAATCTCATTAATCCTCAAAGTACTCCAGGAGAAACTTCTATTTTATATATGAGGACACTGAGACAGAGAGGCTAAAAATAATTTTCATTAGGGTCCCCAGCTGATACATGACACAGCTGGGGTGTAAGCCAGGTAATGCTATTCCACAGTCCATGCCCTAACCACTTCCCAGCTCTATACAGATGAATAGAAAAAAAACCTGAAAGGCTCTAATCAAATGTCAGTCAGTTATGTTGTTATATGGATGTAGGAAGAGGGTAGAATAACCAGCATTTGAAGAGCAGGGTAGCAGAAGAGACCCCGAGCAGGGGGTGGCTGGTGGGCAGGAGCTTGCGTTCAGGCCGATGAAGACACCGTTCCCTCGGGAAGCTCCACATGTGAAAGGGATACATCTCCAACTCAAGATCCATTTGGCTTCTCTGCCCAACCTGTAAGTGTCTGTGGTGACACTGCCTGGTATTTGCAACTAGGAAGCTTCTAAAGTCGGGAGGGTTTTTAGTAGCCATGCCAGCTGCATGAGAACAATGTGTGCTCAGGGAACAAACATGTTGCATAATCACCAGCCCAGAGAAGGTTAACTGCACAAAAATACCTGCTTTGGAGTCAGGCTTGGTGTCAGCTCAGTCACTATGACAAGGGGCCAGTGACCCGAGCTGCAGATGCCTCTGTGCTCCAACTGTTACCCTGCAGTCCAGTAAACAGCTATGTTATTTTTATTTCAGTGACATTCTCTTATTCTGATGTGAGTACGTTTGTTTATTTACAACAATAAAAAGCAAGTGCTGTCTCATGTGCTCAAGGAGAAGAACCCTGAATTCCACATTCACAGTGTGGCGTTTTGCCTTTTAAGTCATTTCATCTTCACAGCAAATGTACGAAGTAAAATAGGACCATTCTACTTTACTGATGGGGAAACTGAGGCTCAGAGAGGTTAAATGACTCATCATCTAGCAGTGGTGCGGGAAATGGGCTGATAATCAAAAGGAAGAAAGAATGAACTTAAGAAAAATGTTGCTGCCAAACAAAAGGCCCCACCAGATCACCCACGTAGATGTTGAAAATGAAGGGGTTGGGAAGACATCTATTCTTTTGAGAATCCACTTGCTTTTCGTAAAGTAGACCTAAAAGCATATTTGGTCACCCAATGACATATTCAGACCCAAATCTTATCTTCTACACCCAACATGGTGAGGTTACATTGGGAGGTTGTATTTAATTCCAAGAGCAACATGAAGCCATTGAAAAGTGTTTTACCAAGGAGTTGACCTGATCTGATTGGTGGTCCAAACTCATGCTGGATGCTTAGGGGATACTGGATTAAATGTTTACCTCCCCAGGTGGACAGTAAGCCCTGTTCTTGCTTGCTGTTTATTCACTTAGAGCTGTCTTGATCCATTCAGGTGCCAGCTCCATGGAAATAGGGACCTTGTGGATTCGTGGCTGGAACAGTGTTTGGTCCAGAGCAGACTTCTGACACATGTTTGTTGAATGAATAAATGAGTGAATTAATACAAGAACAAGTGAATGAATGAAGCGTCACACAGATGAACAGAAAGTGTGGTGAGTGCTGTGAAAGCAAAGCATAGGAGGGCCAGGAAAGCACACAGGAGAAGCACTTGACTAGGAGCAGGAAGGCAGTCATGGTTGTGGCTTGGAGGCAGAAATGAAGAGAAGTGATTCCAGGCATATTTGTGGCATGAAATGAATGGGACTTGCTGATGTATTTGATATGGGATATGGAGGTCGGGGGTGGCACTGGATGAAGGTGAGCTTCATTTCCTTGGCCCTCCAATCTGGATATTCGATTCAATTCAACTTAAGATGAGTGAGTGACTGTTTTCCAAGCTGTTTATTAGCAATCTGTACAGAAAACCTGCAGAAGAGTGAGCATGATTTTCTAAATAATGTGATTCTCTCACTGAAAATAGGGGAATGAGAGCGATTATTTGTATAAGATCTACAGAAATCAGTTGATAGCAGTCTCTCTATGATGCCTCTTCAACACTCCCTCCCTTAATCTCCTGATATTTCTATAAGGTTTCCATGGCTAGGTTTCCATGACATCACAACAGTCAGTTTCATCCATTCTGTCAAAAAAAAATGGTTAAATGGTTAGAACAAAGCCTTTTTCTCTTTTCCTGCACCTGAATGAATGCACCCACTCTCCACCCCCACCAAGATACACACACACACACACACACACACACACACACACACACACACTGCTCCTAGCACAGAAGTACACATACATTCACAACAACCATCGATTGATTTGCCTACCTGAGTTAAAATAGCTTCATATCTTACAGACTTCTGTGGACCTGGACCACCTGATTAATATTTATAAAGAGTAAATTCCAAGCGAAATGTTCTGCTACCCTAGACTCTGACAGTGATTTTAAAGACAAACACTATTGTTTTATAAGTTAACAAAATTCCTCTCATGTTTTCATCCTTAAAGATCTACTGTTTCTTTAATATCTTGATTTCAAAAGTGAGTAGCCAAGGAGATTATTTTCACACGTGTGTATGAAGTGTAGATTTTCCTTTTCCCTTCAGCCTCCTTGTTCAGAATTTGTTGGCTAGGCCTGAGCCCTGGTGAGCTTGCCCTGTGATGGATTTTATTTGCAATTTCTGTTTCTTTGACACGAATGTTTTGGTTGAGTGCACAGAGGGTCCATTCACAAGTTTCAGGAGGTCCTCACTCTCCAGATCCAAGGTGTGCTTTTCTGCCACACAGTGGGCTATTGACTCCCTGTTGGATGCATTTCGCTATTAATGTGTCCAAACCATAGAGCTAGGATGACTAAATAAACACATGTGCACTCCATCACTTCAGGATTCCTCCTTTGACTGTAGCATGTTGACTTTTCTTGGGTGGGTGCACCTGTCTGTACATGGTGGACAATTTTTACGAAAACAGTTGAGAGGCTATGGTATCTTCTTAGGCCAAATGCTTCTACAAGGAACTAACCACATAAAACACATCTTAGTCATCAAAACTCTGTGGGAGTCAAATAACAGGGTGAGCAAACAGTGGGCTCTCTGATGCCAAAGATGTTGTCTGGGGGTCTCAGAGATGCCCACACCCATTGAATGTTCTAACTCAGGTTGCAAAACATCAAATTTCTATTGCTCTTCCAGCTTGTCCCTGTAAGTGTGAGGTTCTATGATCAACACAGTGAAAGCCCAAACCACGAACTAAGCTACCGTCTGTGGGTCCTGCTGGGAATTGTGTGCCTTCTTTTTTTTTTTTTTTTTTTTTTTTTTATTTTAGAAAGGAGAGAGAGAGGGAGAGAGACAGAGAGAGAGAGGAGAGAAAGACCGAGAGAGAGAGAAGGGGGGAGGAGCAGGAAGCATCAACTCCCATATGTGCCTTAACCAGGCTAGCCCAGGGTTTCGAACCGGCGACCTCAGCATTTCCAGGTCAACACTTTATCCATTGCGCCACCACAGGTCAGGCCTTTTTTTTTTAATTTATTTTTATTTATTCATTTTAGAGAAGAGAGACAGAGAAAGAGAGAAGGGAGGAGGAGCAGGAAGCATCAACTCCCATATGTGCCTTGACCGGGTAAGCCCAGGGTTTTGAACCAGCGACCTTAGCATTCCAGGTCGACGCTTGATCCACTGCACCACCACAGGTCAGGCCGTGTGCCTTCTTGATGTCTGCAGGCTGCTCATATACATTTAAGTGTCTCAGTTTCATAAAGGGCTCCACAAAGGGGCTCTCTGATGCACAACTGACAAAAATAAAGCAATGTTTCCATTTTTAAAAATCTCTTTGGGAATTTCTCTGCCATAGCTGTGCCCAGAACCCTGAATAAGAATATGAGACCATTTTAAAGTATATCACAGTGCCCCACTGGCTTTTGGATATACATTTCCTTCTTGTTTACTTTGTGTATAATGTGTATGGGCCAGGGGAAGAAAAGCATAGTTGATCATGTTTCCAACTCTGCAAAGTTTTTCATTGCATCTATTTCTTGTCATAGCTGACAACGCAGAGCACGTTCTAAGCCCTGCTTTTCCTCATTTCCTGTCCAGTCACTTGACCCTGCTCCTGTGGGGTCCACTCACCGGTCATTTTTTTCAGTTCCTTCACACCTTCATCTCCCTTCCCAGATGCCTTCATACATACAGTTTCCAGTGCTGGAAAACTCACACCACACACACACGCCCATACACACACATTCACCCACCACACATATACTCATCCATCACAAACTGTCTTCTACCCAGTTCACTCCTACTCATTCATCCTATCTTAATTTAAGCACCACTTCTGCAGGAAAGCCTACTCTGACCCTCCCAGATTAGATTAAGTTCTCATTTTATCCATTCTCATAGAACCTATACTTTTCCTGCAGAACACTTAGCTCAGTTGGCAATTATATAACCATTTGGACAATTCTTTATCAATGGTAGTCTCTACTCAAGATTTTTGTAAACTCTGTTCCTAGAGGCTGCATCTTTTTTTTTTTTTTTTTTACAGGGACAGAGAGAGAGTCAGAGAGAGGGATAGATAGGGACAGACAAACAGGAGCTGAGAGAGATGAGAAGCATCAATCATCAGTTTTTCGTTGCAACACCTTAGTTGTTCATTGATTGCTTTCTCATATGTGCCTTGACCGCGGGCCTTCAGCAGACCGAGTAACCCCTTGCTCAAGCCAGCGACCTTGGGTCTAAGCTGGTGAGCTTTTTGCTCAAGCCAGATAAGCCCCGCGCTGAAGCTGGTGACCTCAGGGTCTCGAACCTGGGTCCTCCACATCCCAGTCTGACACTCTATCCACTGCACCACCACCTGGTCAGGCAGGCTGCATCTTTTTTTTTTCTTTCTGATCACTGTAGCTTCTGTCCCACACATAGAACCTAGCAACTAGTACACTAGCTATAAATGATGGATGGATGGATGGATGGATGGATGGATGGATGGATGGATGGATGAATATGTATGAGTTCATGTATGTTTCTGCCAGGGAATGGGAATACTGCTAATGTAACTTCCAGAGTATATTTTTGTTTTCCTTTAATTCAAGGTATTCTGCTAAACAGAAAGTAGAATCGACAATATTCTTCATATGACTCAACTTCTTTTCCAGTTCTGCTTCTAGAGTCAGCATTCTTTCAGTCACATGTGCACCATAAATGATTCATGTGCCTCTGGTTAGCATTCAAAGAAAAAAAAACTATACAACTTACAAATATCATATAAATATCATGTCTTGTTAACTATGTGTCTGTGTTCATTTCAACTTAATCACAGAAACAGCACTTACTCCTCTCTAATACCATTAACAACCGCATAATGTGCCAGAGATAAATTACTCAATAAACAGATGTTTAAGTACATTAGCAGGGACCAACTGAGTGTTGTGTTACACACTCAGGACAGTCAGCAGCAGTCACCTTTCAGTCACTGTCCCCTTCCCTCTCCCCCGCCCTGCAGTGGAGCAGCCTGTGGAATTTGGGAGCGCTCCATCAAATGGATAGGATGAGGAGTCCATATACAGACGCAGAAGCTTAAAGAGAACCGATACAGAAAGGCCCATCACCCACTACTGACTGGTACAATGCAGCTGGGAATGCGCTTTTGATTATGTACCAGATAATTCAAATAGTTGTAGAATGGAGAAAGGTTGATAAAAAGCACATGGGGAACCAGAGAGCTTAAAATAGTCAAGATTGCATACCAAGGCCAGGCTTGAATTCTAGCTACAAGTGGTGCGTGCCCATCCAAAAGCTGGCTTGGGGGAAAAGGGTCATAGTATACTTCTGCTAGTAAAATTTCATTTAAACATGGAAACCAAGGCCTTTTGAGAATTACCTTGTACCTCAGCTTCCATATTTGTAGTCTGGTCTTGCCTAAAGGGTCTAACAATCCATGAGTCATGAAAAGTGGGTTTTCTGGTTCATTAAAAATGCCCTCTTCCAGAGCTTAATCTATAAAGTTGATAAATTATAGTGGTGAGAGTTCTACGGCAACAGAGATCAAATGCCCATAATATAGTTCTGACCTGTAGCTTCTATTTTCTTTTAAAATTCATCAAACAGAATAACTAATTTTTAAAGCATAAATTAATTTGCATGAATTTACCATCATAGAAACCATCCTCCTGAATATATTGTTTGGGCTGTTTTGAAAAATAAAAGCAATACATGCTCACTGAAATATATATATTTATAGGTATATATAAAAATACACATATCGGCCCTGGCCAGTTGGCTCAGCGGTAGAGCATCGGCCTGGCGTGAGGGGGACCCGGGTTCGATTCCCGGCCAGGGCACATAGGAGAAGCGCCCATTTGCTTCTCCACCCCCCCCTCCTTCCTCTCTGTCTCTCTCTTCCCCTCCCGCAGCCAAAGCTCCATTGGAGCAAGGATGGTCCGGGCGCTGGGGATGGCTCCTTGGCCTCTGCCCCAGGCGCTAGAGTGGCTCTGGTCGCAGCAGAGCGACACCCCGGAGGGGCAGAGCATCGCCCCCTGGTGGGCAGAGCGTCGCCCCTGGTGGGTGTGCCGGGTGGATCCCGGTCGGGCGCATGCGGGAGTCTGTCTGTCTCTCCCCGTTTCCAGCTTCAGAAAAATAAAAAAATTAAAAAAAATAAATTAAAAAAAATACACATATCTATATACTATATAAATATATAAATCTCTATAAATCTATATTTATATAAATACATACATATAAATATCTGCATAAAATAGTACTAATGTTTATAAATTAAGAAGTAAAAGACCTTCATTTGCTCCTTCTGCTGCTGCAAACCATATCCTGTTCTCCAGAGATAGTCAGTGCTAACAATCTGATATATTTACTTTTATTTTCGATTTCTTCTTTTTTAAAAAAAAAAAGTACTATAGTTGATTCATTCACACCAGTTTTATTGATTTTAGTAAGAGAGAGGAACAGAGAGAGAGAGAGAGAGTCAAGAATAATGAGCTGTTCTGTGTGTGCCCTGACCGGGGATTGAAGCAGCAACTTGGATGCACGTCCGACACTCTTCACGGGGTTAACTGGCCAGGGCGGGTTGATATATTTACTTTTATTTTAACACAAATAGGATGCTACCACATACACTATTCTGTAACCCTCTCTTTTGTGTGTGTTTTTTCTTTGAGATGTATTTTAAATATCCTTTTGGGGAATAATGGATAAAGGTACATGGGATTTATTTTGTAGCTTCTCGGGAGTCCATAAATATTTCAGACTAGCATATTTTTTTAAAAAACAATAAAGTTTTCATTTTTAAAAAGCTTTAGTTATCATTACCACCTGGGTACATTCTAACTACCTCATTCTGTTGAATGAGTTACTAATAGTTTGTTGTTAAGATATATGATAATTCTTTTAACTAGTTTCCTGTTTATAGTCATTTAGGTTGTTTCCCAGTTTTTCAATATTATAATAATGATGTAACAGACAACCTTGTACTTTTACCTCTAGTTGTGATACAATTTGACAAAACTACGCACCTCACTTGTTTCAACTGCTTTTCTGTAGGAAGCTTGAATCTAAACCACTATTTCAGGCAGTTGTGTCCCGGAAAGTTTTCATATTAGCAGATTTGCATTTTTGTAAGAGACATCTAGCCAGAGCAGACACAAGTATGTTGCTGCAAGTTTTGTGACTGCTCTCCCCAAGTTGCCTCTGCTTCCAGCTGCGGTTCACCCTGGAGCGGGCACGTGCTCACCCTCTCCTTCCACGTGTTCGCAGGAAACTTGAGGAGGCCTGCATGACTGAGCAGCCTTCAACCCTGACACAATCAAACAAACAAAACCCATCTGCACATTCAACAAAGAGGAGAGAAAGAGCTTCCCCAGTTGGTTGAAAACAAAAGGCTTCTAAAAAACAATTGCTTAAAACGGGGCAGCTGCCAGGCCTCCAAGATTTGGCACCTCTTCCTATTTGAGAACCAGTGATAATTAACACTTCATCCCTAGGATGAAGCCAGGCTTGCTTTTCAGTGTTAATATTTGCCATCATAAGACATATCCATTTTTATCATTGTTAACATAACAAATTGGGAAGACTCCACTACGTGCAGGGTACTACGACATCGGTATTAAGATACAAAGATAAATAGGGCACCCTCTGTATCCTCCAAAAGCACTCTGACCCAGCAGTTTTTAGCCTCTTCTGCACCCACTGACCCCTTTGAGAAGCCGATGAATACTGGAACCAGGAAAATGTGCATGCGCACATACACCCAAGTGATCTGAGCTAGTACCCTAACTTGGAAGCCAACCATGAAGCTATGGACCTAGGTTAAGAACCCTTTGTCTAAGAGACATGCCAGAGGGCAACTGGAAAAATTAGAGAACATCCATCTGAAAAGATTCTCTAATGAAAAATATAGTCATACCTTATAGTACTTCTCATTTACAAAGTGCTTTCTCCTATCAACATCCTCCCGTAGTAAGCCAACTCTATTTTTGTCAGATGAGGTAGTATGCTCAGAGAGATGATGTGATTAGCCCAAGGCCACTCAGCTATCAGCTGGAAGAACTCTGACCAGAATCCAGGTCTAGAATATGTACCCTGTTTTGCCAAATGGAGTAGATGACTAATATGAAATGCCATGAGCAAGGTTTTAGAAACAGATCTAAGTGTCCATCATACAGGGATGAAAAGTTCTGACGAGTCATTAGGATTACCTTTGTATATGCACCTTTTTAAGTGTTAGAAATTACACGACTCACAAAAATTAAGGGATATTTCAAAATGAATATGAAGCGATGAAAAAAAGAAGCATTTGATTTTATTTTATTAAACAAGAACATCAGAAAAGCAAACAACAAGTCAAAGAAAGCTATTCAATTATGCAAATGAGATGGAAAACCAACTTTTATTTCATTGGTGAAAATGCACTGTACAAAAGGCTGAAAGTACTAGACTATCTGCAGGATCCCTGATCCCCTAATTTTTGTGAGCAGTGTATTTCTCTCTTTTCCTCCCTCTCTCCTTCTCTCCTTCATCCTCTCTCTTGCTTTTTCACTTAGTATATATTTGTTTCAACTATCAGTCCCACCTATTAAATTGCATATTCCTTGAGGACAAGAATTATAATTGGTTTATTTCCCTTTTCTCAGCACCTAGCAAAGTGCCTGGCATAGTCAGCACTTGTCTGTTGGGTGAATGCAAATCTATTATACAAAGAAAGAAGTTAGCAGTGTTAGCTTCTAGTAACTGTGTTCCTCAGTTCATGTTCTGCTTTCAAAGATTTTCTCTAGGACCTGAAAAGCATCAGCAGTTCACTGGAATATTACTCTTTGCTTTTCCTGCATTTTTTGTTCTCTCTACTGCCTAATTATTTTTTGAAACTGTCTATGATATTTGATAAGTGGAACCAAGCTGGGTTGACTCTATTTTAAACATTTAACACTAAGCAGTCTTTCACTTTATATAATCAAAAAATTTCTATGTTATCTGCCCAAATAGAAGACATCTTAGACAATATTTTTTTAATTAGTTACAGGGTTTAGATATCTTTTAGCTAAAAGCTTATTTAAAAAATAAATAAGGAAAAAGCCAAACTGTAACTTACCACTCGACCCAAGCCAAATAACATCTCTAAAAGCGATGTGGTTGCTAAAACAATAAATTAATGGTTTAACTCCTCTTGCATCTTAGAAACTACCCACCTTTGCCAGGAAGGAGGGAAGAGGTCTGTCATTTATGCACACTGAACTCCTTGAGGGCAAGGTCTGTTTCTGATCCATCTAGAAGATGTTCTAACACACGGTGAATACTCAGTAAATTTTTACTAAATTAAGTTGAATTTTTGCAATATTTATACATATCTGTAATGTATGTTTATATGTGTATATGTATTATATAAATACCTATGTGGGTGGATATCCTAAAAGAGCAGGCTGTGCCCCATTTCTTCCCATATACAAACTGTAAAAAGCCCGTAATACTTATTTGTGTGTAATAACAGCTAAAGTCAGTTGTGTTACTAATACCATTTAGTATGTGCATACTCTAGTTAAAACCACCTCTTTAATGCTAATTTTTTTAATATGGTCTCAAACATTTTTTTAAAAACAAAGGTAAAATTATTCATTATAGTACATACTTAGTATATAATTTTAAACCCAGGCCAGTAAAGGGAACAATATTACCCCTCTCCAGTCAATTTTCCTAAACCACACAGCCCACCATTTTGGCCCTGTGGGGTGGGAGGGTCCCACTGCACCATCTAGAGCTGAGTATTGTTCAATGTTGTCTGTTGTCACCCTACAACAATGGCTTCTTCCTGCCATTCATTTTGGCCTTGATGGACAGTCCTGATTCACAGTGGCTGATGAAGGTGAGAGCTAGTTAAGCTGGACTCACAGTAAAGAAGCTAAGGAAAGGCAAAACACAATGTTAATGCCAGTCTGGGGAAGGCTCAATATCTTTTCAAGGAAATGGTTGACAAAACAGAGGATTAAGTCAGCAGGAAATTGAGGATTAATGGAAGTTATGCAACAGGATCAAGAGTTTTGAAATGTCACTATAGCCAGGAGGACAACCTATCGCTGGAAGCAACTGGGGCCCAAGGTGAGTCAGGACACAGAGCATTAAAGGAACCAGAAGAGCAATTGTCAAAGCTCTTGTCAATGGTCAAAAGAACATACTTCAACAACTCTGTGTGGAGCAGATTCAGTTAGAATTCCCATACTCAGGGATGCGTGGCATACTCATGTCATGAAGTTCTTAGGTGCCCTGCTACTTGGAAGCACCTTGTCATTACAGGAACAATAAGGTGGCCCTGGAGAAAGTGCCAACCTACCTTCTTCTCTAATCTACACTTGCAACAATGAAAACTAAATTTGGCAAAACACTTGGGGCCAATGTACATTCAATGTACAATCAATCCACTTTCTCTAAAATCTCCTCTCCCTATTTGGGGCGTGAATCCTAAGGGCTCTGAGGAAGGGAGCCAGGAGGACTCCACACCTCTCTGCTTTGTGCTTTTCAAACCCACACTGCTGGATAAAATGTAACCACTCTCTACCAACATCTACTTTAACACCCTGGCACTTAATAAATATTCAATGCTATCAAATGTACTTATAGGGAAACAGCTTGGAAATGAATTGCCTCCTTTTTAAGCAGCTGCTTGGGAAATGTGCATTTTGCAAAAACTGAATTAACTTGTTGATAAAACCAAATGACTCCATGAGATTCTTTTAGTTTTAGTTTCAAAGCCACACAATCCAGAAAATAGCTCCCTTACTAAGAGGCAATGATTCCATTTTATAATTAAAATGATGGTGATATTCATCTGATCATTCAGCAAATATCTGAGCACCTATTATGTGCCCAGTGCTGTTCTAGGCACTGGCAATGCAGTGGTGAACAATAAGACAAGCTTTTATGGTGATTACATTCTAACAAGCAAAAGTAAATATACAGTTAAATAGGTTTGTATAATAACATGAACTATGAAGAGAAAGAAAGGAGAGAAAGGGGATAGAGAGTAATGAGAAATACTATTTTACAAAGAATAAAAGGTATCTCAGAAGAGGTGACATTCAAGTAAGTGACCAAACTGGAATGACATTGCAAGGCGTAGGAGTATGTAGAAAGCTCCAGGTTGATGGGAGAGCCTGCAGCAGTACCATGGTGGCCATACTTAAACAGCGAGGGAGCCTGTATGTTTGGATGAGTGAGGAAGAAATAAGAAGATGAACTTGAAGAAGTAGCAGGAAGTCAGACTTGGCCATGCTTTACAGGCCATGGAGAGGGCGTTGTACATCATTCCAAGCATGATGGAAAGTTACTGAAGGCCTTTAAGATGAAACTTTGGGTTAAACACCCCCAAACCACTTTAAAACCACGTAAGTAAAAACTTCTGATTCCAATGTTGAACTAGATATTTAGGGGACCCATTCATCTAACAGCATATCTAAAAGTGACAGGCATACAAGTGTTTGTTGACCTGGTATAACTGTAAGGAAATTCCTTGGAGGATAAAAATATAAGTCCAGAAGGGTAATTAAGCACTGAAGTAGCATTTGCTGTGGGATTATCTGCCAATTTCTAATGACTTAGAATCTTAATTTTAAAAAGTCTTTCATCTAAAGGATCAAGGCAAATCCTGAGATATAAGCAAAGTAGGACTCATAATTTACACTTCATTAGTTAAAAGTAGAAAAGAGTCGCCTGACCAGGCAGTGGCGCAGTGGATAGAGCATCAGACTGAGATGCAGAGGACCCAGGTTCGAGACCTCAAGGTTGCTAGCTTGAGTGCAGGCTCATCTGGTTTGAGCAAAATCCTACCAGCTTGAACCCAAAGCTGGCTCCAGCAAGGGGTTACTTGGTCTGCTGAAGGCCCACAGTCAAGGCACATATGAGAAAGCAATCAATGAACAACTAAGGTGTTACAACACACAGTGAAAAACTAATGATTGATGCTTCTCATCTCTCTTCATTCCTGTCTGTCTGTCCCTGTCTATCCCTCTCTGATTCACTCTCTGTCTCTGTAAAAAATGAATGAATGAATAAATAAATACATACATACATACATACATACATACATACATACATACATACATACATAAAAGAAGAAGAAAAGAGTCATCCTACAGAGGGAAATTGTGAAGATAGGTACCTATTTGGGTTAAGGCCTTAGGTGACATGTTAAAAAATAGAGTCCTCTGAGAATTCCTAAATAGAATACTGTAATCACAGATTTTGGGTCATAATTCATGAAGACTTTGTGGAAGAAGAAAGAGGAGAATGAGAAGGAGAAGAAGAGGAGAAAAAAGAAGAGGAGAGAGGAAAGGAGGAAGAAGAGAAGAAAATTTTAAATTCTATGGGGTCAGGAGTTTTCCTAAAAGCTTACTTCTGCCAACACAAATCCTCTTGGGAATAATGACATTGAAAAATAAACCTCAACAAAACTCACAGATAAAGTTTGCCAGTAACATGAGATCACCAACTAAAATCAATCAATGCATAAGGAAATAAGCCACCATGAGTGAGAGACAGTAAAGCTAAAAACTATCGAAACAGCCAACCAATGCGTCTACTTATATTTGAAGTGTCAGCTATAGAACATTAATATATTTGAATAAATGTTTAAATAAATGAAAGATGGTATTGAAGTTATAACAAAGAACTTAAAAACTATCAAGATTGACTTGACAGACATGGAAAAAACAAAACATATTTTCTGTAATTTTAAAATTAAAAATTCAATGGGAAGATTAGAAAACTGATTAGATATAACTAGAGAAAATGAATGAACTGGAAGATAGAACAGAAGAAAATATACAGAAAGAAGAACAAAGATAAAACACTATAAAAATACGAGAGGTAAGACACAAGAAAGAATAATAAAGTATATATATAGCCTGACCTGTGGTGGTGCAGTGGATAAAGCATCGACCTGGAATGCTGAGGTTGCTGGTTCAAAACCCTGGGCTTGCCTGGTCAAGGCACATATGGGAGTTGAAGCTTCCTGCTCCTCCCCCCCTTCTCTCTCTCTTTCTCTCCCTCCTCTAAAAAAATGAATAAATAAAAAAAAGTTTAAAAAAAAGTATATATATATATATATTCATTAGCATTACAAAAGAAAATTATAGGGAGATATAAAATATTTGAAGAAGAAAGGACTTAGAAATTTCTAGAACTGATGAAACACTTAAATTTAGAAATCCCAAGTATGATTTGGAAGGAGAAGGAGAAAGGAAAAAATGAACAATTGAAATGAAATAATACATCCTTAGACATATAGTGAATATTGCATAACTGGAAAGAAAAAAAATGTCTGAATTGTGAAGTTTTTGAAAATTAGTATAGAAGTAAAATATTTATACTTGACAACAATAGTATATGTGCACTCCTGCTAAAGCAGCAGTTGAAGGGAAATATAATTAGACAATAAGAAAGGCTGTAAATTATCTGGGTAAATATCTACTTTGGATGTTAGGGGAATTTTTTAAAAGATAAAAGGAAAGATATAATAAAGATAAGAGTGAAAATCATACTCATTGATCAATGTCACCATGTTAAATTTAATTTTCTAAGTAAAATTAAAAAATTAAAAAAAAGCAATGATCCAAAAAAGTTGGCTCTTTGAAAGAATAAAATTTACAATACAATAAATAATTAGTAAGATTTATTAAGGTCAAAATGAAAGAAGGCGTAAATAAACAATAGTGGAAATGCAAAAGAAAATATAATTAACATATGGTACAGACATTAGAAAGATCAAAGGGTCTGACAAAGATTTGTAGCCAATACATGTAAAGAACTCTTACAATTCAATAATAATGAAACAAACCACAAAATAAAAATTAAGATGGGCATATGCATAAACAATAGGAAAATGATTTGAATATACACTTTATAATAGAAGCTACATAAACAAGTATAGGAAATGATACTCAACATCAGTGGTCATTAAAACCACCATGAGGTATCTACCTATACATACACATATATAGAATGGCTAACATTCTATAAATTTGTAAAAAAAAAAAAAATCTGACAGTCTGACCTGTGGTGTCTGAGTGGATAGAGCATCAACCTAGAACGCTGAGGTCACTGGTTCAAAATCCCAGGCTTGCCCAGTTAAAGCACATAAGAGAAGTAATCAATTAACAACTAAAGTTAAGCAACTATGATCTCTCCCTTACTCTCTCCCCTCCACCTCTCTCTCGCTCTCTCTCTCCACCCTCTCTCTCTCTCTTTAAAATCAATAAATAAAATCTTTTTTAAAAATCTGATGATACCAATTGTTGACAACTATGAAGAACAACCAGAACTTCATACTGTATATCATTAACAGGAATATAAAATAGTACAGTTACTTTGGAAATGTTTGGCAATTTTTTAAAAATATTAAGTATATACTTCTTATACATCCCAGGAATTCCACTCTTCATCTCTACCCAAGAGAAGTGAAATCATGTGTTTATGTGAAGATTTATAAACGATGTTAGTAGCAGCCACTATACATAGTAGTAAAATAATGGAAACAACCCAAATATCCATCAACTGTAGAATGGATTTAACAAAATATTCTATAGCACCACAATGGAATACCACTCAACAACAAAGAGAAATAAACTACAATAAAACAAGATGGATGGATCTCAAAATATCTACTACCTGAAAGAAGTAATGTATAAAAGACTAAATACTGGGTGATTCCATTTATATTAA
The DNA here is from genome assembly GCF_036850995.1 of Saccopteryx leptura. Classification (NCBI taxonomy): domain Eukaryota; kingdom Metazoa; phylum Chordata; class Mammalia; order Chiroptera; family Emballonuridae; genus Saccopteryx; species Saccopteryx leptura. The sequence goes on along the minus strand of NC_089508.1, from coordinate 165,821,713 downwards.
AGTCTGAAAAAGGTAAAATTATAAGGGCAGAAAAGAGATATGTGGTTGCTTGGGACAGGAATTGAACACAAAAAGGTGTAAGAAATTTTCTGAGGTGATCAAAGTATTTTAAAGCAGATTGTAATGTTATTGCATGACTGAATACATTTACAATCTAAACTTATTAAACTTTACACTTTAAATGGAGAAAGTTATTGCATTTAAATTAAATAATAAAGCTGTAAAGATGCTACAAATAAAACAAGATGATAAAATATTATAAACTGCATTGTGTCAACAATTTTAAAAATGTACATAAGAGGAACTGTGTACGTTGCCAAAACCAATCCTAGAAGAAAGAGAAAATTGAATGGTCCTATTACTGTTAATAAAATCAGCCAGTAGTTACAAACCTTTCTTAAAGAGTACATAGGATCCAGAGAGTTTTACAGGTGAGTTCTAGCAAACATGGGACAAATCATTTCAACCTTACACAAACTAGTCAGAAAATAAGAGAAAAAGGTGGATGAAGAGACAGTTTCCAATTTATTTTAGAGGCTTATACAAAACCTTGATAGAGAAAACTGACAAGAAAAATAAAAGAAAGTACTACCATCTTCCAGTCTCATCCATGAACATAGATACAAAAAAAAAGCAATATATTAACTAATATTATATTAACAGCAAACTCAATTAAGCAATGTATAAAAAATATAATTCATAACTTGGGTTCAGGGCTTATTCCCAAAATGCAAATTTAGTTTAAATTTACAAAAATCGCTGTTGGTGGAAATGTAAATTAGTATGACCACTACAGAAGAAAGTATGGTGCTTTCTCAAAAAATTAAGAATAGAACTACTGTATGACCCAGCAATCCCTCTACTGGATATATACCCCCAAAATTTGAAAACATTGGTAAGTAAATTCATATGCACCCCCATTTTCATCACAGTATTATTCATAGTGGCCAAACATGGAAACAACCAAAGTGTCCTTCAACAGAGGGTTGGATAAAGAAAATTTGGTACATATACACAATGGAATACTACTCAGCCATAAGAAATAATGACATAGTATCATTTACAACAACATGAGTGGACCTTGATTACATTATACTGTGAAATAAGTAAATCAGAAAAAGCTAAAAATTGTATGATTCCACACATAGGTGGGACACAAAATTGAGGCTCATGGACATAGATAGATAAGCGTGCAGTAGTTACCAGGAGGAGGGGGAAAGGGAGGAGGAAAGGGGTTGGGGGAAGGGTATAAAGAAGAAAAATATAAGATGATGGAGGATAATTTGACTTTGGGCACTGGGTATACAACATAATTGACTGCCCAAATGATGTGGAGATGTTTGCCCAAAATCTATGTACTCTTGTTGTCCAATGTCACCCTGTTAAATATTAATTTTCTAAATAAAAAGAAATTTACAAAAATCAATTTTTTTAGTTTACCACATTAGCCAGTGAAAGAAGAAAAACACATCTCATCATTGTAATAGATCGGAAAAGGATTTAATAAAACTTCATAGCCATCCATGACAAAAATCTCTTAGCACACTAAGAATGGAGCCACCATGATATTCAATGGAGAAACTTTGTAAGCATTCCTGTTAAAATTAGGATCAAGACAATGATGCCCTCCAACACCACTGGTAGTCAACTGTATAATGGAGATCCTAGCCACTACATGAAGGAGAAAAAAATAAAACATGTATGCACTGACAAATAAGTCATAAAACTCACAATTCATATAAGTATATAGTACAAAAAAGTCTACCAACAAATTCTTAAAACTAACAAGAGAGTTTAGCAATATTAATGGATATTAAATAATACGCTGAAGTCAATTGCAAATCTAGCTACCAACCATAAGCAGATAGAAAATATATATTTTTAAAAGATACCTCTATAATAACTGCTAAAATATAAGGTATTGAGGAACAGATGCTACAAGAGATGTGTAAAGCTTTATGTAGAAAAGTATAAAACCTATTTAAAGGGTATTTATTAAATGCCAGCACTGGGATAGGTAATAGAAAATCAAAGGCAAAGTGTCCCTACTCCTCAGCACCAACAGGCATGTGGGAGAAACTGGTGCCCAAGCCAATGGATGCCATCCATGTGGAACAAAGGCAATGGAGGAGTGTTTAGATACAATGACAGGGATGATTCATGTTTGGGAGGATCAGATAAGGGCTGTTCAAAGTTGGAGACACTTGCGCTTACTCCTAAGAATGAATAGGGAATTTTTCAGGAGACCAAGGAGGCAGAGGGAATAAGAAATGCTTGCAGAGCAGAGGAAACAGGATGGGAATAGAAAATGGCATGGAATTTTCAAAGAACCCTACACTCCATAGCCATATCAACTCAACGGGGATGTGCTGAAAATGCCATCAATTGCCACACTTCTGACCTCCTGGGCTGTCATATGCATCCACTCCTGCCCCTTTGCTCCATCCCTGCCTATTAAACTATTTCCTGGACCTGAAGGTACCACTCAAATTGCTTTTCCTACTCTCTCACCCTATCTCACTGTGATCCATCTCTCTACTCTGTTCTGATAGTATCTTGTATTTCCCATTTTAATGGAATGACAGCTGCATTTTTCTGTTTCCCAAATAGCACTTGAAGTATTTCTAATAGCTTTGCAAAATATCAAGCCGATCATTCAGCACACAATCCACATGTACTGTCACGGCTCACCATGAGTGCTTCCATAGAGCGGTTCCCTGCAGTACACTGTGATCTGAAGGAAATCAGCATTGTTGTTGGTTTTGTTTTATTACATGACATCACAGTGAATGACCTTTGCCTAACCCACAGGAGGACCAAAAGACAAAATCTGTAGCACTTGGCATCTCCGATAAACTCCACCCTGTGTGCTTCAAAACAATATGAATTTCCCACCCTCACTCTCCTCTCTAAGCAAACTCTGTGTGCAAATACAGACAAGTTATTGACTATCAGGCTGCATCCTGCTGGTTAAAAGACTAGTTTGCACGTCAGCTTGCTACTCCTGTGCACCACAGAGCAGGTTCATCTGGGCATGCGTGGAAATATGTTCTGATATTTCCTGCTGCTGTACCATTTCTCTAACATTTTTTAAGTTCATAACGTTGTACAGTTCAGAGTAAGTAATGCTGTTTCCCTTCAGGTTCAGAGGAAGTACAAAGTAGTAGGGAGAGCACGGGACTTGAAGTTCCTAGGAAATTATTCAATACCACTGGGGCAATCTCCCAAGTCTTCAGAGCCTCAATTTCTTCATCTTCAAGGAGGTCATAACGTCACTTAACTGACCTATGTCATTTGTCTGTTGTGGCCACAAATGGGCCAGTGGCTATGTTAGTACTTTGAGAAATCTACCCCATTCCAATGTCATGTGCTATCATTACACTGGGGAACAAAATTTTTGTTGCATCCACAAAAACACTTGATCTTACCTAATTCGAGTGTGCTGATCTAAAATCTGACATTAGTTTTTCTCTGTAAGCTACAGTTTTTTGCAATTCAAGATTTTATGTGTCCATCTTACTGTAAAATTTTCAACATTTAGTTTAACATAATTATGTAGAATGTCTTCTTGGGCATCATCTTTGTGAAAATATAATAATTTATATAATGCAGTAAATATACTAATACACTAAAAGATATGATTGCATCAGAATTTATCTACAATTTCAAAATAGAACATATTAAAACACTTATTTTAATCATAAAATTTGCACAAAACTTATTTAAATTCTATTCAGGCAAAAATTTGTGTTTGTAGCTCTTGCGTTTGTGTTCTTGTTGAGGACAATTTCGTTTGATGCTCCAGCAGTAGTCTGCTCATCACTAACAGCTCCAAGATTTTCGGGAAACTTATCAAGGTGACTGTTTAGGAGGTGAATCTTAACACTCATGTTACATCCAATGTCACAGAAAGCCAACAGCATTCTTTGAACCAGAAGTTCATAGTTTTCTGCTTTCTTGTTGCCAAGGAAGTTCTCTGTAACTGCCACAAAAGACTTCCATGCTGCTTTCTCCTCCTTATTCATCTTCCTGGCAAATTCTTTGTCACATATGAGGGTTTGAATTTGAGGTCCATTGAATACACCTTCTTTTATCTTCTCGAAAGACAAGGCAGGAAAAGCAGAAATAATGTGTTGAAAGCATTCACTTTCTCTATTCAAAGCCTGAACAAACTGCTTCATTAAGCCTAGTTTGATGTGAAGTGGAGGAAAAATGATCCTGTCTCAATTAACTACAGGTTCATTCACAATATTTTGCATCCCTACTTCCAGAGCTTCACGTTTCGGCTACTCCTTCTGTGTCCAGTGTTTCTCCTGAGCTTGGCTGTCCCACAAACACAGAAAGCAAGGATACTTTGTGAAACCTCTCTGTTGTCCTAGCAGAAAGTTTACCATTTTAAGATCCATACAAATGATCCAGTTATGCTCCTCATACTTCAGAAAGTTGAGGACAATTTTTATGTCATTCTTACTAAGTCATTCAATTCAGGTTGGCTAAACTGCTGAGGGGTTAATGACTACTTGGCATCAGAAGAAGACCCTTCAGATTCTACAACCATTTCCTCATGCATCTTATCAAAATACACTTGATAACCATGTTCACTTTCTTCAACCTTAGAAGAAATAAAACCATTGAAAACTGGAACTGGGAGTGTCTCAGCATGTGGGATAGGTTGTATAGCTGAAGGAATATTAGGATATGCGATCATATGCCATTTTTTCTTGCTGATGCCCTTTGTATGGATCAGACAGAAATAACAGTCACTGCTGTGGTCCTTAGGTTTATGCCAAACCATGGGAATACCAAAAGGCATTCCTTTATGTTTTCCTTTTGTCCAGTCACGAAGTATTTCCTCACAATTATGACACACAATATGAGGAGCCAATTCTTGTCTTGATTGCTGAGGGGAACTTGAAAATAGGCAATAAATGCACGTGTCACAAATGATGTAATATTGCGCCTTTGACGTTAAAGTGTGTAACAGCCACATATATAACAGAAGGTGTCAGGACTATTCTTACATTTATGCCTACTCGAAGAAGCCATGATTCAAAAACAAAATAAGAGGGTGTTTTTATCAGATAATAATTTTTTACGTTTAAAAATAACTACAATTATGTAGAGGTGATGTTTGTAAAACATTAATTGCCTTGTGGTTATGTTCAATCCAAGAGTCGTTGCCCTTTAACGCCAATTAAAAACCAATAAATGCAATTAACTGTAACAAAAAGAAATTAAAATTGCATAAAAACTAGAGCATGCACCCAAAAATGGATTTCAGATTTGAAATCGGCGATGCAGAAATATATAGAAACAGTTCTAAAACCTCATGCAACAGAAAATGAAAAAAAAATTGTTCCCCAGTGTTATTACTAAGAGTAACCACCAGCACAAGCTGATAAACATTTCCCTTCTCATGAACTTAAATCCTTTGAAGCTATTGTTATCTGCGAGAGAAGAATCCGCTTGTGAGGCATGCCCAGAAAGTTCATGGAGGACATTATTTTTAGATTTTTAGCTAACATCAATCTACATGATTAGTATTTGTCACCTTCTATCATACCTTTCAGCATCACGCAAAGTCTATCTTTTTTATTGAGATATACCAACATTTAATATTGTATAAGTTTAATGTATTTAACATGTTGATTTGATGCATTTATAAATTGCAATATCATTACCTCCATGGATATGGCTAATATCTCTGTCACACCACAATTATTGCTTCTTTTTGTAGTGAGAACATTTAGGATCTAGTCACTTAGACACTTTGAAGTGTTCAATACATATTGTTAACCATAATCACGATGTTGTGAATTAGAGCTCCAGAACTTATTTATCTTCTAACTGTTGGGCTATTTTAGATTCCACAAGTAAGTAATAATCATACAGTATTTGTCTTTCTCCGACTTATAACTTAAAATAAAGCCCTCCAGTTCCATCCATGTTGTCACAAATAGCTGGATTACTTCTTTTTTGTGACTGATTAATATTCTACTGTGTGCATATATGTATATATATATAGCCATATCTTCTTTGTCCATTCATCTATTGACAAACACTTAGGTTTTTTCAATATCTTGGCTATTATAAAAAATGCTGCAGTAAACAGACAGTGCAGATGCCTTTTTGATATCCTATTATCATTTCTTTTGGCTATATACCCAGAAGTTGAATTGCTAACTCATACTGTAGTTATATTTTATTTTTTGAGGAACCTCCATACTGTTTTTTTATACTGACTGAACCAATTTACACACCTACCAACAGTGTACAAGAGTTCCATTTTCTCCACACCTTTCTCAACACTTGATATCTTTTTGATGATAGTTATTCTAACAAGTGTGGATGTGGTTGTAATTTGTGTCCTCCTGATGATTAGTGATTCTGAGCTTCTTTTTATGTACTGGTTGGCCATTTATATGTCTTTGAAGAAAAAAAAGTCAGCTCTGCTCCTCTACCCATCTTTTAACCAGATTGTTTTGGGGAGTTTTGTTTTTGAATTGTATAAATTATATATTTTCATATTAACCCTTATCATATGTATGATTTGCTAATATTTTCCCCATTCTATAGGTTTCCTTTTCATTTTGTTGTTTCTTTAGCTATACAAAATTTTTTTCATTTGATAAAATCCCACTTGTTAATTTATGCTTTTTTAAAACTACAGTTTACATTCAATATTATTTTATATTAGTTGCGGGTGTACAACACAGTGGTTATTCAATAACACACTTTACAAAGTATTCCTCCACAAGATTTCTAATACCCACCTGGCACCACACATTGTTATTCCAATATTATTAACTATATTCCCTAAATCCCCATGACCATTTGTAACTACTCATTTGTATTCTTTTAATCCCTTCACTTTCATCACCTACTCCCCATACCCCTTCCCTCTGGAAAACATTGGTCTGTTCTCTGTATTTATGAGTCTGTTTCTGTTTTGTTTGTTCATTTATATTGTTCTTTAGATTCCACATGTAAGTGAAATCATATGGTGTTTGTCTTTCTCTGTATGATTTAATTCACTGAGCATAACAACCTTTAGGTCCATCCATACTGTCACAAATGGTATGATTTCATTCTTTTTTAAGGCAAGTAATTGTATATGGGTACCACTACTTTTTTATCTACTCGTCTATTGAGGGACACTTAGGTTGCCTACATATCTTTGCTTTTGTAAAAGATGATGCAACGAACATAGGGGTACATATATTCTTTAAAATTAGTGTTTGGGGTTTCTTCAGATATAAACCCATAAGTGGAATTGCTGGGTCATAAGATAGTTCCAGTCTTAATTTAAAAAACAAAACAAAACACACAAAAAACCCTTTTATACTGTTTTCCACAGTGGCTGCACCAATCTGCATTCTCACCACAATACATAAGGATTTTCTTTTCTCCACATCTTCACTAATACTTGTTGTTTGTGAATTTATAGATGATAGCCATTCTGACAGGTGTGAGGTGATATGCCATTATGTTTGATATGAATTTCTCTGATTAGTGACAATGAGTATCTTTTCCTATGCCGACTGGCCATCTGTATGTCTTCTTTGGAGACGTGTTTATTCAGGTCACTGTACATTTTTTAATTAGATTGTTTTGTTTTGGTGTTGAGTTGAATGAATTCTTTATTAATTTTGGATATTAACCCTTTATCACATGTATCATTGGTGACCATCTTCTTTCCTTTAGCAGGTAGTTTTCTATTTTGTTGATGGTTTCCTTTGCTGTGCAAAACCTTTTTAGTGTAATGTAGTTCCATTTGTTTATTTTTTTCTTTTGCTTCCCTTGCCCAAGGAGATATGTCAGAAAGAATATTGCTAAGAGAAATGTCAGAGATTTTACTGCCTATGGGTTTTCCTAGGAGTTTTATGGTTCTGAGTATTACATTTAAATAATCCATTCTGAGTTTACTCTTGTATATGGTGTAAGAAGGTGATCTAATTTCATTTTTGGCTTGCATCTGTCCAATTTTCCCAATATCTTTTATTGAATACATTGCCTTTACACAATTGTATGTTCTTGCATCCTTTGTTAAATATCAATTGACCATTAAGGCATAGTTTTATTTTTGAACTCCCTATTCTGTTCCACTAATGGTATGTCTGCTTCTATGCCAGTATCATGCTGTTTTGATTAACATAGTCTTATAGTATAATTTCATATCAGCTAGTATGATACCTCTGATTGTTCTTCTTTCTCAAGATTGCTGTGGCTATTCAGGGTCTTATTGGTTCCATAAAAAATTAGATTATTTGTTCCAGTTCTATGAAATACACCATTAATATTTTGATAGGAATTGTGTTGAATCCATGGATTGCTTAGGAGATAGAAACATTTTAATGATGTTAATATTTTTTTTTATCCTGAGCATGCTTTATGCTTCCATGTATTTCTATATTTTGCGATTTCTTTCTTTGATGTTCTATAATTTTCTGAATACAGTTCTTTTACCTCCTTGGTTAAATGTATTTCTGGTGTTTTTTGTTTTGTTTTGTTTTGCTTTTTTATGCAACTCTAAATGGGATTGTTTTTTAGTTTCCCTTTCTGATAGTTCGTTATTGGTGTATAAAAGTGCAAATGGGCCCTGGCCGGTTGGCTCAGTGGTAGTGCGTTGGCCTGGTGTGCAGGAGTCCTGGGTTCAACTCCCAGCCAGGGCACACAGGAGAAGTGCCCATCTGCTTCTCCACCCCTCCCCCTTTCCTTCCTCTCTGTCTCTCTCTTCCCTTCCCGCAGCCAAGGCTCCATTGGAGCAAAGTTTGCCCGGGTGCTGGGGATGGCTCCATGGCCTCTGCCTCAGGTGCTAGGATGGCTCTGGTCACAACAGAGCAATGCCCCAGATGGGCAGAGCATTGCCCCCTGGTGGGCACGCCGGGTGGATCCTCCTATAGACTTCTATAGGAGGCAGATCTTTTACACTGCAGAATCCGCACAGCAGATTCCTCAGTGTGAGGCCTCTTTCAGTCTATTGGGGGTGGCGGATACCACCTTTGGAATTTTTCTGCTCTAGGAAAAGTTCTAGCGTGGAAAAAATTAAGCAACATGCTCTATATTTGAGCGGAATCTGCTGCGGCCTCCCATTAACTTGAATAGGAGAGGAAGAAATGTGTCGGAAACTGTCATTTCTCCGCCTCTTATTGAAATCAAAAGGAGGCTGCAGCGGATTGTGTGGTAACCCAAGATTCTCGGGAGCTCTCTTCCACAAAATCCGCTGCACTCCCAATGAAATCAATAGGAGGTAGATTCAATGCCGGAAACCGCTGATTTCAGCAGTTTCCTCCTTCAGAATATGGGAAAATAGTGGGAGATATGGGAGATAATTATACATTGGGGAACAGTGTGAACTACATCTTATAGTGGTCTCTTATAGTATAAGACCAATGTAGTTCACACTGTGTAAATGTATGGTGCTTTGTGTAAGTGTAAGCTGCTTTGTGTACTGTGTAATGATTATACACAAAGCACCTTACACTTACACAGTATTGTGTGTATGGTGTGTGTACTGTTTTTACATTATTAACCTTTTTTACACCAGCAGGCTGTCTCACAGGCTCTCTTGGCTCTCCGCCTCTTGCCTCTCCGCCTCCTAGGCTTCTGTCCTCCAGCGCTTGCTGCACCCGCCCACTGATGACGTCAACAAGTGCCGGACACATGTAATGCATTGCTATGGACAAGCAGCCGCGCTGCTATGGACTGTGGAGCATTCCCCCCCCCCTTCAAGCTGAATAGCGCTACTGCAGACGGTAGCGTGGCTTCTCAGCGGCTAAAGCCATTGGAAATATGTATTTTCCGATGGCTTTAGGTGACCCCTGTGTTTTGGTCATTCGACCCCTGCCGGGGTCGCGACCCACAGGTTGAGAACCACTGGTCTATGTGCATCTTTTGTTTGGAGGTGTGTCTCTTGTAGACAGACAGCATATGTATCAGTCCTGTTTTCTTATCCAAACAGCTACCCTATGTCTTTTGATTGGATCATTTAATCCATTTACATTTAAGGTTATTATTGATATATAGTTGTTTATTGCCATTTTATTCTATAAAGCTGTATTCTTTTTTGCTATATTCTTTTCTCCCTTTGATCTGTTTACAACAGGCCCCTTAACATTTCTTGCAGCATTGGTTTGGTTGTAATGAATTCCTTGAGGTGTTGTTTTTTGTTTTTTGTTTTTTTGTCTGAGAAGCTCTTTATTTCTCCTTCAATTTTAAACAATAGCCTTGCTGGATAAAGTAGTCTTGGTTGTAGGTTCTTGTTCTGCAGTACTTTGCATATTTCTTGCCATTCCCTTCTGGCCTCAAGTGTTTCTGTTGAGAAGTTGGATGTCATCCTTATGAGGTCTCCTTTGTAGGTAATAGCCTTTTTTTTCTCTAGCAGCTTTTAATATTTTCTCTTTATCTCTTAGCTTTGGTATTTTAATTATGATGTGTCTTGGTATAAATTTCTTTGGGTTTCTCTTTAATGGAATGGAATTCTCTGTGCTTCTTGAACTTGTGTGACTTTTTCCTACATCATTTTTGAGAAGTTTTCAGCTATGATTTGATTAAATAAAGTCTCTATCCCTTATTCTTTCTCTTCTTCTTCAAGAACCCCTATGATGCAGATGTTATTTCTTTTCATGTTGTCACAGAGCTCTCTTAGAGTTTCCTCAGACATTTTGAGTCTCTTTTCTTTTTGCTACTCTGCTTCTGTGCCTTCATTTATCTTGTCCTCTAACTTGCTGATTCGATCCTCAGCTGTATCCATCCTGCTTTTAATTCCTTCCATTGTGATCTTCATTTCTGATATTGTATTTGTCATTTCTGACTGATTCCTTTTTATTATTTCAATGTCCTTTGTTATACTTGCTATCTCTTTATTTGGGTGTTCATAATGACCATCTATTGTTGTTCTAAGATCTTTGAGTAACCTAACAATCATTATTTTAAACTCTGCATCCAGTAATTTGGTTATAGCTGACTCATTCAAGTCCTTTTCTGGGGATTTCTCTTGATTCATTTGGGTTGCATCTCTGCCTTTCCATTCTGTCTGTGTATAAAAAGTGTGTGGCCACTGGAGTCCAATGAGTGTGGCCTCTGTGTTCCCTAGGTATGGTCTGTCTGCAGGCCCACCACCCCCTCTGTCACACTGCCTTGGGCATTTGGGTATGGGCGTTGCCAGCGCCGGCCTGCTGTGGCAGTCTCTACAGTTTCCACCTCTCCTCCACGGGCGGGGCTGTGTTCATGTGCCTGGTCTACAAGCCTTGGCTGGCCTCGGCCTTCACCCTGCCCCTATGGGTGGTGCTGCACACCACACCGGGGTCACAAGTGGGGCTGTGCACCTATGCTCAGCCACGGGTCTCTGCAGTTCCTCGGCTTTCACCTTTCCCCTATGGGCTGGATTGCAGGCAGGACTGCTCTTGCTCATCCAACCTGCAACCAGTTGGACCGCTTTCACGTGCCCCTTCCACCCCCGCCTAGCGAGACTGAGCTCACACTGGGCCTCAGTCATGGCCGGCCCGGCTTCTGCCCCACCAATAGGACTGTGCTTCCATGTCCCGCCGCCATCCACCCTCCAGGGAGCCCTCAACAGTGTGGGTGGGGTGCTGCTGCTCAGACCTTAGCACTCAATACTGTATTCCTGAAGGCTCCCTCCTTCTAAATTACTCTGATCTGTTTGCCACGGGAGAGCTCATTTGGCTGGTGTTCTGCTTTTCTTTGCTGATATTGCTGGTTCCAGGGAAAATATTCACTTTAGAATTTGGGGGTAACTCAGCCCAGGGGTTAGGGTGGCTGTCCTTCAAAGTGTTTCTCCCTGTGCCTCCTAGATTACTCTCTCTTCCTGCTACTCCAGTCCTCTCAACTCTCCCAGTCTCCCAGAGTCCTGGGTCAGTGGTTGTGAAAGAGGTTTTCTGCGAGGTCCCTTTAAGAAGAATCCTGGGTCTCAGAAATCTGTCTCTTTCTCACAAACAGTAACCTGGCTTGTTTTGTGGCTAAACACTGTCCACTGTCCATATGCTTCTTTTAGGCTCTGGGGCTGCAGGCTGGGGCTTTGTTCCTGGGGCCAGGACCTTCCCCTCTCCACTAAACTCACTTCCTGCCACGTGAGTCCCTCTGGGCTGCTGTTCACTTCCAGGAGCTGGGCAGCCCTCTCTGCATTTCTGCTTTTCCTACCAGTCTCAGTGTGGCTTCTTCAGTGTTCCTTGGTTAAAGAGTCCTTTTGGTTTAGTCCAAAGTTGGTTTTTCCAGATGGTGGTTTTTAAAATTAAGTTGTAATCCACTTTGGTTCTGGGAGGTGGAAGTTGGTACGTCTGCCTACTCCATCACCATCTTGCTGCCTCCCCAAAGTTCTTTGCCATTATGGAGCTTAATTGAGCTGTTGTCTTTTGCATCTCAACAGTTAAATATTGACAATTCACAACACAAAGAAGTTATTTCTTTTTCTTGCTCCTAAATATATTACTTGACAGGACCATGCTGAATCACTAACCCGTTAGGACAGGGGTCAGGAACCTATGGCTCACAAGCCAGATGTGGCTCTTTTGATGGCTGCATCTGGCTCGCAGACCAATCTTTAATAAAAATAATAATAACATTAAAAATATAAAAAAATTCTCATGTATTACAGTCCATTCATTTCCTACCACTCATGTACATGGCTGCGGGTGGCTGAGGCCATCAGAGCTGTCCTCCGGGACAACACCAAATTTTTATTGGATAATGCATAACGTACACGGGTCGTTGTATGGCTCTCACAAAATTACATTTTAAAATATGTGACGTTCATGGCTCTCTCAGCCAAAAAGGTTCCCAACCCCTGCATTAGGAATATTATCAGGCTTAGAGTATGGTGAGCTGAGACCGAGAAGTGCTCTGGAAGATCCATCAATCATCCACTTCCTTACAGAGAATTCTGTATGACCTTATGGGGGAATCGTCTAGTCAAGGCACACGCAAGGCACATGCCAGGCCCAAATGCCCTGCAGTGGGAACAAGTTGGTTTGTTTGCTTGTTTCATTGTTAATTCCAGGAACAGGAATCTGCAGCTGGAATCTGTGGTGGTGCAGTAGATAAAGCATTGACCTGGAACACTGAGATCGTCAGTTCAAAACCTTGGGCTTGCCTGGTCAAAGCACATATGGGAGTTGATGCTTCCTGCTCCTCCCCCTTCTCTCTCTCTGTCTGTCTCTCTCTCTCTCTCTCTTTCTCTCCTCTCTGTTTCTTGGCCAATTATTCCTCCAGACACGTTCTCCCCTTCTACTTTCACTGGAAAATTCCTCCCTCTCTCCCTTTTCAGGACAAAACGTAAGAGGTCCTTTGTTATGTATATGGAGTCGCCCACTTCAGAAATTAACACTATTCACTGGCCAGTAGCAATTTACATGGCTAGCAAGTAACCTACAACATCTTCTTTGCCTATCTCCATACCAGATTTTTACTCTCCACACCGGCAACTTCCCGTAAATCTGCACTGAAATTTTATCCTGCTTGCTGACCCTCTTTTGGCTAAAGGCCAGTGTAACATTCCTGTTGTTTTAGGAGTCAAGATACCTTTGCTGAAGCTGCACACCACTGGGACAGCTCAAGGAGGAACGTCACGCGGACTGAGGCCTGACCTTTGCCAGGGGCACTTCTCAGCAGGGCCCAGGACCTGGACGTTTCTCACTCAAAGTGGCTTAACTTAATCTGTTCTATAATTTAGACATAGTTCCAGTTTAGTCCTAGGAGGAAATGGATCTAACTTCCACCTACTATGCTGCCATCTTGGATATCCCATATTCTTTATTGTGGTCTGATAGTAACATACTTAAAATAAAAAGAATCCACTGGCCCTGGCCGGTTGGCTCAGTGGTAGGGCATTGGCCTGGCGTGCAGGAGTCCCGGGTTCGATTCCTGGCCAGGGCACACAGGAGAAGCACTCATCTGCTTCTCCAACCCTCCCCCTCTCCTTCCTCTCTGTCTCTCTCTTCCCCTCCCGCAGCCAAGGCCCCATTGGAGCAAAGTTGGCCCGGGCACTGAGGATGGTTCTATGGCCTCTGCCTCAGGTGCTAGAATGGCTCTGGTCACAACACATCGATGCCCCAGATGGGCAGAGCATCACCCCCTGGTGGGCATGCCGGGTGGATCCCGGTCAGGCACATGCGGGAGTCTGTCTGACTGCCTCCCCGATTCCAACTTCAGAAAAATACAAAAAAAAATCCATATGTGTTCTTGGGATTGTAAATAAGATTTTTCCAAGTGAGTTACCTCTAAAGTGTTATGAGAACAATTAGTGAGTAACAGACATTAACACTTTTAGATTCTGTTTAGAAAATGACAACTATGTATATTATATTTGTGTCCATTATCTTAAATCTTCTTTTGTCACTGTCTTACCTCTCCTCATCCATCTGGCAGCTGGGTGCAGGCACTAGGGCCTCAGAGAGAAATCTTGACTAGATCCCTCCTCCAATCCTTTGCATGTGGACAGCAGCTGGTCTGCCTTTTGAGGTGAATGGGCAGCTGTAGCCAAAGAAAGCCCAGAATATCTGCAGAAGGGAAGCAGAGGGTGACACCAAACAGCCCTCCAGGAGGTAAGGGCATCACAAAGATTTTTTTCAACAGTTTGTAGTTTCCTGAAGCCTTATACATAATTTACTTTGATAATATTTTATGAGAACTTCACAGTCACCTCTAAAGCCTGAGTATCTGTTGGGCTTTTTTTTTTTTTTAATTTCTTAATTGAAGAACGTCAAGTCACATCTTAATATTATCCTCCAGTCTATGGCAGTGCTTCAGTCCTTCCTTGCCTTTCCGGATCTTGACACTTTTAAAGAGTATTGGCCTGTCATTTTGACTAATGCCTCTTGGTTTGATAGTTGATATCTGGTATTTTTAATGATTAGATTGAGATTATACATTATTGGGAAGGATACCAGAGAAATGATGTGTCCTTGTCAGTGTGTCCATATCAAGGGGTATTTGATGACAATATATTGGTTTGAAAATGTCCCTCAGTGCTACTAGATTGTTTAGGCAAGTGAGGAGACAAAAGAGGAAATGTATCTCTGAAGAGAACAAACGTGGGCTGGGGTTGGAAGTGGGAGGTGATGACTTCTCCCTGTGTCTTATCCTCCACACTTCCAAGCTACTGCAATGTAGAATGGGACAGATTCCTCTGTCGAGTCATTCCTGGTACCTGAGCTCCTCTTCCTAGCTCTGAAATCTGCTCTGAAGGGTCTAAGCCTTTGTCTGAGCCTGATTTTCTGCTTCAGTAGCCTGGGGATAGTAATATTGGAAAGAAGGGCCCTAAATGAGTAAAAAGCATTCCCAATAACGTGGTTCCTCTTTGACCTTATTCATGCTTTCAAAACACTTTTCAGAAGCATTAAAAGACTGGGTTATGAAAACCCTACATTACAACTTTCATTACAGTTAAGGCGGAAAGTTTATATTATATGTTTATGTCTGGACATAAAAGGATATTACACTAGAATCTTTCTTCTCCCAAGAGCCATTGAATTTTGCACATAATGTGCACTGCAAATTGCAATTCAATCAATTAAAGGGACACTATTAATTCATTAATCACTAATTTTGGTGGGTATTTTAATTTTATTCAGAGGCAAATAAGGCTTGTGTGTGAATAAAAAATGAAAGTATAAAAACTTTACTGCTAGTGCTCCCTTTTGAAATCAGTGATTTTGTAGGTACCTGATCTGAAATGAATTGTAAGTCAGTGGCATAAGAGAGCACAATACATTAATACAAGGCGCCGTGTTTTTTCTATGAAGCATAAATATTTGAATATTTGCATTACTGTTTCTGAACGAGAAGACTAAGTAGCTGTGAAATATTAACTTCTTTTCTTTGGGGTATGATTGAAATATTACATTCAATCTTTACCCCGCAGGGGGAAAATGCACAAATCCCTGTGTTCTATGAAATGTTAAAAACATCCCATTTCAATGTCTTCCTTCATTTACCTGGTGCCAGGTCTGTGATCCAACATGGCAGCCACGTTGCAGTTGAGAATGTAAGATTTCCATTCTGTTCTCGGGAGTAGCCATATGCTAGCACACCCCCCTTTCTCTATTTACTCTAAAAGTTATTTGTAAATGGAAATTTATAAATCCAGAAGCAAAGTTGGAAACCTAAAGAGCTTTTTTTTATTTTTAAGGGACAGTTTCTTTGTTAATGTGTTTTATGTTTTGTGAGCTTGTTAATTAAAGTATTAAGAAATAGTAAAGCAAGATTCTTTTCTTAGACTTCCAGGACCAGGAATTCCTTACTTATCTCTAGACCATATTTTGACAATCTAATTTATAGAGGTCATCTTAATCTTATCTATAAAAATATACATAATTTTTAGCAGGTAGATTTTTAAATAGAAAATGATAAGTAATTCAACATAAAGTTTTATTATTATTAATATCTGTTGTTATTATTATTGGGTAAATAATACATACCATAGATAATTATATATGATACTTTCTCCTTCCTGGGTAATGCATTTGCTAACTTCTCAACTAATAGGTTACTATTGTCACATATTTTAATTCTACATGTATTTTTTAATCTCACCAGCATTGTAATAATTTTATACATTAAATATTAATAAACCAATATTGATATATCATTGTTACCTAAAGTTCATACTTTATTCAGATTACCTTAGTTTTTACCTGGTGTCCTCTTTCTGTTCTGTGATCCCATCCAGGATACCATATTACATTTAGTTGTCTTATGTCCTTAGGCACCTCTTGACTGATGTTTTTCTCATGATTGGACTAGGCTTGTGGGCTCTGGGAGGAAAACCACAGAGGTCAAATGCCATTTTTATCCTGTCATGTCTCACCATCAGCATGACTTACCAGTTTCATGTTAACCTTGATCATTTGAATGAGGTAGTGGTTACCAGTTTTCTCTGCTATTCAGTAATTTTTTGCCCTTTCTGCACTATACTCTTTGGAAGGAAGTCAATATGCATGGCCCACACTAAGGAGTGGGAGTTATACTCCTCTGTAAGGGCAGAATAGCTACATAAATTATTTGGAATTATTCTGCATTGGAGTTTTGTCCCTTCTTTCCCATTTGCTTTGTTAATCATTTATTTATGTTGTAGACACTTACATTATACTTTGAGTTATAATGTAATTTATTTTGTTGCTGAAGTTGTTCCAGCTTTAGCCAGTAGGATCTCTTTCAGTTGGCTCCCTGTGTTCCTTTGATATAACATCATCCTTGTGGGTTTGTTGTTTTTGTGCATTTTTAAACACCTCATTATTTTATGAAACTGTAGGATCCTCTTCTAGGCTTATTTAAAATATTCTCTGCCCCAGTCCTGGGATCAACTATTTCTCTGAGGAGCCCTGGTTTCTTTTATTGAATAATGGTATTAGAAATCAAGATCTGACTGCTAGATATGCTCATTGTTGCTACAGTGACATTGTTTCTAGTCTCTTTCACCTGACAGAGCAAGAACATATGTGTGTGTTTACTAACCTGTGTATATGTACATATCTATAAAGAGTCTATAGTATATGTATAAATATCATACAAATAGTGTAACCATCTATTTCTCTATTAAGCTAAATGAATTCATACTAGTGTCTCTACTGTTAACACATGGATTTTTCTACCTTTCTCCTTTGTTTATCTGTAAACTCCCTCTCCAACCATAAGAAACCTATTCCAACTATGTACCATTTATTTACTTAATTATTCAATTCTAGTGTGCATGTATAGTAAATTCAGCATTGTTAACCTGCATCCTGTGGGACAGAACTTTACAACCAAATGACAGTGCTTATGTACAGTTTCTTTTGCTTTCAAGTCTTACAGACTCCATTCATTATTTCCAAAGTTACTTAGGTCCACACCTTTCCCTCCACCCTCTTCAGTGAGAGACAGAGAGAGAGAGAGAAAGAGAGATACACACATTTGCATATATATACATTATATATACACACATTTGCAATAAGATTTGATTGTTTTTGTTTTTCTTTACTTTTTTAATCATTTTATTTAGTCTTGTTTTATTCTGGATATATTTTAGGGACCTATGTTCCAATTCATTAACTCTCTCTTCAACTGGATTTACTGTACTATTAAAAACCTTTGGGTTCTTCATTTTGATTATTATATTTTTCAGTTATGTATATTTCAACTTGGTACTTATTAACAGTTTCCAGTTTCCTGTCTAATTTTTCAGTTATGCCTATTATCTCTTTAAACATATTAAACATTCTGTGTCTCATGACTATATTATTTGGATCCCATATGAGTTTGTTTACATTATATTTCTTCCTTTTTGTTTGTGATCCCTTTGTCTTATTTCTCCTTCTGCTTTGTTGAATTTTTATTGAATTCAGAAACTGTACAGTATTTGAAAAAAATTGTCACCTGACCTGTGGTGGTGCAGTGGATAAAGTGTCAACCTGGAAGCTGAGGTCACTAGTTTGAAATCCTGGGCTTGCCTGGTTGAGGCACATATGAGAATTGATGCTTCCTGCTCTTCCCTCATCTCTCTCTCTCTCTCTCTCTCTCTCTCTCATCTTTAAAATGAATTAATAAAATCTTTTTTTAAAAAGTAAAGAAAAAAATGTCAGGTAAGGTGAGGTCTTAGATGGTCATCCTCCAGAGAGGATATATTTTTGATTCTTTTTTTTTTTTAATTTATTTATTTTTTTTTTTTGTATTTTTCTGAAGCTGGAAACAGGGAGAGACAGTCAGACCGGGATCCACCTGGCACGCCCACCAGGGGCGATGCTCTGCCCACCAGGGGGTGATGCTCTGCCCCTCCAGGGCGTCACTGCCACTCTAGTGCTTGGGGCAGAGGCCAAGGAGCCATCCCCAGCGCCCGGGCCATCCTTGCTCCAATGGAGCCTCGGCTGCGGGAGGGGAAGAGAGAGACAGAGGAAGGAGGGGGTGGGAGTGGAGAAGCAAATGGGCGCTTCTCCTATGTGCCCTGGCCGGGAATCGAACCTGGGTCCCCTGCATGCCAGGCTGATGCTCTACCGCTGAGCCAACCGGCCAGGGCTTATTTTTAATTCTTGCAGGATGCTAGGACCACTAGAAATACTGATAACTTAAATTCCAGGATTGAGATGATTGGAAGCAAGACTTCGGCCAGTGTAGAGATTTGTGTATTTATGTTGTATAGCTTTTGAGGGTATCCAAACCAAAGCATGGGAAGTTTCCAGGGCTCTCCTTCCTTCAGGACTTCATTTTCTGTCTTTTTTTTTCCTGTTTATTGTATTTATTGGAGGTGACACTGTTTAACAAAATTATACACGTTTCAGCTGTTCAGTTCCACAACACATCATCTGTACACTATATTGTGTGTTCACCACCCCAAGTCAGGCCTCCTTCCAGCACCATTTGTCCCTACTAAATGAAGTGTAATATTGCATTGTAGGCAAATATGGATTAAGAGAGCCTTTGTTAAATTGGTACTTATTCAGTATAAAGAATAAGCACAAAATAGTTACATAGAGGAGAAATTGGTGAGGGTTGCTGTCTAAGCCATGGAATTGGAATGATCAACTTCCCTGCCCCACCCCCACCCCCACCCCACCCATTTTAACACTCCCATATCACATATACTCCCTGGTCAGATAGATATATGAACCAATCTCACTAAATTTTAATCAAACAACCCCTATCATAAATTAAATCTGTGTTTTTGTCTTAGGTTGGAGAGACACCTCTATTTCTAGACATCTTTCCTCGTGAGCCTTCAGAATAGGAACCCATTTCCAGGTCTTCATCTTCCCTTTTCACATTTTCCAGGAGCCTTGGCAAAGTTAGAATTCTAGCCTTTTGTCTTGTTAACCATGTGGCATTTCAAGCTTCCAATTTTTTCCCAGTAAATTGAGTGAAATGTTGAGATGACTGTGAAAACTCCTTGAAAGATGAAAATCCCATAGGAATTAAGCATTATTAGTATTTGGGAAGGGGGAATGCCCTCAGATTGTGAGCCATGGAGATAATGATAAACTTAGAAAGCTCTGGATATAGGAAGGTCATGATGATATTCTGCTAAAAGCTGATTGAGACCCTCAGAAACCCAAATTGTGATTTTGTTTATTTATTTATTTTAATATTTACTAATTCACTTAACAAATAATGACTGAGTATCTTAAATGGACATGGCACTGTGCTGGATGCTGGGGTTTGGAGAGCAGATATGCATACAATCTTTGTCTTTGTACAGTTAAGTGAGCAAGATAAAATATAAGGTCTACCGGAAAGTTCTGTCCGTTTCTATCACAACAAGTTTCAACACGTAAGCACATGTTTATTTGGCGCATGTGTACCTCTCTATTTTTATCACTTAATGTATACATACTGATGTAGCAAATTAACTAAAACAAAGTTGATTCACGTTAGTCTTATGTGTGAAGCCATAGTGTACCCATGGCTATGATAAAGTTCATTTACACCACTGTAATTTTTACGAATTTCAACAAGGAAGAAATGCTACATAAGCATGTCTGTCGCATCCACCATATTCCCCGGACTTAGCACCCTCCGACTATCACTTGTTTTTGTCCTTACAAAATTTTTTGAAGGGCAAAAAATTCACAAATGAAGAAGATATCAAACAAGCACTGTTTCAATTTTTCACATCAAAAGATAAACGATTTTTCAAAAATGGGATATACAAATTGCCCTCACGCTGGCAAGAAATCATTAATAATAATGGCAATTATATTATTTAATAAAGTTTATTGACGGTAAGAAAAATTTGTATTTTGTTTTATTCCAAAAACGAACAGAACTTTCCAGTAGACCTTATATAAAGAATCAGACTAATACATGTAAAATCACAACTATGATAGATACTTTTAAGAAAAGGACTGTGTTATTATAGAACCGTGATGGCGAACCTTTTTATAAAATCCGCCCACTTTTGCAGTGCTGGTCAACCTGGTCCCTCCCAGCCACTAGTGGGCGATCCAGCTTTCATGGTGGGCCAATCACGGTGCCGTTTGGTTGCTCCTGCTCCGCTGCTCAGAAATTGTTCCTTCATTTATTTACACATTCATTGCCTCCACCTTGCCTCCTCCACAAACTATTTTATACAACTAGCTTACCACTGTATTCTCAGTGCCTAATACAGAGTCTGGCACACATTAGACACTTAGTAAATATTTGTTAAATAATTGGATAGAGATAGGAAGAAAAGGATGAGATGAAAAGAAAAAACCCTAGGCCCTGGCTGGTTGGCTCAGTGGTAGAGCATCAGCCTGGCGTGCAGAAGTCCCAGGTTCGATTCCCGGCCAGGGCACACAGGAGAAGTGCCCATCTGCTTCTCCACCCCTCCCCCTCTCCTTCCTCTCTGTCTCTCTCTTCCCCTCCCGCAGCCGAGGCTCCATTGGATCAAAGATGGCCCGGGCGCTGAGGATGGCTCCTTGGCCTCTGCCCCAGGTGCTAGAGTGGCTCTGGTCGCAACAGAGCGACTCCCCGGAGGGGCAGAGCATCGCCCCCTGGTGGGCAGAGCGTCACCCCCTGGTGGGTGTGCCGGGTGGATCCTGGTCGGGCGCATGCGGGAGTCTGTCTGACTGTCTCTCCCCGTTTCTAGCTTCAGAAAAATACAAAAAAAAACTAAAACCTATTTTTTTAAATAATCAAATAGATCATTCTGTCAGCTACAATTTGCCTCCATTGATGAATGCATTTTCTATTGTAAACCTTACAAATTGCAAAGTATTTCATGTGGAATTGTGTATGAGCAATAAAAAATCAATAGGTTAGACCAGGAATAGTCAACCTTTTTATACCTACTGCCCACTTTTGTATCTCTGTTAGTCGTAAAATTTTCTAACCGCCCACCGGTTCCACAGTAATGGTGATTTATAAAGTAGGGAAGTAACTTTACTTTATAAAATTTATAAAGCAGAGTTACAGAAGTTAAAGCATATAATAATAATTACTTACCAAGTACTTTATGTTGGCTTTTCGCTAAGTCTGGCAGAATAAATCTTTATAAAACAACTTACTATAGTTAAATCTATCTTTTTATTTGTACTTTGGTTGCTCCGTTACCGCCCACCATGAAAGCTGGAATGCCAACTAGTGGGCGGTAGGGATCAGGTTGACTACCACTGGCTTAGACCATCCCCATTTTACATATGGAAATGAGGCTCATAGGGACCAGATAACTTCCTTGCGCTTACTCTGCTTTTAAGTGACAGTCTGTCCTGACCTTGAGTCCATGTTTCCTGACTTTGAATCTGGTGTTCTTCCCATCCTCCGTGGGGAAAGTTCTCTGTAGTTCCACAGGCAGTGGTGTCATTTCAAGAAGCAGCATGTACCCAAATGGGTCAGATAAAATTAGAAGAGGTGTCAAACTTTGCTGACTCAAGTCTTTGCCCATTTGTAGAACCAAAATCAGATGTATTAATATCTTCTGGCTCTGGTATGTTTAAATAACTATCTTTAAATGTAACTAGGAATATAAGAAATCTCCCAGGGAATAGGAGCCTTTCAAAAATTTTACCTGATTTTACCATCTCTGGGGGCTTTATAATCTTTGAGAAACCTGAATTAAGATTAGTTCCAATACGTTCACAAACCACACCACTTTCCACACAGCATCCAGAGGAAGGTGAAAGGGACTGCAAGCCATCTCCACCTTGGGTCTGGCAGAACTGGCAGGAGAGGTCCTGCCATACTGGCTCTTTCTGCAAGTCTACCTCCTGTCAATCTACCCTGGGCAAAAATAGTGCACATTGAACATAGGTAGAGCTTCAAGGGAATGGGGGAAAGGTGTTCCTCCCAGGGACTCAAGACTTCCCAGAAGCCTTGAAATTGACATTTTCCTTTAGAATTCTTTCCCTTTATTTACCTCACTTTCACAAACGTTGTATGCAAAACTGAGTGTTAAGAGGTAGGGGATGTTCAAAGATGCAAAATCCAGCTTTTCTTCTAAGAAGTGTACAGTTTAGCAGGGAGATATAAAACTTACTCTCAAACAACTATAATGCAAATTAGAATTTGGGTTAGGTGCAGCTGAGAATGTATAGTTAACAAGTTGCTCCTTGGAGTCAGACTAGGAGTTTGGGTTGTGATTCTTCTGCTTAAGTTGTTTTAGACAAGATACCTAACTTCCCTAAGACTTGGTTTTCTCATCTGTAACATACATCTATATGTCTTATTACATGTAATTGTATTTTTGATATAGTTATTTAAATGAATTAATATCATTTTTGGCATATAGCAATTGATCAATAAATGTTAGTCTTTATAATTATTATATATCTATATATATTTGTAAATGGTTTCAAAAGTCTCTCTCTGCTCTTAATAAGGGCCTGTATTTTACATCAAAGAAATACTGTTAGTAAAATTGTGAAATGAAAAAAGTTCATAGAGCGTCGGCCTGGCGTGCAGGAGTCCCAGGTTCGATTCCTGGCCAGGGCACACAGGAGAAGCACCCATCTGCTTCTCCACCCCTCCCCCTCTCCTTCCTCTCTGTCTCTCTCTTCCCCTCCTGGAGCCGAGGCTCCATCGGAGCAAAGATGGCCCGGGCGCTGGGGATGGCTCTGTGGCCTCTGCCTCAGGCGCTAGGATGGCTCTGGATGCAACAGAGCGACGCCCCAGATGGGTAGAGCATCACCCCCCGGTGGGCATGCTGGGTGGATCCCGGTTGGGCGCATGCGGGAGTCTGTCTAACTGCCTCCCTGTTTCCAGCGTCAGAAAAATGCAACCCCCCCCAAAAAAAAAGTTCAGAATGTGTGGGGAAACTGCAGTCCCATTTTGCCAGAGTCTGGCATCTGCATGGACAAGTCTTGAAATATAAGAGATAAATCTGGAAGAATCATTTAAGGTGAGGCTTGAAGAGTTTTGAGTGATAAAGTGAGGAATCTGTTTAAATCAACAGGTGTGGTCAGGTAGTGAAGTACGGTGTGCTTTTTAAAACGGGAGTTCTAGATCCAAACTCCCAGGCTCACTGTTCACTGCTGCATGTCATTGGGCAAATTACACAATGTCTCTCTGCCTCAGTGCCCTCAT
This sequence comes from Saccopteryx leptura, assembly GCF_036850995.1. NCBI lineage: Eukaryota > Metazoa > Chordata > Mammalia > Chiroptera > Emballonuridae > Saccopteryx > Saccopteryx leptura. Next base: position 165,797,728 of record NC_089508.1, on the reverse strand, counting down.
GTGTAATAATATAACCAACACCACAGGCTTACTGCGAGCATTATTAGATATTACGTGTTCATTATTAGCTGAGAGCCTGACAAAACACTAAATAAATGGTAGTTATTATTATTACAGAGCTGGGCTATTGGTCTGCAAACAGGAAAAACAAAAAGACAGTTCCTTCCATTGTGTTTTATAATTAAAATGGGCATAGCAATAAATTTTGAGTAAGACAGCCATAAAAAGTGACATTTTAAACCACTTCCCCAGCCCCCAAAGATTTGATTTTTCTCCAAGTTTCCTGACCATTTATGCAGTTAATTTCTGGCTGGAGGTGACTTTAAGACTTTCTATATAAAGTGGCGTGTGCAGGTGCTATTTACATATACAGACAAGCCATTAGCAGCTGGTAGTTTGTGATGTATCAATATAGTGTGTATAGTAAATGTATTCCTGAAAAGTTTAGTATACATTAGCTTATATACATTGAATGTTTTAAGCAAAAAAGAGACAAGTTTTCCTTTAGAAAAATGCTATCCTTAATTTATTTTTAAAATGTGGAAGAGATCACCACCCCCATTATTGTCTTTCTAGATCCAGCTGTTCATTTATGTGGGTGGACAAAGGCTGCATAAATCCTATCCACTAAATAGCATGAAGGAGAGGGCTACCAAACAGCAGCCGAAAGGATTTCAGAGTTTGTCCTGATTTTCTTTTCTTTTCTTCTTTATCAAAAAATCTACAAATAAAAAAAAAATCTACAAATATTTCAACCCGTCATGTTCATTTTCAGTGTGTCCGTTTTCTGTAGATGCAAACATTAGGCATGTGGCCTTGATGCTTTTCATGAAAACCCAAAGTGGATCAGTAATAAATGGAATGTCACTTCCCTAGAAAAACTCAGTGAACCAAAGTGCTCACCTTTGATTAATGCAGGCAAGGAGGAAAGTTGGCATCTGCAGTCTCATAGGTGAATTTTCGCTCAGTGAATTCAACCAGATCACAAAGAATTGTTCCACTAAGTTTTTGGGATTTCAGGGACTCATGTCAGAAAACTTTAATGGATCATCTCGCTGGGAAAGACACAACTATTGTAGATCCTGCTACACTAAGCAAGTCTGGGCAGAGGCTGAGTGTTAGGAAAGTTTCGTCCATCTCTAACTACCTCTAACTCAGTGAGTAGAGCGTGGCTATCACAGCCCAATACAAGTTCTTTATTCTCATCTTGTGTTGTCTTGTCCTTCTCTTCCTCCCCCTACTCCCCTCACTCTCTCTTCCTTCCTCATTATGAGTTGACATCTCTAGTATTAGGAGCTCATTTGGTTAGTGACCAATTGGAACTCAATAGGTCATTTCTATGACATATTATTTAAATCCAGACATGCTTGGATCAATTTCTAATTCTCTTAATAAAGAGGCTTGAGTTAAGGGTATTAAGACTCAGATGTGTCAATTTGGGAAGGGTTCACCAGCTACATTCAGGATAGCTTATGTTTGAAGATCCATTGCCATTTCACCCTGTCCCAATTAAAGCCCCGTCATTGCCATGTTTATCCCCAAGTCGGGATGTCTTCTCCTCCTACCCCACCACTCACAGGTAGAACCGTGTCTACCAGCATCACGTATCACGTATTTGTGTGATATGTCATTATATGTTAGAGATAGATTCCCATATATCTCTTCTCTCCTTGCCATGTGATGTTGGAATCTGGGGACCAGTATGCATTTTTTTGTTATGATAGTTCTCAAACATCTGTAAGAGTGGGAGGGTGGTGTGTGGGCGGCACACCAGAGACGATGGGGCTGCATGTGGTCTTTTTTTTTTTTTTTTAATAAATTTTTATTAATGGTAATGGGATGACATTAATATATATATGGTCAAATAATCTTTGATAAAGGGGCCAACAACACACAATGGAGAAAAGAAAGCCTCTTCAACAAATGGTGTTGGGAAAACTGGAAAGCCACATGCAAAAGAATGAAACTCGACTACAGCCTGTCCCCGTGTACTAAAATTAATTCAAAATGGATCAAAGACCTAAATATAAGACCTGAAACAATAAAGTACATAGAAGAAGACATAGGTACTAAACTCATGGACCTGGGTTTTAAAGAACATTTTATGAACTTGACTCCAATGGCAAGAGAAGTGAATGCATGTGGTCTTGCATCGTCGCGAGCCCCAGAACTGGGAGAAGCACAAAGCAAGTATTTTATGCAAGTTTGCTTCCCAAGCTGATTGCCTATTTTCAAATTTATTTTCTTTTCAAACATAAGAAACAACTTTGTATAGTTTCACTATTTGGAACCCCTCTTTCTTTCTTTTTTTGGTTTAAAAATGAACTTGTTACAGACCTTTGGATGAAGAAAAGAACTGATTTTTCTTTCAAAGAGAACCATTGAGCACTTCTGTAGTTTTCTAAAGATGTTATATTTGTTGAATCAAGAGGGACAGGGTTTTTTCTCTACTAAAAATGTGTTTTTTAAGATTACAATTTGAGATCATGGCTGTTGGAAGGTACTTGACCCTAGAGATTAACCCTTTGAGTAGTGAGTTTTTTTCATGCTCGCTGACCCCTGGGAGTGAGGTTTTTGGGGTTGTTTTTTTTTTTTTTTTTCAGAAAATGAAATTAGTTCCAGTTCCAGTTTTATTAATTTAAAATCATGTTTGTTTGATAACCAATTTATGGGAAGAAGAAGAAAATACATTTGCCTTTTTTTAGTGTTGCCTTACACATTTTTTTAAAAATAAATCGATCATCCCCGAATGGTCAGGAGGCATGAGGACGTACATGAACGTTCACACTACTCAAATGGTTAAATGTCTCTAAGTGGGTGGGAGGTGAATACAAACATCAGGACCCAATGAAAGGCTGCTGAAACCTGGAAGCATGTTTCTATTTAGAACTTGAACAGTTTTATCCTGTAAAGGTTCCTGTTTGGGGTTTTTTGTTTGTTTCTTTCTTTCTCAGGGGTTAAATAAAGAGTTGTTACCTGCTTTATTCTTACTAAATCACCATCACATTGGCTCCCACGTGGGGCTTGGGGAAGAATCCCGCAGCCGATTATGGGCGCCTGCAGGGTAACAGCCTGTTGTCTGCTGGCCTGTGTGCCCAAGGCCTGGGGTGGACTCTGGGGGGAACCAGTCTGATTGGCAGATGCCCATCCTGGCACTCGCTACGTTATCTGGGCATCACTTTCCTTCAGATTCTGCATAAACTGGCACCCAACCGGAAGACCTTCTTTCTCTTTTTGAATATATTGACTCTTGCCCTGGAAATTTTCTAATGTTGAGTGAAGAGGCCAAACTACCTTTAAATTTGGGGTGTGGGAATGTAGTACCTAGAGCTCAGGGCTCAATTTTAAAATCATTCCATTTTGTTTCAGACAACTGAGGGGCACATAAAACTTCCAACATGTAGCAAAGAGGAAACCCTAACCCAGTCATAGGATTTTGAGCAAATGTAACCCCTAGAGAATGTCGGACTCTTTCACAGATGATAAAAGGGAGAGTTGGATAAATAAGTGACTTGGCTGAGGTCACCCAGATACTGGCAGAAGTAGATCGCTGGAAGCAGTTTCCTGGTTCACATCCAATCACCCAGGGAGACACTCACATCGTAAATCCCAGGCCAATACTGCATTCATATTTTGCTCCCACAAATTGTATGGGATGCTGTCAAGCCTTCATTGGATAAAAGGCCATTGTGTTGTTATTATGTGGGTTTGTACAAGGGCATCTTAGGTCTAGGTGCCTGCTTTCTAAAACTCCACTCTGTTCTTCACTGATCAGGAATTGCCTATGGACACAGGTCCAGCATCATTTGGACAAAAAAAGGAAAGGTGCAATGGTGGGTCTTTGTGGGGACACTAACATCACATTTACATTCTGTTCCTATTAATTGGAGTCTAAAACTAGAGAAACTCTTTAATTACTCTAAACCAGGGGTAATCAACCTTTTTATACCTACCGCCCACTTTTGTATCTCTGTTAGTAGTAAAATTTTCTAACCGCCCACTGGTTCCACAGTAATGGTAATTTATAAAGTAGGGAAATAACTATACTTTATAAAATTTATAAAGCAGAGTTACAGTAAGTTAAAGCATATAATAATAATTACTTACCAAGTACTTTATGTTGGCTTTTCGCTAAGTTTGGCAGAATTAATCTTTATAAAACAACTTACTATAGCTAAATCTATCTTTTTATTTCTTTTTTTTTTAAAGGCTTTTTTTATAAATATTTTATTTATTGATTTTTTAGAGAGAGAAGAGTGAGAGAGAGAGACAGAGAGAGAGAGAAGGGGGAGGAGCAGGAAGCATCAACTCCCATATGTGCCTTAACCAGGCAAGCCCAGGGTTTCGAACCGGCGACCTCAGTGTTCTAGGTCGACGCTTTATCCCACTGCGCCACCACAGGTCAGGCCTATCTTTTTATTTCTACTTTGGTTGCTCTGCTACCGCCCACCATGAAAGCTGGAACGCCCACTGGTGGGCGATAGGGACCAGGTTGACTACCACTGCTCTAAACACTGTGACTTTGCCTAAAACAATTGACTTCCTTGGGCCTCTTTTCTTTTCTTTTTCCATTGGGAAGAAACACAAATGACTGATAAGATTGCAAAGTCTGGTGCTCACAGGAAATTTGTCATTGCATCTGGCTGAGGTGAATCTGTTCAGGGTTCTGCAAACAGAGTCATCTCTAGGTCAGCTTTGAGGAACAGGAAATAAATTTACATCCACAGGTTCATTATTTCCTCTGCTGCATTTGGAAGGGAAGTATCAGGAAAGACTGGTGGCTGTGACTTCTAAAAAGTTCCCAAGAAGTCTCTTAATAGTAACAGTCTGTCTTCCCGACTCCACTGGAGGTGACGAGGAGGAGTGCCCTCTGAGCAGTGCTACAGAGGCCACAGGGAGTCCTGCAGGGTCTGGTGACCAAAATGGCAAGTTTTATGGTCCTTCATTGTGTTGTTAGAGGAAAATCAATGTTTACTAGAAACTTGAGGACTTCAATACTATATGAGCCACCAGTGGAGTTATATATTAGGTAAAATAGAGGCTCAAGTAATAGGTATAATCAACGTCTCCCATACAGAACTTGAGAAGGTGTTTTATGAGACTTTAAAATCTCTAACTAATTAGTAGTCTTTTTGAGTAGGCAGGAGTGAAGAATCAGAATATGCAAGATGAAGAATGTAAATTTTGGTTTTTGTAAATATGTAGATCACAATCATTAAGATTTTGGGGAAATCTCACTTATCATTCTACTTTATATAGAAAGAAATACATAGTTATATATCTCACTGACTCTTTACTAGATTATAACTTCTTAGCAGGTGTGTGTGTATTATTTACCCTGATGTCCCCTAAAGAATAATATTGAACAATCAAATTCAAGGGACTGTTTTTACTCTGAAACACTTCTGCCACCACTACATTAGAGCAGGCCTCAATTTCATAGAACTCAAAGGAAAAGCTTTTTATAAATGTTCATGATTATAATCCCTAAAGAATGTCAGAGTGTTTCACAGATGATAAAATGGAGACTTTTGTCTGCAAGGCAGGACCAATTCACAATTGAAGATTCCTACAGCTAGTGAACCACTAAGACAAACATTCATTTCAAGTTTGCAAATCCTAAGATAATGTCAAACAACAATTTCTCTTCGTTTTAGCCTGTGGAGTAATCAGCAGAAGTTTGTGTATATTTTCTCATTAGACTTTTGGGAGTCAGCTCATCATGCTGCAGTGTTTGGGACCAGCTTCCCCTGGGACGTCGCAGCATCATTGTCAGTGTCCCACCACCACCCCAAGCTGACAGAGCTTCCTAAGACTAAGGCCTAGATTGCCTGAGCTGTTTAGATCATCTGTAACCATGTTCTCCCCTTGACTATACGTACATCCACTTAATTCATGGATCTATCCTCAAGTGTTTCAATTTCACTGATATTTACACAATTTATTCTTTTATACATCAAGCATACATAGAATATTTTTATGTTCAAGAAGACACAAATGCTCCATCTAGGATTGCTAAACTGTGTCAGGTCATGACATAGTGGCCAATGAGACAGGAAGAACTGCTATGGAAAGACTGTGTCCCACACCCTCAGGACTTGTAGTCAGTGCCTGTGCACTGTGGTGCCTGCCTTCAGAACCACTTGCAAATAAGCAGATAGGTGTCCTGTTTGACCACAGGCATCTATCATGTTATTCAGGTTAGTCGTTAGAGAAATATATATGGAACACTTTAAATATACTCTAAACAGGCATGTACAAAAGATTCTAAAGTCTTATGTCCCAGGACCTTTCATTCAGTTGGGGAGACAATGTCTAGTGTCAGTAAAGGTGCAACTAATGTGCAGTGTGATTACAGCATTAAATAACACAGGAGGTAATGCATGTTGCTAGGGAACTGAAGTGAACTTCAGTGCAATATGCACGGCTCATAGGAGAAAGACATCACAATTGCTGAAAGTCCTTGTGTCCTTCATTCACTGACACATACATTTAATTCAAGGGGAGGGAAATTGCTCGTGTTTCTTGAATACTTTTACTCCTTTCAGGCTTTCTACACATATGTTGTTCTACACTTGATCTCATTTTCCCTGAACAACTATGTGGACTCAGTGCTATCATTTTCATTGTAGAGATAGGGAAGTGGGAGCAAGATTTAGTCACTCATCTGCAGAGAGAGGACTGTAAGTCAGTGGTGAAGCTGGACTCAAATCCAAGTCTGCCTATCTCAAACCCTGCCCTGACACCAGACCGCACTGCTCCCTGAGAACTTCCGGTGAGCTGTAGGAGAAGGTGCTCAGCATATCATATGAGAGCAGTCAACAGGTTAGCAGCTTGGACATGAACACAGACGCTGCCTGGTCTGTGTCACATTGAGATGCTCTTCTGAATGAGTGGTGTGCCCTATTTCTTTTTCCACAGGCCCTGAGGGTTTTCATGCCATTTTTAAATGTAGGGGACCCTGAGACAGTTTACAGAACCAGTAGCTGGTTGCAAAGATGTGCCTATTTGTAGAGCTTGTAATGAGCCCCCTTTATATACCTTGAACCTGTCTGTTTGCATTGTGCTCATATAAGCACAATGTCTGTCATAAGTGACAAATGAGTATTTCCATTTGTTTGGATTCATCCTTTAAAGTGTGCCTGCCCTTGAAGAGAAAGATGTGTTTTCTTAGCACATATAGTGTAACATGCTTTGCACTCAGTGGTTGCTGAATAAGTATTTGCTGTTGGCTGAGTGGGTGGTGGCAATGGTGCCCTGAGTTGCTTTCTTTCAAGACCCTTGGGCTGTTTCCAATCACACAGAACACATAGGTGTCCGGTCAAAAGATAGGGAAAACCTGCAGTCATCAAGAAGCCTCTTATTTTGAAATTCCAAGCAATTTCTTTATAGTACCTTAGTCTCTATTTAGGATGCCTTGCCCAGAATAATTTAGTGGTTCGCCTGTTCTCTATTATGTTATAATGTTCAATACTGTGTTGTCAAGGTGATTAGTCAAAGAGACAGGAGTTTACAAATCAGTTTGTAGGGACTTTGCATTGATCTTTCTAGCCAGCATGAAGTGTAGGTATCTCTTAAGATAACCAGTTCAACAGCTGAGAAGACTTTGGCACAAAAGGGGGAAATATGAGCTAGGGCACTCAGTGGCCGATAAGTAGACTGGCCCCCCTGCGTTCACACAGTTCGAGTATGAGAAGACAGGAAGAAACCCTGAGTTGTACGGCTGGATGTGGGCACCCTCCCTGTGGCTCCATGTGGAGTATTCGTCTCACCAGTCTTGAGTACAGTCCAGGAAGCACCCAGAGAAGAGCTGGTGTGTGCTCACTGACAGCATGCAGGACCGGACCTGGAAAGAACTCAACTTTGCATGGCCTCTGAGCAGCAGAGAAGGAAGAGATTTCAGAGGTAAAGCAGTCGGAGACTCCCAAAGAGATGCGAGGAAAACATCAAGATCTGAAGGAGCAACTCCAGGGACTCGTCTGGGTGCACTGAAAGGGTCAAGGGCTCAGTCTCCTTTCAGGAAGTGCCAGGCACAGCAAAGCCAACAAATCCTTCCTGCTCCTGAGAACAAGTAATGAAATTGTTTATTGCCACCTCTCTCCCAAACTAAGCAAATTGCCAGGTCAAGAAAAACATAGAAAAGCTACATGCTCATCTGGGCACAATCACAGGTGTATATAATTGATGTAACACATTGAAAAAGATGATTGCCTGTTTTGTTTTGTTTTGTTTTTTAAGCTTGGCTTTTGCCTTGATAATTTTACATTAAATGTCTTATCTTTGAATCTGTATTCACCTTGCTGAAGGAGACCACTATGCTAAGAAAGTTATCTATTCTATTGGTATTATTTCTTAACTATTAATACCATTTCAATGAATGTGTATAATTAACTCATAGACTGGCAGCTTTTGCTGGATTTCTCGCTTTTCTCCTTCCTGAGCTTATTCCAATCTCAGTGTAACTTGTAAACATCCGTCTAGAATTGAAGAAATGACCCCATTTGGGTCTTAGCTCAGCAACAGAGACAGTTGAGGAACTGAGTATTGCACATGTGAGGTAAAAAGTAACAAACTAAAGTGTTGTGGAGGGAAAACCTGACATGCTAATCCTTCCAAAGATTCCCTTTACACAAAAATGAGACTTGGGAGAGAAGTGTTGAAGGAAAATAATTATTAGAATAATAACTTATACACGTGATTAAACCCTCGGTGTACTGACAGCAGGGAGCTTTCTTGAGCCTGGGTTTGAATATAAAGTGCCAGAGCGCCCCCCCCCCCCAGTGTCCTCAGGCCTGCCTGCTCCCTCTCTGCCTCCGCAGGAGGGGAGAGCCTGACCCCACTCCCTGCCTCGCCCTCTGTACCTCTGCAGAAATCCTTTCATCTGGGGTTTCACAGTGTTGTTACAAATGTAAATTAACAAGCCTCATCATTATTTCTCTCCATGGAGATGGTTCATTTACTTAACAGAGATTTACCTAGATGGCCTCCTCCAGGTCACCTGAGAGGTCCTTTGTGTAGTCTGGAAATGGATGCTCAGACTATAAAAGCACCTTGCAGCCTCACTGCAGGTCCACACCCACTGCATCCTCTGGCAGGTCCTGGAGGACGAATCGCTATCTTGGATCTTCACAGCAAGGCTCCCTGGCCGGGCTGCCCTCGGCCTCACCAAGCACCCACGTTCCTGCACACAGGACTACAGCCCTCCTCTGTCCTTGTATCTGCCCCGAAAGCTGAGAGGACAGAACATGAATTTCTTACAGATTTTTTTATGAATCACTTTGATTTCATGAGTGGTTGGCCATTATTTCATTTGTTCCCCCAAACTCTCCTATGAATCTAGTGAACAAATATTTGTTAAGCACTTATTTCGCTGCCCATCCCTGTGCTGGACACAGGGCCCACTACAGTCATGCCCCTCTGTAAAGCCAGTAGCCACAGCCACCATCACAGCCACCTGTCCAGTGCAGGTTCACATTTGATTCTGACAGATGGTAATGAAACAAAGGAGCCAAGAACTGGTGGGCCATTAACTTTAATCCTAGTTTGCACCGGCAGGCAAGAAATACACACAGTGGGAAAACACTTCCCTTTCCATTCAGGGCTCCCAAAGCCACTGACTTATCCAAGTTTCCTAGAATCAAAGTTTCTACCTCACCAGCCTTATTCACCTCTGTTCCCATCTCCTTCTCTTTGCACAAACTCTGCACTAACTGGCTTCTCCTTCAGCACTCCGCCATCTTGGCTACTTCTTTCCTCTCCTCCACATGGCCCTTCTCTGCTCTCCTCTCTAATGTTAATCTGAGGAACCAAGAGCAACGTGATCTCTTTTCTTTTTAAAACCTTTTGGCATGAAAGCCCTCCCCCAACACACATTAATATAATCACGCCCATCCCAAGCAAGAAGGGAAACTAATATTATCACCTGGGCGAAGGGCTTCCACGTGGGCAGCGCCATCTTTAACAAAGTGAGCATAATATATTTTATCTGCCCAACACCCTCCCTTTGAGGAAGGGCAGATGGTCAGCAGGAGTCACAGGCTGCTGGTCAGTGCTCTGAGATGAAGGCGGTGATGGGCGGATGAGGCAGGCAGGAATGGGCGGGTCTCTAGGCAGGTGAGACTTGAACTGAGACCTAGAGCCAGAGAATAACTCAGACTTTTCATTTTATTTTAACTTGTTGGCTTCTTAGAGATTTTAGTTTCTAACAAAGTAAATATCAATCTTTTAATCCCATGTAAACAAAAGGCTCTTTGGGGTCCTTTTATATTTTATCCAGAGTAAGTGGGTAATAAGACTCCAAAAGGCAGAAAATCATGTAGTTTATCCCCAGTGGTGTTTGGTCCATTTCATGCCCTGACCTTGTAAGGCACCAATGTGGTAGAATTACCGACCACCGCTATATAAGGTCCTTGCTACGCTGAGGTCTTTGTCTGTTATAGCCTAGGAGGCTTTGGTGACCAGTGGCTGGATTTGGCTAGATTTTGGACGTTTTTACCTTGGATTTTGATTAGGATTTGGATTTGGACTAGATTTTGGACCTGATTCTGACACTTTGATTGGTTTTGACTTATTCAGTCCCACTGAAGGAGGGGTGGTGGTCCTCCTCGCCTCCTGGCTGGCTGGGTAGGAGGGTGATGGTTGACCTTCATACCTCCACTCCCACTGAAGGAAGGGTGGTGGTCGGTTACTTGGTTTTTGACTTAAGCATTGTTCTAGGATTTTGACTTTGGATGATGACTTCAAACAGATGTATGAATTCGGCTGGGCAGGGGTACCGCATATGATCGGCAGCGTGGCTAGTGCAGAAGTCAGATTAGCCCACCACACCTTAACGGGGATGAATGTAGCAGTCAAGATAATGGATCAGGAATGCCCTGACATATTTAAAGAAGTTTTTTGCCTGACCCGTCTCGACCATCCAAACATCATCAGACTATATGAAGTCATAGAAACAAAAGGAACAGTCTTTATGTTCCTCAAGATGTGGAGGGAGGAACATTGAGAGACAATCTAATAAATTGTAGCCCCATGACTGAGCTTGAAGCCTGACCCGTGTTTGGCAGTCGCTATCTGCTGCCCAGTACTGCCACACAAGGGGATTGTGAACAGAGACCCCAAGCCCGAGAACATCCTCCTGGATTGTAAGCAGAACATCAAGGTCACAGACTTTGGTTTTGGCCGACTGTTTACAAAGGCATATCTGACAACGTACTGTGGCACCGTACCATACATGGCACCAGAGATGGAGCAACTGCAGCTGTGTTTTGGGCCAAATGTGGGTGTGTGGAGCCTGGGGGTTGTCCTCTACTAGACAGTGACAGGGACATTGTCATTTCCAGGGGAGAATGTTGGGGAACCAAGGAATAAGACAGTGAGTGATCACTCCCTTGTGCCAAGTAACATCTCCCAGGAATGCCAGCCGCTGTTAGAAAAACTAATGACATCAGACCCCAGCAAAAGGCTAAGCTTGGCAGATGTTCTGAGGGACACATGAGTGAACACCAGTCAAGAGCATGACCTGAGGCCATACAGCGAGCCACCCACGGGGCACATGGACGCCCAGATAATAGCCAATGGAGGCCCTGAGAAAATATAAAAAGATATACAGGATTCCCTAATAAATAGAACACACAGCAGTATCAGGGCAATATACCAAATTCTAGAAACAACAACCAAAATAAATGGGCACAGAATCAAAACAGAGCCATATGCTCCCTCTGACTCCAACAGGAGTCTGCCTTCTGTTTTAGTAGCTGCACTCCCCCAGCCAGCCAGGAGGCGAGGAGGACCACTATCCCTCCTCCAGTGAGACTGGGGGTAAGAAGGTCCACCAGCACCCTCCCACCCAGCCAGCCAGGAGGTGAGGACCACCACCCTTCCTTCAGTGGGACTGGGAGTATGAAGGTCAACCATCACCCTCCCCCCAGCCAGCCAGGAGGCAAGGAGGACCACCACCCCTCCTTCAGTGGGACTGAGGGTAAGAAGGTTCACCATTGCCCTCCCCCCAGCCAGCCAGGAGGCAAGGAGGACCACCATCACCCCTCCCCCAGCAGGCCTGGGGGCGAGCCTGGAATCCAAGAAGCAAACATAATGCCGAGTTACAGCAGCCCAAACAGATCTACTCCAAGGCACATTGTAATAAAATTGTAAAATAATGACAAAGAAAGAATCCTTAAGGCAGCTAGGGAAAAGAAGAACATAACATATAAAGGAAAGCCCATTAGGTTATCATCAGACTTCTCAGCAGAAACTCTACAAGCCAGGAGAGTGGACCCAAACATTCAAAGTACTGAAAGAGAGGAATTATCAGTCAAGAATACTATATCCATCAAAATTATCCTTCAAATATGAAGGAGAAATAAAAACTTTTGACAGAGAAACTGAGTGAATTTATCAACAGAAAACCCCCAATGCAGGAAATACTCAAGGGGGTTATTCGACCAGATACAAAGAACAAAACAAATCAAAACTACAAGTAAAAACTCCAATGATGTCACAATAAAGATAAGAATAATCTGTGACAATAGCCTAAAAGGGTAGAGGAAAAAATCTGCAGTAGCAAAGGAAGATGGAGTGCAGAAGCACTCATTAGACAAAGGACTCTTGTACATAAGAACATTTTTCTCTTAATAACCTAATGGTATCCACCCACAAAAAAGCCACCACTGAAACACACAGCTTTAAAAAAGAAGAAATGGGAAAGAAGTATGGAATACCACCAAACAAAAACAACTGACAGAAACAAAAAAGAGAAGAACCAAACAAGACACAAAGCTACCAGAAAACAAAACATAAAATGGCTATAGGAAATCCTCAAGTGTCAATAATTACCCTAATTGTAAATGGACTGAACTCACCAATAAAGAGGCACTGAGTAGCAGATTGGATCAAAAAGTGAAATGCAGCCATATGCTGCCTTCAAGAGACACATCTAAGCTGCAAGGAAAAAAGTAGATTTAAAGTGAAAAGTTGGAAAATGATTCTCCAAGCAAATAATATCCAAAGAAAAACAGGTGTAGCCATACTCATATCTGACAATGCCGACTTCACAACAACAAAGGTAACCAGAGACAAAGATGGATATTTCATAATGATAAAGGGGACATTATGTCAAGAAGACATACACTTCTTAATGTATAGTCGTCCCTCGCCATATCACGGTTCACTTTTCACAGTCTCACTGCATCGCAGATTTTAAAATTGTATATATCTAATTTTGTATCTTGGATTTTTCGCTACATCGCGGGATTTTGCGGTATTTAAGTATTTTTATATATTTATTATTTTACTTATTTTTATGGTAAAATAAGCAAAATAAGTGTGGGAAAGGTTAATAACAGTGTGCAAAAGGTTTATAAGAGTGTGGGGAGGGTTTATAAGGCCTTAAAATATATGTAAATAATAAATATAAATATAAGGTCGCTACTTCATGAATTTCACCTATTAGGGGAGGGGTCTGGAACCTAACCCCCATGATAGATGAGGGACCACTGTGTAGTGCATTGTCCCAAATCAGGATGCACTGGCGTGTAAAAGGAAATGTGATTAGTGATTATGTTGGACTGGGATTTTACTGAGATGTATGGTCACCTCGGTAATCATTGTAAAGCATCATACGCAAAACGTGAACTCTGCCATTCTAGAGATCTTTTAGAAGGCAGTAATACTCCATTTCCTGAGCTACCTCAGACCAGTGGTGCTCAAAAGGTGGGGACATAATAGCATAGGAAATGTTTGTAAGTAGCAAGGGCATCAAGATTAATATAGATTCACACTTTGATAATGTAATTCCCTTGTCAATTCTACTTCAGCATTTTTTCTTATGACAAAGATAGGCTCAGTGCAGGATTAGGTTATCCTTAACCTCCTCACACTTCTGCTAACTTTCCTTTTTAAATGAAAAGAAACCTCAGGATCAGGATCTTTGCATAACAAGTGGTATTTGGTTGGAATTTAATATTATGTTAATTATATGTATTTTATGTTTTCCTTTTCTCCTGGCAAATTACAAACCATTTTCTAGGTAGGATTGAGATACACAATTTCATTTTTAATCTTTTGAAGTAAAAAAAAAAAAAGATAATATTTAAAATATATGTGTTAAAGGTCATACATAAATTTTGGCAAAAAGGATAAAGTTTATGGACCACATAAGTGAAGTTTGGGAAACTAGATCAGATGATTCCCAGCCTATTTCTGAACCTGCTTTGGGAGTTCACATTTATTTGAAAATATTCATATAAAATTAATTCTTAAAAATATATATGTCATGTGCATGCTACTTTTTTATTTTTACAATCCTTTTCTCATAAGATGATCCATGCTTCTTGTTGTTGGAATATGACCCTGCAAAACACATAAATACACACAAATATTTACAAAGTAAAAAAACACAGAGTAATACCAATCAGGGGAAAACACATTTTTTTAAGTGAGAGAAGAGAAGATACAGTGACAGACTCTTTCAGTTACCTTGACCAGATCCACCCAGCATCTCCCATTTGGGGCTGATGCTTGAATCAATCAAGCTATCCTCAGTGCCCAGGACCAATGCTCAGACCAATCAAGCTACTGGCTGTGGGAAGAGAAGAGAAAGTGAAGAGGGAGAGGGAGATGAAGAGAGGCAGATGGTCACTTCTCATGTGTGCCCTGATCAGGGATTGAACCTGGGGCATCTGCAAGCCAGGCTGATGCTCCACCCACTGAGCCAAATTGCCAGGGCCATAAAACACATTTAATATGAGTTGGTTTTTGTATTATTATATATTTTTAGAGATATTTTAAATTCAAAATATTAATACCCATATTTCCCCATGTATAAGACGCTCCCATGTATAAGATGCACCTTAGTTTTGGGGCCTGAAATTTGAAAATAAAGATAACAAGTGCAAAAAAGCGAGAAATGCAAGTAAAAAAAATCTACAACCCAGTTTTTAGACCTCAAATTTTTTGGAAAAGGGTATCTCTTATACATGGGGAAATATAGTACATATGTAACTCTGATTTACATAAAAGAAATAAAGAGGATATGGTTTTATTAAAAACAATTAACAAAGGCCTGGCCTGGAGCTTCTCAATACTCCTCGATACAAATTCTGGTCAGGGCACATATGATAATCAACCAATGAATATGTAAATAAGTAGAACACCCGATCAGTGTTCTCCCTCTCTCTCTCTCTTTCCTCTTCCATCTCCTGCTCCCTCGTCTTCTCTCTCTAAAATCAATAATTGAAAAAAAATTAAACAATAGAATGACATTATATATCAAACCCACACCTGTGTACCTAAAAGTTTAATTTACTCAAAATTTATGTATTTATAATATATAGCCCCAATCTTATTTAGTAATTTAAGACACATCTTTACTAGATAAAAAGTTTATACAATTTCAGTCAGTTATAATGAGATGAGTGAAGCTCCCTTTTGGAAAGTGTGCATTTAAACCCCTGCTTTTCTTACTTGCCAGAGACGTACACTTTCCAGCCCTTTGCACACCTACCTTCTCCTGTGGAAGAATAAAAACAGAACAGATTGCTGTGCCTATATGTTCATTGAGAGGAGATGGCTTTGGCCCTGTTGCCTAACAAGCCAGCAGTGTAGGGAGATAATTATCTACTTATAAAAACTTGGTTCAGGTTGAAAATATTATTTACATACTTTTCCAAAGCAGAAGATCAGTACAGTGGTTCCTCATCTATTGCAAGGGTTAGGTTTCAGAAACTCCTCGAGATAGGCAAAAATCCGTGAGGTAGTGACCTTATATTTATTTTATTATTTTATATATTTTTCAAGGCTTTATAAACACTCCCCACACTCTTATAAACCTTTCCTACACTTATTTTTCTTATTTTACTGCAAAAATAATTAAAATAATAAACATATAAAAATACTCATATACTGCAAAATCCCGCAATAAAGCAAAAAATGCTTTGATACAAAATTAGATTTATACAATTTAAAAATCCGCAATACATCCCTGGCTGGTTGGCTCAGTGGTAGAGCGTCAGTCCGGCATGTGGAAGTCGCGGGTTCAAATCCCAGCCAGGGTACACAGGAGAAGCGCCCATATGCTTCTTCATCCTTCTCCTTCTCTTCCTCTTTCTCTCTCTCTCTCTCTCTCTCTTTCTCTCTTCCTCTCTCACAGCCAAGACTCCATTGGAGCAAAATTGGCCCCAGGTGCTGAGGATGGCTTCATGGCCTCTGCCTCAGGTGCTAGAATGGCTCTGGTTGCAACGGAGCAACAGCCCAGATGGGCAGAGCATCGCCCCCTAGTGGGCATGCCCGGTGAATCCAGTCAGGCGCATGCGGGAGTCTGTCTCTCTGCCTCCCTGCTTCTCACTTCAGAAAAATACTAAATAAATAAATAAATAAATAAATAAATAAATAAATAAAATCCACAATACAGTGAGATCGCGAAAAGTGAACTGTAATATGAGAAGGGATGTCTGTATTGTACAACATATTACCCTAATCAAAACAGGCAAGATGGTTAGAAAACAACAACTACAGCAACAATAACAACCATGGCACACCCAGGTAGTAACCTGCTATTCCAGTGACACCTGCATGTTCCTCTCCCTCCCTGAGGATTTCTATATTGAGGAGATCATTTAATTTTGATGTTACAAGGTGAGATAGATTGGGATTAGATGATTTTATTAGAGCACTTTTTCAGGAAATATCTGAAGCTAAGAGGATGATGTATGAACTTGAAACAAACTCCTATCTATTCCTGCCAGCCTATTCAACCTGAATATCAACAATATAAAAGACTGTAGTCTCCACAACGACTAGGATTCCATGAAGTTGGCTGTGTTCTCTGTGCTTTAAACAGTGTTTGGTTCTTAGAAGACTCTTTAATATTGTAGAATCAATGAGCCATCATCATAATAGCTACTATCTGTCAATACCCAGGAGGTATTTGGTGCTGTGCCTTACTATAGCAATTCTAGTAGTTAGTATTATCTATCTGTATTTTCTCACTAAGGAAACAGGCTCAGAAATGTTAAGTCATATGTCAAGTTCACACAGTGATGGGATGAGAATTCAAAGCTGGATGTGCATAGGTGGGACATAAAAATGAGACTAAGAGACATGGACAAGAGTGTGGTGGTTACGGGGTGCGGGGGAGGGAAGGAAGGAGAGGGGGAGGAGGAGGGGGAGGGGCACAAAGAAAACTAGATAGAAGGTGACAGAGGACAATCTGACTTTGGGTGATGGGTATGCAACATAATTGAATGACAAGATAACCTGGACATGTTTTCTTTGAATATATGTACCCTGATTTATTGATGTCACCCCATTAAAATTAATAAAAATTTATTTATAAAATAAAAAAAAAAAGCTGGATGTGTTTCAGGCCAGGGATTCAGTATCTTCTCCTACAGAATGGAGGAGTGGAGTATGACTTCCAAAAGGGCTTCATATATGAAAAAGGAAAATTCCAATACTGCAGATTCAGATTCCCTTTTAATATTGTAGAATAAATTTTTTTTATTTTTTATTACAGTTTACATTTAATATTATTTTGTATCATTTTCAGGCATACAGCATAGTGGTCACACTTCACAGAATGCTCCCCTGATATTTCCGGTACCCACCTGGCACCATACATAGTTATTGACTATATTCTTTATGCTGCACTTGAACAGCTCTGTGACTATTCTGAAAATACTAATTTGTCCCTCTTAATCCCTTCACCTTTTCCACGCAGTTCCCTAACCTCCTCCCCTCTGGCAACCATACCTGAGTCTGTTTCCATTTTGTTTATTTTGTTCTTTAGCTTGCACATATAATTGGAAATTATTTCTCTGACTGACTTATTTCACTGACCATAATACCTTATAGATCCATCCCCTGCTGTCACAAAAGGTAAGGTTTTATGGTACAGTAATACCTATTTCATAGGTACCACCACTTGTATATCCACTTGTCTGTTGTTGGGTACTTGGGTAGCTTCCACATCTTGATATTTATAAATGATGCTGCAATGAACATAGTTGTGTGTATATTTTTTCAAATTAGTGTTTTGAGTTTTCCCATATGTATCCCCAGAAGTAAAATCATTGGGTCATAAGGCAGTTTCTTTTTTAATGTTTTGAGGACCCTCCATACTGTTTTTCTTAATGTCTATACCAGTCCACATTCTCACTAACCGTGCACAAGGGTTCCCTTTTCTCCACATCCTCACCAATGCTTTTGCTGGTTGACATATTAACGATAGTGATTCTGACAGGTGTGAGGTGATATCTTATTGTGGTTTTAATTTGTCAACATCGCTAATCACTCTCAGCATATTTTCATGTGTCTTCTTTGAAGAACTATCTATACAGATCCCCTGCACCTATTTTTCATTGAATTGGTTTGTTTTTTGTTTTTTGTTTGGTTTTGTATTGAATTGTATCAAGGTTTTATACATTTTGAACATTAATCTCTTATCACATTTATCATAGGCAAATGTCTTTTTCTTTTGTCAGTAGTTTCATTTGCTGTGCAAAACTTTTTAGTTTGATGTAGTCCTGTTTATCTTTTGTTTCCTTTGCCGGAGGAGATATGTCAAAAAAAATGTTGCTATGAAAAATGTTAGTTATTACCTATGTTTTCTTCTAGGAGTTTTATGGTTTCAAGTCTTACATTTAAGTCTTTAATCTATTTTGAGTGTATTCTTGTAAATGGTGTAAGAAACTGGTCTGGTTTCATTTATTGTCTGCATGTATCTGTCCATTTATTTTAACACCATTTATTGAATAGACTATCTTTAAATCATTTTATGTTATTGCCTCCTTTATCAAATATTAATTGTCCATATAGGTGTTGGTTTATTTGGACTATTCTGTTTTCATACCAGTAGCATGCTGTTTTTACTTCTATGGTGTTATAGTATAGTTTCATATCAGATAGCATGTTTCTTCTAACTTTTTTTGAGGTCTGTTTTTGGTTTCATATCAATTTTTGTTTTATTTGTTCTAGTTGTTTTAAATATATTATTGGTATTTTGATAGTTATGTTGAATCTATAAATTGTTTTGGATAGTATGGATATTTCAATGATGTCAATTCTTCCTATTCATGACTGCAATATATGCTTCCATTTATTTGTATCTTCTTCAGTTTCTTTCTTATAATTTTCTAAGTACAGTACAGATTTTTTACCTCCTTGGTTAAATTTCTTCGTAGGCTTTTTAAAAATGAAATTGTAAATGAGATTGTTTTCTTAGTTTACATATCTGATAGTTTCTTATTGAATATAAAAATACAACTAATTTCTGAATATATATTTTGTATTCTGCTACTTCACTTATCAGTTCTAGTAGTGTTTTGGCAGAATCTTTAGGGTTTTCTATATAAAGTATCACATCATCTGCAAATAATAACAGTTTTAACAGCTTCCTTTTTAGTTTGGATGCTTTTTACCCTTTTTCTTGTTGATTGCTGTGGCTAGGTCTTCCAGTACTATACTGAATAGGAGTGGTGAAAGTGGACATCCTTGTCTTGTTCTTGATTTTAAGGGAAATACTTTCCCCATTGAGTATAATGTTAGATGTTGGTTTTTCATATATGGCCTTTATTTTGTTGAAGTATGTTCCCTCTATTCCTGCATTACTAAGAATTTTTATCATAAATGGGTGCTGGGTTTTGTCAAAAGCTTTTTCTGTATCTATTGATACAACCATATGATTTTTATCTTTCATTTTGCTTATGTGGTATATCATGCTAATTGATTTTTGGATACTGTACCAACCTTGTATCCCAGGAATAAATCTCAATTGATTATGGTTTATGTTCTTTTCAGTGTATTGCTGGATCTGGTTTGCTAATATTTTATTGAGGATTTTGCATCTATGTTCATCAGGGATATTGGCCTATAATTTTCTCTCTTTTTGTGTCTTCATCTGGTTTTGGAATTAGGATAATGCTGGCCTTGTAAAATGAGTTTGAGAGTGTTCCTCCTCTTGAAGTTTTTTGAATAATTTGAGAAGAATAAGTATTAGTAGTTTTTTAAATGTTTGGTAAAAGTCTGCTGTAATACCATCTGGTCCAGACGTTTGTTTGTTGGGAGCTTTTTGGTTACTGCTTTGATTTCATTGGTTGTAATTTATCTGGTCACATTTTCTGTTTCTTCTTGATTGCATTTTGGAAGATTGTATCATTCTAGGAATTTATCCATTTCTTCCACATTGTCCAATTTATTTGCATAAAGTTATTCATAATATTTTCTTATTGCCTGGCCAGGAGGTAGAGCAGTGGATAGAGTGTCGAACTGGGATGCAGAGTACCCAGTTTCAAAACCCCGAGGTCATTGGCTTGAGCACAGGTTCATCTGGCTTGAGTGCAGGGTCACTGGCTTGAGTGTGGGATCATAGATATAACTCCATGGTTGCTGGCTTGAGCCCAAAGGTCACTGGCTTGAAGCCAACATCACTTGCTTGAGCTCAAGGTCAATGGCTTGAGCAAGGGGTCACTCACTCTGCTGTAGTCCCCTGAGCAAGGCACATATGAGAAAACAATCAGTGAACACCTAAGGTGCCACAACAATGACTTGATGCTTCTCCTCTCTTTCCCTTCCTATCTCTCTGTCTTTATCTGTTCCTCTCTCTGTCTCTATGTCTCTGTCACAAAAAATATTTTTTTTCTTTTTATCTTTGTATTTCTGTGGTGTCATTTGTTACCTCTCCTCTTTTATTTCTGATTTTATTTATTTGAGTTCTGTCCTCTCCCTTTTTCTCTTGATAAATCTGGTTAAAGATTTATCAATCTTGTTTATTTTTTCAAAGTACCAGCTCTTGTTTTTATTGATCTATTGTATTTTGTTTTTAGATATTTTATTTCCACTTTGATCATTATTATTTACTTCCTCATTCTCGCTTTGGGCTTTGTTTGTTGTTGTTGTTGTTTCCAGTTCCTTTAGGTATAAGGTAAGATTGTTTATTTGATTTTTTTCTTATTTCTTGAGGTAGGCCTGCTATGAATTTTTCTCTTAGGACTGCTTTTGCTGTGTCACATAGATTTTGGGTTGTTGTGTTTCATTTTCATTTTATTCAACATACTATATCACCCAATATATAGGACACATTCTTTTTTGAAAAATTTGGGGTATAAAAATTGGGTGCATCTTATACAGTGGTTGTAGATTTTTTTACATGCATTCCCCGCTTTTTTGCGTTTGTTTTTGCACTCATTGTTAAAGACAGTGATTCGTCATCAGACACAGATGAGGACAAGCTAATGGGTGGGAGTTTTGACAGTGATGAGGAGTTGTCTGAATTTTTATGATGAATAAAACCTGAATTCAAAAACTTTATGTAATACATTTTTTTTCAAATTTTGAGCCCCAAAATTAAGGTATGTCTTATACATGGGCTAATATGGTATCTTTTGATTTTTAAAACCTCATTGTTAACCCATTCAGTGTTTAGTAACATGTTATTTGCACTCCATGTGTTTGTGTGTCTTTCAGGTTTTTCTTGTAATTGAGTTTTAGTGTGATACTACTGTGGTCAAAGATGTTGCTTGATATGATTTCACTCTTATTAAATCTATTGAGACTTGTCTTGTGTCCTGACATGTATTTATCCTAGAAAATGTTCCATGTACATTTGAAAAGAATGAATATTCTGCTGCTTTGGGGTAAAATGCTCTGAAAATATCAATTAAACCCATCTGCTCTAGTATATCATTTAAGGCCACTGTTTCCTTGATGATTTTCTGTCTGGAGGATCCATTCATTTATGTCAATGGGGTGTTAAAGTTCCCTACTATCACTGTATTGCAGTTGATCTCTTCTTTTATGTCCCTCATATGTGCTTTATAAATTTAGCTGTTCCTATGTTAGGCACATTAATGTTTCCAAGGGTTATATCCTTTCATTGGATTGATTCTTTTATCATGTAATGTCCTTCTTTGTCTTTTATTATACCCTTTGTTTTAAAGTTTATTTTGTTTGATATAAGTATTGCTACCCAAGTTTGTTTGTTTGTTTTCTCATTTATATTTGCGTGAAATATTTTTTCTCATCCCTTTACTTTTAGTCTGTGTGTCTTTTCTTCTCAGATGAGTTATGTAATTAGCATATATATGAGTCTTTCTTATCCAGTCAGATATCCTATATCTTTTGATAGGAATTGTCTTTATTTGTAGATGATATGATCTTATGTAGAGAACAACCAAAAAACCTTTGGAACTAATTAACAAATTCAGTAAAGTTGCAGGACACAAGATCAACATACATAAATCAATTGAATTTTTATATGTGAGTAATGAAATACTTAAAATATACTGCTCACAAAAGTTAGGGGATTTTTTATTGCTTCATATTCATTTTGAAATATCCTCTAATTTTTATGAGCAATATATATAAAAGAAAACAATTCTATTTATAATAGCATGAAAAAACTAATAAAACCCTTAGAAATAAATTTAACCAAGAAAGTGAAAGATCTATACAATGAAAATGATTAAATTTTGATTAAAGCAATTGAACAAGACACAAATAGAAAGATATTCATGTTCATGGATCTGAAGAATTAATATTGTTAAAATGTCCATACTCCCCAATACCATCTCTATAGTATAATATCATGTCTTCTAGGCATAGTACTAAGGATATTATGTGGGAGCGGTATATTAGTAGATATACCACATAACTAGAGAGGTTGTGAAGGCTAATATTGTGTTTATATAGGTCAAGGACATTTAATAGTTATGGATGGGGCCATAGTCTAGTGAGTCAAAATCACTTATTTTTCTTTTAAACTAATTATCATTACTCAGCTCATTCTAATTCTTCCTGCGATCACTCATAGGCCAGGCTAATGGCTAGTAGAGAAATGAGAAATAGGGATATGATGAGTGTGGTGGGGAGGTTGTTGGTCTGGGTTGCTCAGGGGAGGGGTAGGAGAAGGGCAATTTCTAGGTCAAACAATAAGAAGGTAATAGCCACTAGGAAAAATTTTATAGAGAAGGGAAGGCGCGCTGACCCTATAGGATCGAACCTGCATTCATAGGGACTGGATTTTTCTGCATACGTCTTGGTCTGGGGGAGTCAGAATGCAATAATTACTAGTGGGGTTGCTAGTAGGGTATTAATAGTGATAGAGATCAGTATGTCAATTACTCTTTTTCGGGCTTATTACCAAATCTAACTGATTGGAAGTCAGTTGTACTAATTAAGACTAAAAGAGTAAGAACCTCATCAGTAGATAGAGACGTATAGGAAGAGTCAAACTACGTCAACAAAATGCCAGTATCAGGCTGCAGCTTCATGGTGGGTTGATGTGAAGTGGAATTTTAACTGTCGGAGTAGGCACACAATTAGGAAAATGGAGTCAATAATTACATGTAGTCCATGGAATCCAGTGGCTATGAAGAATGTAGAGCCATAGACTCCAACAGAAATGGTAAAAGAGGTTTCGTAATATTCAGAGGCTTGGAGTAGTGTGAAGTACAAGCCCAAGCAAATTGTAATAAACAGGCCTTGAACTATATGTTTGCGACT
This sequence comes from Saccopteryx leptura, assembly GCF_036850995.1. Classification (NCBI taxonomy): domain Eukaryota; kingdom Metazoa; phylum Chordata; class Mammalia; order Chiroptera; family Emballonuridae; genus Saccopteryx; species Saccopteryx leptura. The sequence continues at coordinate 165,774,235 of NC_089508.1, read as the reverse complement.
GCCTTATATTAGGCTATGGTGGGCTCAGGTAATTGACATGCCAGAGGCTAGTAGGACGAATGTGTTTAATAGGGCAATATCTAAGGGGTTTATAGGGGTAATGCCTGCAGGAGGCCAGTATCTGCCTAGCTCGGGGGTGGGGCAAGACTTGAGTGGTAAAAGGCTCAAAAGAATCTTGCGAAAAAAAATACTTCTGAAATAATAAAGAGGATTATTCCATAATGAAGCCCCTTTTGAACCACTGGTGTGTGGTGGCCTTGAAAGGTACCCTCTCAAACAACATTGTGTCAATATATGTGATATATTGTTAGGAGGTTAGTTGTTAGGCCCAGTAGTAAAAGGGATATTGAGTTGAAGTGGAATCATATCATTAGTCCTGATGTTAGTAATAGTGCGGAGAGGGCTTCTGTGAGAGGTCAGGGGCTGGGATTTACTATGTGGTATGCATGGGTTTGGTGGGTCATTAGGCATTATCGTGTAGGTAGAGGCTGACCAGGAGTGTGAAGATGTAGCCTGGATAAGAGCTACAGCGAATTCTAGAATGGTTAGTAAGATAAGGATGATGAATGTAATTAATGCTGTTGCAGTGCTGATGCTCATAAGTGCTAGGGTTGCTCGTCCAATAAGGTGAATTAAAAGGTGCCTAGCGGTAATATTTGCTGTCAATCGAACGGCTAGGGTTATAGGTTGAATAAATAGGCTGATTGTCTCGATGATGACTAACATGGGGATGAGGGGGATAAGGGTGCCTTGTGGGAGAAAATGTGCAAGGGATGATTTAGTTTTATGTCGAAAGCCAAGAATTACTGTACTCGCTCATAGTGGAATAGCCATTCCAAGGTTTATTGATAGTTGAGTGGTGGGTGTAAAGGAGTATGGCAGGAGGCCAAGGAGATTTGTGGACCGAATGAATAGGATTAGTGACATTAGCATGAGGGTTCAGGTCTGTCCCTTTTGACTGTGAATTATTATTATTTGTTTTGATGTCAAGTGAAGAAGTGATCATTGTATTACGATTAATTGATTTGCAATTAGTCAACTGGAGGAGGGAAATAGGATGGTTGGGAATATAATAATTAAGACAACAATAGGCAGTCCTATTATTGTAGGGGTAAAGAAAGAGGCGAATAAATTTTTGTTTATTTTGTTTCTCAGAGGGTTGTGTGTTTTAGTGATTTAGTCAGGGAGGGCTCAGGGGTTGAGTAGTATGAGTGTTTAGAGACTTTTAGTTGTATAATAATAAATAGTGTAATGATTATTGACAGGATCGTGATAAATATGTAGAAGTATCCAGTTGGGGCATGTCATCAAGGAGAGGGTGGGGTTCTCAGTCTTCAACTTAAAAGGTTAACGCTACAGTAGCTTCTTGATGATATTACAGTACGGATGATGATCATTTTTCAAAATGTTTTAATGGGACTATTTCAAGTACAATCGGCATGAAGCTATAGTTGGACCCGCAGATTTCGGAGCATTGTCCGTAGTATAAGCCGGGTTATGTGGATAACAGGGTTGTTTGATTTAGGCGTCCTGGGATGGCGTCCGTTTTTAGGCCTAGGGATGGTACAGCTCAGGAGTGTAAAACCAACATCTATCCCTACAGTAAACATATGGTGGGCTCACACAATAAACCCTAGGAATCCAATAGATATCATGGCTCAAACTATTCCCATGTAACCGAATGGTTCCTTTTTTCCTGAGTAATTTGTAACAATGTGGGAAATAATTCCGAATCCGGGAAAGATAAGGGTATGTACCTCGGGGTGGCCAAAGAATCAAAAGAAATGTTGATATAGGATAGGGTCGCCTCCCCCAGCTGGATCAAAAAGGTTGTGTTTAATTTTGGTCTGTCAGAAGTATTGTAATTCCAGCGGCTAGCACAGGGAGTGATAAAAGGAGCAGAACTGCGGTAATTAGAACAGATCAAACGAAAAGGGGTGTTTGGTATTGGGACAGGGCAGGGGGTTTCATGTTGACAATAGTGGTAATAAAATTAATGGCCCTGAGAATAGAGGAGACACCTGCTAGGTGTAGCGAAAAGATGACCAGGTCAACTGAGGCAACGGCATGGGCCAGGTTACCTGCTAGTGGGGGGTAGACCGTTCATCCAGTCCCCGCACCAGCTTCAACCATGGAGGATGCTAGTAGGAGTAGAAAGGAGGGGGGCAGTAGCCAGAAGCTTATGTTATTTATACGGGGGAATGCCATGTCTGGGGCACCAATTATCAGGGGTACAAGTCAGTTTCTGAAACCGCCAATTATAATAGGCATTACTATAAAGAAAATTATTACAAATGCATGAGCGGTAACTACTACATTGTAGATCTGGTCATCGCCTAGTAGGGCTCCTTGTTGACCAACTTCTGCACGGATTAGGAGGTTTAGGGCTGTACCCACTATTCCTGCTCAAGCACTGAATAGAAGGTAAAGTGTACCAATATCTTTGTGATTTGTTGAGTAGAGTCAACAAGTTACGAACATGGGTAGAATGGCTGAGTAAGCATTAGACTGTAAATCTAAAGACAGGGGTGCAAGTCCTCTTTTTACCAAGCCCTGTGGTGTATTACATATTGAATTGCAAATTCAAAGACACAGCTTCAATCCTGCCGGGGCTTCTCCCGCCTTTATTTTCCTACACGGCTGGAGAAGTAGATTGAAGCCAATTGTTTAGGGTGTTTAGCTGTTAACTAAAATTTCGTGGGTTGGAAGCCCACCAATCTAGTAAGGGCTTAGCTTAATTAAAGTAGTTGGTTTGCATTCAGCTGATGTAAGATAGAGTCTTAAGGTTAATTACAGAAGTTAAATATGTATTCTATTTGCTTAGAGCTTTGAAGGCTCTCATCTGGCTAACCTAAACTTCTAGAATTATTGCTGGGGCAAGTGGGAGGATGGTTGTTGACAAAGTAATTAGTGTTGGAAGGCATTTTATTTGTTTTTTATTACTAAATTGTCATTTGATTTTTACATTGTTTATGGTGGGAAATATTGTTAGTGAAGTGGCATGTGTTAGTTGTATGTAAAAGAAAAGGTTAAGCAGGGCGGTAACGGCTATTAGTGTTGCTAGAGTAATGTTGTTATTTTTAGTTAGTTCTTGGATAATTATTCACTTGGGCAAGAAGCTGGCTAGAGGGGGTAATCACCCTAGTGAAAGCATAATGTTTAGGGTGCTTGTAGTGATTAGGGGTATTTTATTTCATATGTGGGAGAGGGATAGTATTGTTGTTGCTGAGGCTGTTATGAAGAGTATAAATGTTGTAGTTGTTATTAGGATATATAAAAGAAAGTTTAGCAGTGTTATGGTTGGGTTGAATGTTAGGATGGGAGTTTTTCATCCTATGTGGGCAATTGAGGAGTATGCCAGGATCTTGCATAGTTGGGTTTGGTTAAGTCCTCCTCAGCCTCCTATTGCAATAGATAATACAGATATAAGCAAGATTAGGTCTAGGTTAATGGCAGGGCTAATTACATAGAGGACTGATAGTGGGGCTAGTTTTCGTCAGGTGAGTAAAATCAGGCCTGGTAAGAGGGAGATGCCTTGAGTGACTTCTGGGACTCAGAAATGGAGGGGGGCCAGGCATATTTTGATGGCTAGGGCCAGAGTCATAATGATTGATGCTGTTGGGTTTATTAGTTTTGTGAACATCCATTGGCCTAAATATAGTAAGTTGATAATAATGGCTAATATAAGGAGCATGGAGGCAGTGGCCTGCGTTAGAAAGTACTTAGTGGCAGCCTCTATTGATTGAGGGTTGTACTGTTTTATTAGTAGGGTGATGACAGCTAGTATATTTATTTCAAAACCTATTTAGATTATTAATCAGTGGGAGCTTATCATTATGATTGTTGTACCCAGAATAACCGTTAGCATGATTACAGTGAGGATGACAGGGCTTATTAGTACGGGAAGAATATAAACCAACATTTTTGGGGTATGGGCCCGATAGTTTATTTAGCTGAACTTACTTAGAATTTGGTGTAGTGTGGTAGCACAGAGATTTTTGAAGTCTTAGGGGTACGTTCAAGTCCTATAGTTCTAGAAATAAGGGGGCTTGCACGTTCCCTCTCAAAATTTCAAAGATTTTCTTATAGAAATAGGAAAAAACTCTAAAATGTATATGAAACTACAAAAAACCCTAATGAGCCAAAGCAATCCTGAAAAAAAAGAACAAATATCTATCTTTTAAAGGATAACTATTGCCTTTAATAAAAATAAATATATTTCTATTGGATCCATTATCTGGTAGCACAGTTTTCAGTGTAACAAATCATCAGAATGCATCCTCTGTGTGTTTCTAGGATTCAATTAAACTCTAAGATTATACAGCAGCTCTAGAGTTCATAGGTGCTAATAATTAAGAATCCCTCCTCAACTGACACATCTGACATTATGTAGCCTTTATTTCATTGTCAAGTATCTGGCATTTGGAGATAGAAGTTATCCTCCATTTTTCTACTATTATGTCCTTTCATCATGCATTTAGACAGTAAAATACTATGCAGCCTTTTAAAATTAGATGAGAAGTCTATTTACTATGGTGTGGAGATTCACTATATGGTTAAATGTTAAATTAAAATATATAGCATATTTTAAAGCAGTAGTATGGTATGATCTCATTCTTGCAACAGAAAATGTAAGCGTGTATTATCACCTAGCTAAAGATCTGGACGGAGGCAACCCAGGGTAGTGGTTAAGCACAGACTTGAGTGTTAAGTCAACAAGTCTATTCTCTGCCTGGCTGGATGACCTTATACAGGCTGTCAAATCTTCCTCAGTCTCATTTTTTCTTTAGAGAAATAGTAATGGAGTTTGCTTCCTGAGGTTATTAGGAGGATTAAATGGATCAAGTGTGTAAATCAATTAGCATAGTCCTGCCCCACAATAAGTGATCTATAAATGATATTATGATAGATGAAAAGACACAAAAATGTCAATAGTCATTATCTCTGGGTATAGACTTAGGAATGATTTTTATGTACTTATTTAAGTCCCATCCCCACCTTAGTCTATCATTCTAATGTGATAACATGAGTTTTTTTTTATATATGCATATTGAAAAATAGACATTGTTTTGCTATGTTTTTTAATTATATGAAATGAAAAAAATGAGATAAATATCATATATCTCATTGATTGTACTTTTTTCACTAATGCTGTGTTCTTTCAGATCCACTCACGCTGCTGTGTGTACATCTAATTCATTCTTCTAAGTGCTTCTTAGTACTCCAAAGTGTGTGTCCTCAACATTTTATCTAACTGCTCTCTCAGAGGCTGGACTTACAGGTTGCGTTCAACTCTCCACTGCTACAGATAATGTTGCAATAAATCTCTTCATGTGCATCCTCTTAAGGATCCATGCTAGATTTTCTTTGAAATACATACTTAAGGGTAGAATTTCTGAGCTTGGGATATGTATAATATATTCTTAATTTGCTAAGTAGGGCCAGGTGCTCTCCAGAAAGGCTGCTGTAGTCCATCAGAAATGGTAAGGCTCCTCTGTCCCCACATCCCCACCAACACCTGGCCTTATCCATCTTCCTTTTATCCATCTAATAAAAATAAAGAGATAACATGGTTTAAGTAACATTTCTCAGATTATTGATGATTTGAGGCATACCTTCTCTTCTGTGAATTGCTTGTTGGTACCCTTTTCCTCTTTTTCTACTGAGGTTACTGTCTTTCTCTTGATTTGCTAAAGTTACCTGTGTTATTAATTTAGCTCTTAGGGGCTTTAGACACTTCTAATATTTTTCCCATTTGCCATCTGTGTAATAAATTTGTCCATGGCGCCTTCTCTGAACAGAAAGCCTTACTGTTGATGAGCTCAAAGTTATCAGTACCTTGCCTTATCATCTGTGTTTTTGAAATTTTGTTTGAAAAACCTTTCCCTCCCCTTAGGTCACCAAGATATTCTCCTATGTGATGCTCCATTAACTTCATAGTTGTACATTTTCTTCTTAGGCCTTTAAGTATGTTCTGTGAAGTGTAACATCCAGTTACATTTCTGCCTCTATTGTGATTCAGTTTTCTCACTGTAAGCTACTAGGTACTGACCTGTGATATCCTATCCATCATATTTCAGTTTCCACATATACAAGTAGGTCAGTGTCTGAGCTTTCTATCCTATTTTATTGACCTATTTATCTGTTGAGTTATTTTCTTTTTGCATCACACTGTTTTTATTATTGGGGCTTTGTCGTGTTTTTTTTTGTTTGTTTGTTTTTTAATATTTAGCAGGGCAAACACCTTTCTATGATTCTTCAGGGAAAACACCTTTCCAACCATGTTTCTTAAGCTTGACTTGGCCATTTATAAACTTTTATTCCTCCAAATAAATTTTAAAGTAAGTTGTGAACCTATTCCTCAAAAAAAACCTAAGTGGAGTTTTTATTGTATTGTATTGAATTTATAGATTAAATGGAAGAATTGGAAGTCTTTATATTATAATACTAATTTGTCTCATCCAAAAGCATAGAATGTTCATTTATTCAGATTATCTTAGTTAATATTTTTAAGTTTTTTGCTTCCTCTGTAGATAACTCTGTATATAATTTTACTAATATAATTAATCAACTTCTACATAGTTAATATATTTCTTGGTTGTGAGAATGATCTATTATTTATTATGTTTTCTGATTGGCTATCACTAGTGCTAAAAAGAAGGGTTGATCTAGTATGCAACTATCTTACTCAGTTCTTATACTGCCTTTGTTCTAATAGTGTCTTGTACTGTCTTTTGATTCCATTGGTCTTTCTAGATAAATGGTCATACCATGTACAAATGAAGACAGTTTTATCTTTTCCCTTCTGTGTTAATTAGCTCTCACTAAGATACTGCTATTATGGTAACAGCCAAGACCCAAATCTCAGTGATTTACAGTGACAGAAATTTATTTCTCACTCATGTAATATGTTGAATACATATTGGCAGTAGCTCTGCTCTGTATGTTTTCATATTCTGGGACGCAAGCTGAAGAAGCATCCCTAATCAGGAGCTTGCCACTCTTGTAGCAGAGGGAAAGCACACGTGAGCCAGCAGATCCACAGAGTGGCTCTTAAAGCTTCTGTTCAAAACTGGCACATTGTCAAATCCACTTGTATTCATTAGCCATAACCAATCTTATGGCCAAATCTGATGACAACAGGGCAGAAAGTTTCCTCCTTCCCGAGAAAAGCTCTAGAAATCCCATGGGAAACAGTAGCCAAGTGTAACCCTGTTGCAGGAGGCAGGGTGAGGAGAGAAGTGAATAACTGAGAACAGGAATACTAACCCACCACCCCTTCTAACCCTCATTCTTATTCTTTCTTTGTCTTTTCTTTAGTCTCAGCCAAGACTTTTATTGGTAATAGTGAGCATACTTCTCTTATTTTTATCTTAAAGATAATTGAATCTTAAACATCTCCATCAACTATAATATTCATGATAGATCCTTAGTGTAGATAACCTTTATACATTTAGAAAATTTTCTGCTATTTCTAGCTCGGAGTTTTGATCACAGATTTTTCTGAACCTTATTGTATATATTTTTTATCTTGATTGGTATCATCATACAATACTTTTCTCCATTAGTCTGTTTCTACACTAACATATATAAATATAAATGAATTTTCTGTTGAATAATCTTGTATGCTTGAGATAAATTCTACTTGATCTTGATGCTTTGTTTTTAAATCTACAGTTAAGCTAGTTAATATTTATTTAGAATTTTTGAACCCATGTAAATGAGTAAATTCAGCCTATTATTTTCATGCATGTGCTGTTCTCATCCTATTTTGGAATAAGACTACGCTAGCCTTATTAAACGATGTGTGTAGATTTTGCCCTTTTTCTATTTCCCAAAACATTTATGAGATTAAAATGAACAATTCTTTTAGATTTAGTAGAATGTCCTAATAAAACCATATAGGGCCCTGGCCAGATAGTTTATATGGTTAGAGCATCATCCTGAAGTACAGAGCTTGATAGTATGATCCCCGGTCAGGGCACATACAGATCAGATCAATGTTCCTGTTTCTCTCTCCCTTCCTCTCTCTCTCTCTAAAATCAATAACATAAACATTTAAAAAGAAAAATAAAAAATTTGAAACAGCACATGTTTTGGGAAGGTGGCACATAGCAGATGTACCCTCCTCACCAATGTATATACAAGAATATAGAGGAAAGGGGAGTCTGAAGGCACAATGCAGACTCTGCCACCTCTTAGCTGTGTGACCTTGGGCAACGTACTCACCTTTCTAGCTTGAGTTTCCTAATCTCCAAAATGAAGATGATAACAGTACTGAACGCATGTGGTTGCCCTAAGAATTGAGATTATATATTAAAGCACCATATTTTTAAACAGTTGTGTATATGGTTAAAATATACAATTGCAAATATTAGTTTTGTTTGTCTGTATCCTCACTAAACCATTCACTTCATCAAGGCAAGGAGATTTGTTGGCTTGGTTTTATGTTATAATTTCCATAAACTAAAATTGTGTCAAGGATATAGTAGGTCCTCAACAAAAGCAACATTTGTTGAATGAATGCTGAATAAAGTAGCAAAAGTATTTATCTTAGTAACTGAAATATATCTAGTAAGTACTTGATGAACAGTACTATAAAAATGGTGTTTAGAGGCAAGAGGAATGGTTGTAGGGGTGGCAATGATGGTGATGTGGGTGGTAGGTAATGAAGTGCCATAGTTAAGAACGGGGCTCTGGGGGACCAGCTGCACGAGCTAACTCTTGAAACACTAGCCATGAAGAGTAACCTGGATTCCACTTTCCCCTGTAAGATGGGTTTTGTAAAGCCTGACCTGTGGTGGCGCAGTGGATAAAGTGTCGACCTGGAATGCTGAGGTCGCCGTTTGGAAACCCTGCGCTTGCCTGGTCAAGGCACATATGGGAGTTGATGCTTCTAGCTTCTCCCCACTTCTCTCTCTCTCTGTCTCTCTCTCCTCTCTCTCCCTCTCTGTCTCTCTCTCTCCCCCTCTATCTCCTCTCTAAAAATGAATAAATTAAAAATAAATAAATAAATAAACTTAAAAAAAAAGATGGTGTAAAAATAGTATCTACTTTGAAGGCTTGTTATAAGGATTAAATTAGTTAATATTTTAAGCATACTTAGTAGCTGGTTCTTATTAACATTATTATTACCGCATCTACTGCTTAAATAACTAGTCAGTAACTGCTATTATCAACTATAATGGTAAAGGAAAGCATTCAAGGAAACCAGCTCATCAGTGAGGGGCTATGTGAAGGAAAGACTTACCCAGTAAAGAAAATTATCAAAAGAATGGAAGAAGCAATTATAAATGGCCAGTAAATAAAGATAAAAATTTGTCTACCTAGCAAGTAACCAAAGAATGGTTATAAAAACCAGTGAGAAAATCCATTAGAAAGGTAAAGATGGTAACAGTGAAAATACCCAGTGTTACCAAGGAGTTGGAGCAATAGGCCATTTTGTAGACAACTGGTAGGAGTGTAAATTGGGACATTTCTGAAGGTCAGTTTCACAAAACATATATTCTGAAAAGCCCCTTTTTAGAAATACCAGTTTTAGTAATTTTGCCTAAAGAAATGATCACTCAAGTGTTTTATAATAAGTGTATGTGAATTATAATCATACATTATTTGTAATAGTAAATAGAATTTGCTTCAGTATGGGAACTAGTTAAAATATTTTATCTATACAATGGAATATTTCTACAATCATAAATGATCACTATTTTATTGACTTGGGAAGATGTGTTGGTATGTGAAAAAATCACGTTATAGAACAAATAATAGTGTGATCACATTTTTTTGTGTGTGACAGAGACAGAAACAGAGAGAGGGACAGATAGGGACAGACAGACAGGAAGGGAGAGAGATGAGAAGTATCAGTTCTTCATGCAGCACCTTAGTTGTTCATTGATTGCTTTCTCATATGTGCCTTAACAAGGTGCTACAGCAGAATGAGTGACCCCTTGCTCAAGCCAACGACCTTTGGGCTCAAGCCAGCAACTCCACGCTCAAGCTAGCAAGCCTGTGCTCAAGGTGGATGAGCCTGCACTCAAACTGGCAGCCTCGGGGTATCAAATCTGGGTCCTCTGTGTCCCAGTGTGACACTCTATTCACTGTGCCACCACCTAGTCAAGCTGATCACATTTTAATTTTAAAAACCTAGAGAAATCTATCTCAAATGTTGAGTTAATGCTAACAGTCATTACCTCTGTTTTATAGAATTACAGGTGACTTACATTTTCCTCTCTGTATTTACTTGCATTCTTTGAAATTTTAAAATAAGCATATATTACTTGTATAATGGAAGGGAAAAGGCAGTCAAAAGGCTATTACCACACTGTAACATAAGGAAGTTGATCAGAAGGCATCTGTTAATTTGATCCCTGAGGTTAACCAAATTAAAAAATTCTAATCCCTGAGTCAGTTCTATGATCTGAAACAGCAGCAGTTAACAACTAAATGGTAACCATTTAGTTACCATTAGTTACCATTTTTGTGACCTTTAGTTAGTGACCCTCAGTCTCCACTCTGACCCAAATTTGGGGAGAGGGTGCATTGGGTGCAATGAGTCACCTAAAATGATGGTGGAACCACTCGAGACCATGCATGGTCAAAGGCTGGACTAGGCCAAAATGAGTGGTGTGCCTCCAGAGGCAGTCAAAATCTCAGAAACCTTCTGCCAAGGGGACCAACTAGCAAAGGGTGCTGACTCCGCCTCCATGAACACCTCCTCCCCTTGGAATGCAGCCTTGGTTCATCTCAAACTTTGATGCTGCAGCATCTCCTAGAAGACTGAATAAACCACAGATTGCGGACCCCTCCCCTGAAGTTTCTGATAGATCTGGGGCGGGTTTGGAGAATTTGCATTTTTAGCAAGTTTGCAGCTGATGCTGAGGCTCTGGAGTCCACACTGGGAGAACAGGAGTGACCAGCCTACATATCACTAGTGTGGCCATACGGATGATCCTTTTTTTAAAAAAATCACTATTGCTAGAACAAAACTGAAAAAATAAATAAAATTCAAGATTTACCTTGTTTCCCATTAAATCAAAGTTTTCAGGTTTTTTTCTACTTCCTTCTGGACTTTGGCCGCATGCACATTAATTTTTTTTTCATATTTGTAGTCATCATAGATAGAAGGATAGAAAAGTATACATTTCCCCATATTCTTGGAGGATATGTTCTCCTTGTCTCCTTCTACTAACCACTGACAACCTGGTTCTGACCTATATCTGTGCACAGCTCTCTCTGTGCTCATACAAATATATACAATTAACAGTATAGAAAAGTGGTCAAGAGCTCTAGCCACAATCCAGGTGAAAATTCTGACTCAACTCTCTTAGCAACTAACTGTATGTTCACGGGCATCTCTAGACCTTAGAATCATTTTTCTGTAGGATCAGAATAATTATAACACACACTGGATTTTTGAGAAATTCATATTAGTTAACACAGTGGTCCCCAAACTTTTTTGGGCCATGGACTGGTTTAATGTCAGAAAATTTTTTTTTTTTTTGTATTTTTCTGAAGCTGGAAACGGGGAGAGACAGTCAGACAGACTCCCACATGCGCCCGACCGGGATCCACCCGGCACGCCCACCAGGGGCGAAGCTCTGCCCACCAGGGGGCGATGCTCTGCCGCGACCAGAGCCACTCTAGCGCCTGGGGCAGAGGCCAAGGAGCCATCCCCAGCACCCGGGCCATCTTTGCTCCAATGGAGCCTTGGCTGCAGGAGGGGAAGAGAGAGACAGCGAGGAAGGAGGGGGTGGGAGTGGAGAAGCAAATGGGTGCTTCTCCTATGTGCCCTGGCCGGGAATCGAACCCGGGTCCCCCGCACGCCAGGCCGACGCTCTACCACTGAGCCAACCGGCCAGGGCCTATCAGAAAATATTTTCACGGACCTGCCTTTAGGGTGGGACGGATAAATGTATCACGTGACCGAGACAAGCGTCAAGAGTGAGTCTTAGACGGATGTAACAGAGGGAATCTGGTCATTTTTAAAAAATAAAACATCGTTCAGACTTAAATATAAATAAAACGGAAATAATGTAAGTTATTTATTCTTTCTCTGCGGACCAGTACCAAATGGCCCATGGACCAGTACCGGTCCGCAGCCCGGGGGTTGGGAACAATGAGTTAACACATAAGAAGCACTTAGCCCAGTCGCTGGCTTATTTACAATAGATGAGTATAAGTTGCTATCTGTGCACATCGGGAGTAGGGGGTTATTTATACATATACTGCCTGCACCTTGTTATCCTCACAGCATTAACATTCCTTCAGGTGCACGGACGGAGCTCTCACTATCTAATAGATGGATAATTTTCTACGATTGCATGGGTGCATTTGTACTTAGCCATTCCCCTAGCAATGGGTGTTCTGGCCGGTCCAGATTTGCACTACCATAAATGCCACAGCAGCAGCGAGGACAAGCAATCCTTCTTCCCCCTCAGCACCAGGACAGCCTGTTCTGCTCTCCCCTTTTTGCACAGAAACTGCCCCTTGTCCCGGACCCCTCTTCAGACAGGGGTTTCCTCCACAGGCCATCTCCACGTTCCTGCTCTCTTCCTCAGGCCTCCCCTTGTCAGACCAGACCAGCCAGAGCTGAAGGCCTCCAGAGCCCGAAGGAGGACTAGCTGGCAGCTGCAATGCTGAAGCCGGAGCCCCTGAAACACCATCATCCCCAAATGAGACAGCTGCCATGGTTCCTGGGGCCGGAATGAAGGTCGGACCAGCAAAAACATGCCAGGAAGCCATTTTGACTGTGATAAGGGGACAATAACAACAACAAAAAATGCCCAGGCCATCAATTTGTGGATGTGCCCCAGATGTTTCCATCCACCACCTCCAGAACAACACTGGCAGGGACACCAGCCACGGATTTAGCCTGTTTAGAAACTAGCCACTAACGATGAGACCTTGTATTAGCAGAGTGACTTACACGTTCTCAGAAGATTCTCTTGGCTCTGTTGTATCATTAGGGGTTCTTCTGCTCTGAGTTAAGAGACCCCCATGGCTCAGATCAACTGAGCTGTGATTTCGCTGCTCTGTGGAGGTTTGCGTAAATACAGGATCTAGCCACCTGTGAGCCAGGTGTTCTGTGTCTGTGGAGGTTTGCTGAGATACTGGATCCAGCCACCTGTGAGCCAGGTGTTCTGTGTCATAAAGGCAGTTTAAAATGCTCCCTTAAAATTCCCATGAGTTCATCCTTTTCCCACCAGACATGGGAGCTGACAGTAATGGAAGGTAGATGTGCCCAAGACTGTTCCAGTGTAATCTGACACTTGATTCTCCCTGAAACCCAGGAATTGTTCCTCTCACTTTTCAGATAAGGCCATTGAGGCTGGGTGGGGTGGGGAGGTGAAGCACATTGCCCCAGGTCACTTACCTGGTCAGGGATAGAGCTGGATTCAAGCCCGAGTCCATGCAAATAAAAACATGCGTCCTCTCCACCACGCACACAACTAAATCATCGAAGCCCAACCTTAAGAAAAAAACAAAAATTGTTTCTGAAACATAATAAGGAAAAAGGCACTTTCCCATGGTTGACTAGCATGTTTGTGCACCAAATCTATTTAACAGTTCTATCAGACTAGAAGCCAAATTATTTCTTACGCGCCTCTCCAGGCAGTTGGTTGTAAATACAAGGGCGCAGTGATGATAATGTTGGTACCAATGATGGCAATTATCTTCTGTCCATTGAGTACTCACTCTGTGCCAAGCATGTGCTTAGCATTTTGCACACTCACCCTGACTCTTTTTTTGGTCACACAACAAGCCAGATGTTTTGTGTTGTAAGGCACAAAAGAAAAAAAAAGTCCTGCGCAGGTGTCTCTACACAGCAAGGAACCGGCGCTTGGAACCATGTCTCTGCCCTCCATCAGCCATGGGGTTCTGGTAAAAGAAAACAGACATTGGAAACACTCCACCAGCTTCCACTGCGCTGATGGCTATTCTTAGATTTACATGTTTTCTTCTGCAAGGCTCAGACATACTTAGACACTTTAAGTTCATTGTTACCTGTCGCCATGTATCTGGGCTGTTCATTGTCAGCCCAGCACACCCAGGCTTCAGGACCCATGTGCCCTCTGCTTCACATCATTTTTTAAACTGCACAGCCGTGATATTAATAGGCGAGTTCTCTTGCTACCAGTAGGTCATTTCTGTGGAGTTGATAATATAGGTGCTCAGCCTAAATTAACTGGATAATTGCTTCAGTCTTTTTGGTAATTTGTCATCATGGGCTCTCACACAGAAGACATCAATAATGGCTAAGATGACACACTGTGTCCTCCAAGAAATTGAGAAAGAGCAGAATTGAATTCTGTACAAGGCCCACCAGTGTCCTGAACCTGAATTTTACCTCTCTGCCCAAGAATTGCCTCTCCTGGCTTGAACAGAGCTCCCACTTGCTTACCTGACTGCTCACCTCACTATCAGAGGTCATCGTTATCGTGATGCATGACTGCTGTGTGCCCGCCAAGTTGGCGGCCCAGGCACATACCAGTGACACAGCGTTTCTGCTTAACTTGACAGCAGGCTTTTGCACCAGCGATGTTCAATTGGTGTGCCGCAAGAATTTTTAAAACATGCAAAACCTGACTGTTTAGTCAGGGGCACTGACCTCTTCTCCCTTAGATATAGCCCTTAGGTGTGAATCCCCTGTCTTGCACGATAAATATAAAAGTGTTGCATTGGTCACAATGCATCATGAGGTTGCACCTGATTGGTTATTTCTTGGTACCAAAAGTTCTTATATACAAGTACAGGCACTTGATTTTTTTTTTAAAGTCAATTTGGAGCAAAAAGGAAAGGTATTACTGGGATTTTTTTGTAAATCAATCAAAATTATACCTTTCTTTCGTTAGATCAGCAAAAAATATACTTTTTTGGTGTGCTGCAGAATTTTAGTAGTTAGTTTATGTGTGTCACGAGATAAAGAAGATTGAAAATCACTTGGGATTGTAAATTTTTATGAATTAAAACTATGTATACACAGTCTCAACTTTTTTCTTGCTAGATTCAGTGTAAGAGCCAACCACCAAGCCTAGGAAGCCTCACTTTGAGTTGACAGTTTGAGAACTTCACCTTCACTGAGGTGAAGTAGCTCTTCCTAAGTCTGCCTTTTCCCAACCTGGGTTCTGGAGGTACTCTCTGCTGCAGGGTCAGCCAGGAGGGACAAGATACAGAGTCACACACGTGCAGAAACCCAATGCTGTTCCCCTTGTGGAGAGTAATGCTGGGAACTATTATAGTTATTCAAGGCTCTAAAGAGTTCTGGAGTGTACACTCCTAGTAACTCTGTTTCACCCAGCTTTTCCCAGCCTTCTTTGAGTACCCAACTCATAAAGACTGTGAGGCCACATTCTACCATGTGGTCAGGACACATAGATTTTAGGGCAATGAATATCAA
Organism: Saccopteryx leptura; assembly: GCF_036850995.1. Lineage (NCBI taxonomy): Eukaryota > Metazoa > Chordata > Mammalia > Chiroptera > Emballonuridae > Saccopteryx > Saccopteryx leptura. Next base: position 165,758,838 of record NC_089508.1, on the reverse strand, counting down.
TAAACAGCTCGCGGGGGCCAGTGGATTGTAAGGGGTTCCATTGACTTCGTGACATTCCACTCCCTTCTTGAAAGTCCCACGACAGCCTAACCCAGAAGAGTTTTCACAAAGCTCCAAGATGGAAACAACTGCCCCATGTCTCTTCCAGCTATTTCAGCCTGCTCCCTGACATGCACTGTGACTTCTTACACCATTACGAACTGGGGGAAAGGAAGAGGAGCTCATCACAAGAGACAGCAACCTGTGTCCTGTTAGGTCTCATCTCATCTTTTAATGTGGCACAGAAGCCATGGCAAGACTCCTTTGGCCCTTTCCAAGATTTCAAAATCCTGAATTTATATAAAGATGGCAGGACACGTATTTACCTCTCTCCCATTTACATCCAGAGGCCTGAAACTAAGTCCTAAAATCTAAAGACATAATTGTTTAACAAAAATGTTTTAAATAATTAAATTTTTTTTCAATTACAGTTGACATACAATATCATATTAGATTCAGATGTACAACATAGTGATTAGAGATTTATATACCTTACAAAGTGATCACCTAATACATCTAGTACCCACATGACATTATTGTTACAATATTATTGACTTTATTTCCTATGCTGCAGTTTACATCCCTGTGACTGTTTCTATATCTGCCACTTTGTACTTCCTTATCCCTTCCCCCTTTCACCCATCCCACAATCCCCCTCGTATCTGGCAACCATCCATTTGTTCTCTGTACCTACGAGTTTGTTTCTCGTACGTTAATGCAACTAAAAGAAAGGAAAGTGTCTGGAGTCATTTACAATTATTCTGGCAGGGATTCCAGATGGGAGGAAAGGCTGAGCGTTTTCTACTCCCTCTGAGTTCACTGCTAATCCTCGTTCAGTCTCTGACCTCTGTAGGATTAACCCAATGCCCATTGACATCTGCCAGAGCACAAGCGTTCCACAGAACGCAGTTTGGGAAATGTTATCACCTTATCCAGAGCTTCTTTAGAGACAGAATGCAGTGAAATCTTTAAGTATTTTAAACATTTTTAGTTTTATAAGTAATAGATGTGATTCAATTCTTTAAAAAAAATTAGAACATTGGAAATAAAGCTAAGGTCCCCTTTGACTAACATCCTCAACCCCAGTCCTCCCAGAGGTGGAGTGTTTTGCCCCGTGTGTGCATATACAGGACACACACGCACATGTGCGCACGCACTCCCTCATAATTCACATAAAGTACATAATATGGTTTTGGATTATTTTTACATTAATGGTATCATACTATTTTGCAGCTTGCTTTTTTCAGTGTAAAATGAGCATGGGAAATCTTTCATAGTGATCTGTAGCTATGTATCATTCCTTTAAATGCTGTGTGGCTTCTCCTCTTATGATTGCATCCTGATGAATTTATGTTTGCGTCCTGTTGGACCTGGAGGTGGTTTCCACTTCGGGCTTATTATACACCATACAGCACTGAACATCCTTGTCCATGGTCCCCTGAGCACAAGCACGGGAATCGCCATGGTGCTTCTGCTGGGTCAACAGAATTCTTTTTTTTTTTTTAATTGAATTTAGTGGGTTACAAGTGTCAGGTGTACAACTCCATAACACATCATCTGCAGACTGTATCATGCGTCCATCACACCAAGCAATCTCCTTCATCCCATTTTCTTCCTTTTGCCCACCTCCACCTATCCCCCATTCCCCTTTTCTTCTGGGTATCGCCACACTGGTGTTTGTGTCTATTTGTTATATATGGTTTTTTGCTTAATCCCTTCACCTTCTTTCATCCAGTTCCCCAACCCCCTGCCCCTCTGACAGCCGTCAGTCTGTTCCATGTGTCGGTTAATATTCCATCTATTTAGTTTGTTCATGAGATCATATGGTACTTGTCTTTCTCTGACTGGCTTATTTTACTTAGCATATTTTACTCTGCAGGTCCATCCATGTGGGTACATTTTCATTTTCAAATGATGCTGCCCAGCTGTGAGCAAAGACCTCTCACTGGCGAGAGAGCCAAGGGCAGGAGTCTCCACAGTGACTCAAGGAAGTCAGAAAGGAAATGAAGGAGGTGGTTGTGCTAGCTGCTTTTGAAAAACCTCCAAGGTTCATTTTCATGCCAACAGTCCCCGGAACCCATTCATTGTCAAGGCTACAACCATGGCTCCTTCTTCTTAATCCAAAGGCAGCCTTCTGAGCTTTCTGAGCTTTCTTATTCCTTTCCAGACTCTGCTTTGTATTCTGTTGAAATTGGTGTTCCAATCTGAACTGCAGTAGAATGTGAGTGTGCACACATATGGATGAGGAAGACACGCAAATTATCATTGAATGTTTGAATGTTTACTCTTGCCAAATTTTCATTGAAATAGCTTATACCTGATAAATGGTAATGGACAAAGACTTGGCTTGGGAGGGTGAACACATAATATGGAGTACAGAGACGTATTGTAGAATTGGGCACATGAAACATGTTATGTAATTATGTTAACCAGTGTCAGCCCAATAAATTCCAATATTATATAAGAATGCCAGTATTCTCCCTCATCCTCACCAATACTGAGTTTTATCAAACATTTCAATTGTTTTCAATTTAGTAAAAATGATTTGTTTTGATACTGATTTTGTCAATCAAGTGAAGTATGTTGGTTTGCTTTGTATTGTTTTATTATGATGATGTGAAACATGTTCTCATGATTATTGATCACTTGTATTTTTTCTGCAAGTTTCTTCTTTGTAATTTCTGCTTATTTTTTTTCAGTAAAGCAGAGTGATTTTTATTTTTTAAAGAGGCTGTCGTTACTCCATTGTATGCTCTTACTTCCTTTGTCAAATATCAATTGACCATAACGACATAGGTTTATTTCTGGGTTCTCTGTTCTGTTCCATTGTACCATTGATTTTGTTTTGGGGGTTTTTTGGTTTCATATAAATTTTTGGAATATTTGTTCTATATGTGTGAAGAATGCCATTGGTATTTTAATAGGAATTGCACTGAATCTATAGATTGCTTTGGATAGTATGGACAGTTTAATGTTGCTAATTCTTCCTATCCATGAACACAGTATGTGTTTCCACTTGTTTATATCTTCCTTAATTTCTTTTTTCAACGTCTTGGTAATTTTCTGAGTACAAATCTTTTACCTCCTTACTTAAATTTATTCCTAGCTAATTAATTTTGTTGTTGTTGTTGCAATACTGAAGGGTATTCTTTCCTTAATTTCTCTTTCTGACAGTTTATTGTTGGTGTATAAAAATGCCACTGATTTCTGAATATTAATTTTATACCCTGCCTCCTTGCCGAATTCATTTATCTATCAATTCTAGTAGTTTTTTGGCTGTGACTTTAACGTGTTCTATGTACAGTTCATGTCATCAGCAAATAATGATAGTTTTACTTTTTCTTTTCCAGTTTGGATGACTTTTATTTCTTCTTCTTGTCTGATTGCTGTGGCTAGGACTTCCAGAACTATGTTGAATAAGAGTGGTAAAAGGAGGTACCTTGACTTATTTCTGATCTTAAGGGGATTGCTTTTAATTTTTGCCCATTGAATATTATGTTGGCTGTCAGTTTGTCATATATGGCCTTTATTATGTTGAGGAATGTTCTGTATATTCTCACTTTGCTGAGAGTTTTGGCCATAAATGGGTGCTGGAATTTGTCAAATGCTTTTTCTGCATCAATTTGATATGATCGTGTGATTTTTATTCTTCATTTTGTTTATGTGATTAGTCATGTTTATTGATTTGTGAATACCAGCATTGCCTCTTCAGAATAAATCCCACTTAATCATGATATATGGTCTTTTTGCTGATATTTTGTTGAGAATTTTATCATCTATGTTCATCAGGGATATTGACTTATAGTTTTCTTTCTTTGCAATGTCCGTACCTGGTTTTGGAATTAGGATAATGCTTGTCTCATAAAATGAGCTTGGAAGTCTTCCCTCCTCTTGAATTTTCTGGAATAGTTTGAGAAGGACAACTGTTAGTTCTTTGAATGTTTGGTAAAATTCACATATGAAGCCATCTGGTCCAGGACTTTTGTTTGCTGGGAGTTTTTGATAACTGTTTCAATTTCATTTGCTGTAATAGGTCTGTTTAGGTTTTCTGATTCTTCCAGATTCAGTTTGGGAATATTGTATGTTTCTAGGAATTTATCTATTTCACCTAGGTTGTCCAATTTTTTGGTGTATTTTTCTTCATAGTACTTTCTTAAAATCCTTTGTATTTCTGCTGTGTCAGTTGTTACTTCTCCATTTTCATTTCTAATTTTATTTACAGCGGTACCTTGAGATACAAACAGACCAACATACAATTTTTTTTAAGATACGAGCTGTGACTCGATCTGTATTTTTGTTCAAGATCTGAGCAAAATTCCAAGATATGAGTCGTGATTCAGGAAGCTGCAGCTAGTTGGCACGTTGGTGCATGGGTCCAGTATCAGCAGAGTTGACTGACTTATGAGTTCGGTTACAGAACAAATTAAATTTGTATCTCAAGGTACCACTGTATTTGAATCCTCTCTCTTTTTTTTATTAGTCTAGTTAAAAGTTTGTCAATCTTGTTTACCTTTTCAAGGAACCAGCTCTTAGTTTCATTGATCTTTTTTATTTTTTTTTATCCTCTATGTCATTTATTTCTGCTCTGATATTTATTATTTTCTTTCTTCTACTTCCTCTGGGCTTTATTTGTTGTTCTTTTTCTAGTTCTTTTAGGAGCTGGGTTATGTTGTTTATTTGAGCTTTTTCTTGCGTCTTATGGTATGCCTGAATTGCTATAAACTTCCCTCTCAGGACTGCTTTTATTGTGTCCCATAGATTTTTGGTTGTATGTTCATTTTCATTTGTTTCAAAGAAATTTTTTATTTTTTCCTTAATCTCATTGTTAAACCATTTGTTGTTTAATATCATGCTGTATAGCCTCCAAGTGTTTGTATGTTTTCAGTTTTTCTATTGTGGTTGATTTCTAGTTTCATGCCATTGTGATAAGAGCAGATGCTTGATCTGATTTCAATCTTCTTAAATTTATTGAGACTTGTTTTGTGTCCTAAAATGTGATCTGTCCTAGAGAATGTACCATGAGCACTTGAAAAGAATGTATATTCTGCTGCTTTGGAGTAAAATGTTCTGAAGATATCAATTAAATCCAGTTAATACAGTGTGTCATTTAAAGCCACTGTTTCTTTGTTAATTTTCTGTCTGGAAGATCTATTCATTGATGTTAGTGGGGTATTAAAATCCCCTACTATTATAGTATTGCTGTTGATCTCGCCCTTTATGTCCATCAAAATCTGCTTTATATGTTAAGGTGCTCCTATATTAGGTGCATAAATATTTACAATGGTTATATCCTCCTGTTGGATTTCTCCCTTCATAATTATGTAATGACATTCTTTGTCCCTTACTATAGTCTTTATTTTAAAGGTTATTTTATCAGATATTAGGATTGCTAACCTAGTTTGTTGTTGTGGGTTTTTTTTTTCATTTTCATTTGCATGGAATATTTTTTTCCCATCCTTTACAGTCTATGTGTCTCTTTTGTTCTGAGGTAGGACTCTTGTAGACAGCATATATATGGGTCTTGTTTTCTTATCCATGCAGCTATCCTATGTCGTGTGTGTGTGTGTGTGTGTGTGTGTGTGTGTGTGTGTGTGTGTGACAGAGACAGAGAGAGAGGCAGATAGGGACAGACAGATAGGAAGGGAAAGAGATAAAAAAGCATCAATTCTTTGTTGCAGCACCTTAGTTGTTTATTGATTGTTTTCTCATATGTGCCTTGACCAGAGGGGCTACAACAGATTGAGTGAACCCTTGCTCAAGCCAGCAACCTTGGGCTCAATCTGGTGAGCCTTGCTCAAACCAAATGAGCTCATGTTCAAGTTGGTGACCTCAGGGTCTCGAGCCTGGTTCTTCTGTGTCCCAATCCAATGCTCTATCCACTGCACCACCACCTGGTCAGGCTACCCTATGTCTTTTGATTGGAGCATTTAATCCATTTACATTTAAGGTTATTATTGATATGTACTTATTTAATGCCATATTAGTCTATAAACATACAATCCTCTTTCTCTCAATTTCTTTTTCCCTTTGCTCTTTTATAGCAGGCTCTTTAACATTTCTTACAGTACTGGTTTGATTGTAATGAACTCCTAGAGTCTTTTTTTGTCTGGGAAGGTCTTTATTTCTCCTTTAATTTTAAATGATAGTGTTGCTAGATAGAGTAATTTTGGTTGTCGGTTCTTGTTTTGCATCACTTTGAATATTTCTTGCCATTCCCTTCTGGTCTAAAGTGTTCTGTTAAGAAGTGCAATGTCATCTATATGGGGACTCCTCTATAGGTAATTGACTGCTTTTCTCTTGCAGCTTTTAGTATTCTTTCTTTGTCTTTTAACATTGTCATTTTAATTATGATGTGTCTTGGTGTAGGCCTTCTTGTATTTCTCTTTAATGGGACTCTGTGATTCTTGAACTTGTGTGACTTTTCCCTTCATCAATTTTGGGAAGTTTTCAGCTATGGTTTCTTCAAACAAGTTCTCTATTCCTTGTTTATTCTTTCCTCCTTCAGGAACCCCTATGTTGTTGCAAAGGTCTCTTAGAGATTCCTCACTCTTTTTGAACCTCTATTCTTTTTGCTGCTGTGCTGTTCTTAATTTATCTTGTGCTCTGAACTGCTAATTCGATCATCCACTTCATCCAGCCTACTGTTGATTCCTTCTAGTGCAGTCTTCATTTCTGATATTGTGTTTGTCATTTCTGACTGGGGTTTTTTATATTATTTCAATGTCTATTTTAATGCTTACTATCTCTTTAAGTTCTCATTGTGATCATTCAGTCTTGCTCTAAGATCCTTGAGCATCCTAATGACAATTATTTTAAACTCTGCATCTGATAGCTTGATTACTTCCATTTCATTTAGTTCTTTTGGGGGGGATTTCTTTTGTTGATTCATTTGGGTCATATTTTTAGTCTGCTCATTTTGTCTGTGAATTAGATAGTTCTGTTCTGATTTTCAAATTTGTTGTGGCATTTTTATGAGAAGATGGGCTCAGTGGTACTGACCTCCAGGCCATATGAGTTTCTTGTTCTAAAAATGCTCCTTGAGGGTTATATTTACCCTCCTACAGTATGTGAGTATTGAGTGCATTTGGCCCTTTCATGTATGGGGTTATCCATTCAGGCTGGCTTTCTCTAATGGTCAACCTTGATCATGTGTATTAGACACTGTGCACTGTCTTTCCTGTTCAGCATATTTATTCCCCATGGTGTCTGGTACCTGCCAGACTCCTCCTTTGTGAGTGCTGCTTGTGTAGCTAGCTGAGTTTAGCATTGGTGTAGTCTGCCACCCACTTCTGGTTGTGTTGGTTCTGGGTCTTCTTGGGCAGGGTTCAGGCATGGTTGGCATTAGCAATTGTTTATAACCCACCATGGGTTACCAGTTTGGAGCTACTGCTCTGTTTTCTGTTTATGTCTGTGTTTTCTGTGCCTGGGTAGTGTGGGAGAAGCCAACCTGTGTATAAGGGTCAGCTTCCTCCTGCTTAGAGCTGACAGCAGGTCCATAAAAGGACCAAGCTTTGTAAAATTTGCCTCCACCCCTCAGCTGCTCTGCCTTCTCCTGAAGCTACTGGGTCTTCCCACAGTCTTCTGCAGAAAGACTGTAGTGTGGGGCTCAGACTGGCCTCACCCTACCTACCCTTCTACAGGTTGCAAGCTTGGTGGGTTAGGGCAGCTGAGGTTGGGAATATAACATCAGTGGGACCCCCTACTTCAGGGGTCTCTTTATCAGGAACTCAATACAAAGAAAGTGGCCCCTAGTCCAGAGCCTAATCCCTCAGCCACTGCTGGGTATTCCAATTCTATTTCTCCCCAGCAAGGTGAGCTGCAGGTTCAGACTATGTGGGACTGACAGTCTACTCTGCAGAAGTTCTTCCAACTGTGAAGCCCCTGGTCTCAGGGAAAAAAACTGAGAGAATCCTCCCCTGGGGCTCATTGTGCCCCCTCCCCAGAAAGTGGCTAAGCCCCTCAACTGATCTCATCAATAGTCTCCAGGGAACCTACCTTGAATGACTGTGCTCCCAGCTCTCTCTATTCCCCCTGTGGAACCAAGCCCAGTGAGGCAGGATATCTGGAACCCAAGGCTGGCTGACTGTGAAGCTCCACCCTGTTCAATGCACATGAGCCACTGTGCTGGTACTGACCACAGACAGTGGAACTCACCTCAGCTGGGCCCAGTGTCCAACAAGCCCTCCCTTAGGACACACCACCCGTAAGGTTGTTGGGTCCTGCTCTTCCACAGCTGGCCACTGAATGTGCCATCCCTGGCCTCACTGGAGGGAACCTGGAAAAGACCAGTGTAGTACCCTGCCCATGACTGGTCCTCAGCAACCTTCTTGGAGCTACAAGCAAACCAGAATTTATGGCTGCCTCTGCTGGGTCCAGGTGCTCATGGAAATACCAAGCTGCACACCTAGACTGGCTTTTATCCACACTGGACCTGGGGGAAGGCCAACAAATGGCTGAGGTTCCCTGAGCTCCACCTCCTGCAGCCTCTGTCTACTGGCTGCTTGTTGGGATCAGCCACTGAAAAAACCTCTGGTAGATTCTAGAGCCTGCAGCAATTCTGGGATTAGGAGGGGTAGTGGGTGTGGCTCCCAACCCTCACCCCAGGTGTCAGTCTGTCCAGACTTTTTTCACAGACCTCAACAGGATGTGATCCCAGGAGTCTGGTGGGTGTGACCTTTGAGACCCAGAGATGTGGTCTTCCCACAGTCCAGACAGTTTCTACTGAGTCTCCCATGAGGCAGAAGCACCAGTCATAGACTCAGGAATGTGCAGGGAGAGCTCCGGCCTCAACACCAGAAAACTGAATCACTGACATGCCCCCTGCTTCCTGGCTGACTTATTAGAATGGCCCAGTCTCCATGGGGTGCGGCAGGAGAGACTCCTGAGTGTGGGGCAGTTGCTTTCCCCCAGGCTAATGCCCCATAGAGGGGAATGCTCCATCCAAGAAAGATGGTGACTGTGGTATTGGAGAATGACTCAACACAGGGGTCTGGTGGCTGTCCCCCACACTGTCTCTCCCCAGGCCACCAACTTCACACTTCTCACACAACTCTACTCCTCTCAGGCCTCCCTCCAGTGGAGCCCTAGGTAAGTGGCTGTGAATGAGATTTTCTGTGCTAACCCTTTAAGATGAAGCCTGCGTCTCTGAGAGCTCCCTCTCTTTCTCACAGACAGAAACCCCGGCTCTTTTCACCTCCAAATGCTGTGTGGGTGCCTCTTCTAGGATCTGGGGCTCTAGGCTGAAGCTCCAGGTCTGGGACTGAGGACCCTCCCCTCTCAGGGTGACCTTCCCCACAGTGAGAGTTCCTCTAGACCCTCTGCCCTGCTCGCCCCTGGGAGCGGGCAACCCTGTCCATGTCTCTGCTCTTTCTACCAGTCTCAGTGTAGCTTCTTCTGTGATACTTGGTTATAGATTCCTCTTTGTTTAGTCCAAAGTTTGTCAAGATGACTGTTCTTAAATTTAGTTGTAATCCCGATTGGTCCTGGAGGTGGCAATTGGAACATTGCCTACTCTGTCGCCATCTTGGAATCTCCATGAATACATTCATTTTAGTTAGACATTTGATGATCTCTTTTTTTTCTGGCTTCTAGAACACATATGAGTCTTATCACATGTTTTAAATTTTATTTTTTAATTACAATTGACATTCAATATGATTTTATACTGGTTTCAGGTTTACAGCATAGTGCTTAGATGGTTACATAATTTATGAAGTGATACCCTCGATAATTAAAGTACCCATCTGACACCATACATAGTTATTACAATATTATTGACTATATCCCCTATGCTGTACATTTCATCCCTGTGACTATTATAACTACCAATTAGTACTTCTTAATCCCTTCATCTTTTTCACCAAGCCACCCAAATTCCCTCCCCTCTGTTTCTATTTTGTTTGTTTATTTTTTTCTTTTTAGATTCTACATGTAAGTGAAATCATATGGAATTTGTCTTTCTTGGTCTTATTTCACTTAGCACAATACCTTCTAGTTCTATTAATGTTATTGTAAATGGTAAGATTTTATTTTGTATGGCTGAGTACTATTCCATTGCATCTATGTAGCATAGCTTTTTTTTATCTACTAGTCTGTTGATGGGCACTTGGGCTGCTTCCATATCTTAGCTATTGTAAATAATGCTGCAGTGAACACAGAAGTACATATATCTTTTCAAATTAGTGTTTTAGGTTTCTTATGATTATTACCACATGATTGACACTTCACTTTTACTGACTCATAATTTAGTTAACATCTATGTGTAGTGTGTGTGTGTCTATTAATCTCTCCAACTAGATTAAAAGCAACTTGAAAAGCTGTAAGAATAAAAGCCTTTCTTATATTCCCCACCCCACAGTGCTCAATATCTAGAAAAGGAAAAATTTAGACTTGGGGGTATTTCAAATGAGAACACTGCTAAGAAGGGTACTGTGAGAATCTAGACAGGTATAGGCCTAAACTGACAAACTGATGCAAAGGAAGAGTAAGAGATTCTCCAAAAAAGGTATGAATGAGTCCCAGGACAAATACAATCTTCTTTCTCCTTCTGCCTAGACTGGAGGTAGTTCTTAGGTATTCTTGATCTTGCCCCTGGCCATCATTTTTTTTAATTACATTTTATATTTGATATTATTTTGTATTAGTTTCAGGTATACAGCAAATTGGTTAGACAATCATATCCTTTACAAAGTGTTCCTCCTGTTATTTCCAGTCCCCAACTGGCGCCATAGGTAGTTATTATAGTATTATTGGATATATTTCCTGTGCTGTACTTTACATCCCCATGACTGTTTTGTAACTACCAATCTGTATTTCTCAATCCATTCACCTTTTTCATTCAGTCTGCATACCATCTCCCCCTGGCAACCACCAGTCTGTTCTCTGTGTATATGAGTCTCTTTCTGTTTTGTTTGTTCATGTATATTGTTCTTTAGATTCTCACATATAGGTGAAATCATACGGTATTTGTCTTTCTCTGACTGACTTGTTTTACTTAGCATAATATCCTCTAGGTCTGTCCATGCTGTTGAAAATGGCAAATTTTTTTTTCTTTTTTTATGGCCAGGTAATATTCTATTATGTAAATGTACCACAGCTCTTTTAGCCATTTTTCTACTGATTGGCACTTGAGATAAACCCATAGATTGGCTATTGTAAATAATGCCACAATGAACACAGGGTGCATATATTCTTTTGAATTAGTGTTTTGTGTCTCTTCAGATATATTCCCACAAGTGGAATCACTGGGTCATAAAGCAGTTCCATTTTTAATTTTTTGAGGAACTTTCCACGTTGTTTTCCACAGTGACTACACCAGTCTGCATTCCCACCAACAGCCCCTGACCATCTTTCCAACTATTCTATACCACTCTTTTCCTTGCTCTTCATGCCCTACTACCCTGGCCTTCCATCTGTGGTTCAAAATGTGCCAAGTTTTTACCTAGGGCTTTGGCCTGGAATGTTCCTCCCCTTGATTTTTACTTTCTTAGCTCCTTCTTGTCATGCAGAGCTGTGGCTGGCTGGACTTTTCCCAAAAAGGCCACATTAATATATATCCTACAACGTGGGATTGACACTCCTCCATCAAGAGGTGGGGTCCGTGTTGCTCCCTATCGAAACCAGGTGGATCTTTGTTATCATCTTAATCACTAGAGTACAACAGGAGTGACACTGTGTGACTTCTGAGGCAAAGTCATAAACATGGTAGAGTTGCCACCTGGCTCACTATTCAGGACACTTATTCGAGTGAGCCAGCTACCACATTTTGAGGAGATCAGGACACATAAGACGTCCCTGTGCAGATGTGCTGGCCAGTAGTCCCAGCTACGTACTCAGCTGAGAGCCAGCATCAACCTCCAGACATGTGACTGAGCAAACCCTGAAAGGGTTCCCAGCCCAGACTCTGTGTCTTCCAGCGAGGCCCAGGCACTGCACGGCAGCGACAAGCTGTCTCCACTATGCCCTCTCAGAATTCCTGACCCAGAGAATTTGTGAACATAATAACATAATTAATTGCTGTTTTTAAGCCACCAAGTTCATGGGTAATTCATCATGCAGCCATAGTAACTGGAATAAGACCACGGTTTAAACAACCTCACAGAGGTCTTCCTGATCACCCAATCTAAAGTTGTGACCTGCTCATCTTATCACATTTTTTAATTTTAGTTCTCTGCAGAGCATTCTGTTTTTGTATTTGTTTGATTGGTTGGTTTGCTTATTTTCTGCTTCCCTCCATCTCCCTCCATCTCCCTCCATCTCCCTCCATCTACACAAGGATCTTATCTGCTTGTCCACCTCAGTGTCCTTAGCTCCTACAGTAGTGTCTGGCACATAGTAGGTGATCAACAGATAATTGCTGAGTGAATGAGTAAAATGTTTCTAGGCAATTAGATTCTTCCATGAGACCTTAATTTTGCTTTTTGATGTAATAAACTTTTACTGAAAACTTATACTGTTCTTAGGAGATGTGTTATAGTTTCCTACTCTGTCCCTGTGTGTGTGCTTCAAAGAGTGATTTAATGCCCGGAGAAGTGAAAATAATTAATAAGCAAGAGATGCACATAATAAAGTTTTTTAAAAAATTAGGTGTGGAAATGACAGTGATAGGCGAAAATAAAATAAAGTAAGGCCAACTCTTTGAACATTAAAAAAGAAATAGATGCCCTGGCTGGATAGAGAATCATGTTGACATGCAAAGGTTGTGGGTTCAATCCCCGGTCAGAGCACATAATGGAACAGATCAATGTTTCTGTCTCTCTCACTTTCTTTCTCTCTTTTCTTTCCTCCCTCTTTCTAAAGTCAATAAATATTTTTTTTAAAAAAAAGGAAGTAGGAAAAAATTGCTAACCAAAGAAAGTGATGATTATCAGTCACATACAAAACTGAATTCTACCATTTTGATATGACTTAAAATTTCTTTAAAATAGTATAATCCTCTTTATTTACTCAAAGAATACCACCATATTGTCAGAGAATTCATTATGAAATGGGAAAAGCCAGCTCTTTGAAATCTGATTCTCAATGTTGAGAAGAATGTTAAACCAGTAACTTTCTCCTATCCCCTACTTTCTTACCACTCTTTGCCCAAAGGGGGTTAGAATCAGTGACCAAACGGATGGAACAATGAGTAAACCCATAGTATGTAGATGGAACCTGGACTTTTTTAAATCTAATTGGTCTTAGAAATTGTGCATGAAATAAGTCTGGCTTAGCCAGCTACCTGGGAAGTTTCTTCCTGAGACAGCAAGTTTTAGGGCATCTAACAATGTCTGCTTTTTTCCTTGGACAAGTACATTTCCAAATTTGTTTCAAAATCAAAACCACCATTACTATTTTATAAAACATTAGAGCCAATTTAACAGTTCCATTGATCTAAGAGAAAGTACTAAAATCTCAGAAAGGCACACAGGGCCCTGGCCGGTTGGCTCAGCGGTAGAGCATTGGCCTGGCGTGCGGGGGACCCGGGTTCGATTCCCAGCCAGGGCACATAGGAGAAGCGCCCATTTGCTTCTCCACCCCCCCCCTCCTTCCTCTCTGTCTCTCTCTTCCCCTCCCGTAGCCAAGGCTCCATTGGAGCAAAGATGGCCCTGGCGCTGGGGATGGCTCCTTGGCCTCTGCCCCAGGCGCTAGAGTGGCTCTGGTAGCGGCAGAGCGACGCCCCGGAGGGGCAGAGCATCGCCCCCTGGTGGGCACCGGGCACATGCGGGAGTCTGTCTGACTGTCTCTCCCCATTTCCAGCTTCAGAAAAATACAAAAAAGAAAGAAAAAGAAAGGCACACAGAACTAGAATATTGTAGAGAGTGCTGGAGTAAATATATACATATTTTCTATGACATCCTTGATGAGCACATAACAGCCATGAACTTGCAACTTCCTTTTGCCTGCTTTAACTTGCACATTCAGTGATGATTTCACTAAAAAGTGTTCAAAGTACCTTGGCTAGAAAAAGCATAGGGATGAGCCACAGCCTATTTGAAGCGAATTCTTCCTCTGGAATAACAATACAGCACATAACAAACAATGCTTTCCAGATGATACTAAGATTGCAGCAAGAGGTGCTAAATCCTATTCTCTTCTCTGCAGTCCAATACTTAAATACCACTCCCAGGGCCTTCATTATGCACCCACTAAAATACCCAAGTTGGCATTATTGCACACCATCTACACCTTTCCTTCTGATTTGGCACCTATTCTGTGACCTTTATCATGAATCTCTATTTAACTAAAATGCTCCATGACCCACTCTGCAAATATGGGTTGAGAATGGTAAATTCAAAGACTATAAAGTAAAATTACTTACCTGTCTCAATTATCACCTGAAAACAAAACTATGAGCAATCATAGACCAAGTCTTAATAAGACCAAAATTGTGGGTTCAAGTGTACATGTGGGTTTATTTTACTCACTTATGCAGGATGCCAGAGAATATTCCTTTAGTCTTTTTTTTTTTTCCTGTATTTTTTTATTGATAGATTTTTAGAGAGAGAGAGGAAGAGAATGAAAGAGAGAGAAGTATTCGTTTGTTTTTCCACTTAGTTGTGTATTTATTGGTCACTTCCCGTACATGTCCTGACCAGGGATCGAACCCACAATCTTAGTGTTTCCGGAAGATGCTCTGACTGAGCTAACCGGCTAGGACCTCCTCTAGCCTTTCTTTATGTCCATGATGGAAAAACAATTAGACAAGGAGAATATAAAACTTAGAAATAGCAAATGTCCACTACACAGCCATTGGAAATTTGTGCTCCAACCTGCATTTCCTATCTCACATTAGGCCAAGGTCCCTACCCCCTCCTATGAATTAGATGTCAAACAGATGACTACCGAGTGGGAGTTACTAAACCAACCATTGACTTCCCAACCCTGGAACTTGCCTTAACTGCAAGAAGACTGTGTAAGAGCTACTTAGACACTTTTTACTCAGAAAATCAATATACAAACCAGATTCTCTCCCTTCAAAAGTAATATCCATTTGTGCTCCAATGCTTTTAGCCCAACCATCCCTGAATATTTCCTGACTTTCCCTTCCAATTCTTATAGTTGCTCTAATTTTGCAGTATAATTATTAGGAAAAAGGTTTGTTCTAGGAACAATCAGAAAATAACAACCCAAACCCAAGCAGTTCAATAACCATAATCATCATCATCCTAATTATCATCATTATCATTATCCTTGTAAGAAGGTGGCAAAGGTCAACCTGGTTTTAACAGATTCCAGCAAGCTTAAAATTCTTGAGTGTTCCCTCAATTTTAAATTCAAACCGAAAAGTCCACATTCTTATTATTCCTTCTATTAAACTCCATCTCCTAGTTCAAGAAAATAAGCTTTCAGAAACGTTTTTGGCACAACCTAAATGGCAAGCTGAAAAATCAAATGGTTCTGACACAACAGTGATTTTGATGAGTTAACTGCCATTAAATATACCATATGGACGAAATTCTTCCCACAGTGCTTGTGGGTGTGTTTAAGGGAAGAGTGCTTGGGGCAAAACACATTTTTGAGCTTTTCAAAACCCATATATTTGCAAAATCATTTGATGCCTCTTTTTTTTTTTTTTCTGATTCCACATCTAGCCTATTTCAAGGACAAGAAATTGAATTCCTGCTCTTTTCTAGGCGTCTTCCCTCCTTGTTTCTAAATGAGCATATTCTTTCCTATTTTCAGAGGAAGGAAATGTCCAACGTCAGGAACCTGGAGCTTATCTACACACTCATCTGCAAGCAAAACAGCAAGCTGTGAGGAAGAGACCCAAACATTCGGTTCCAGTGGTGCTGAGCTACCCTTTACAACTCTAGCAGTCCATTGTACTCTAGGATATTTTATAGCTATACTATTTTATTGATTCATATGAAGCTTAGGGTCAAGTCTTTTATCATGAACTGCTGGCAAGCCAAGTTTCCCCAATCCCAAAATGTAACCAACCCATCACTGAATATTGATTTTATATGCAGAAATTTATTGCTGTGGTCATTAGCTTTCATCGTATTGGGGGTTTTTTGTGTGTGTTTTTTTTGTTTTGTTTTGTTTTTTTGTATTTTTCTGAAGCTGGAAACGGGGAGAGACAGTCAGACAGACTCCCGCATGCACCCGACCGGGATCCACCCGGCACGCCCACCCGGGGCGATGCTCTGCCCCTCTGGGGCGTCGCTCTTCCGCGACCAGAGCCACTCTAGCGCCTGGGGCAGAGGCCAAGGAGCCATCCCCAGCGCCCGGGCCATCTTTGCTCCAATGGAGCCTTGGCTGCGGGAGGGGAAGAGAGAGAGACAGAGAGGAAGGAGGGGGGGTGGAGAAGCAAATGGGCGCTTCTCCTGTGTGCCCTGGCCGGGAATCGAACCCGGGTCCCCGCACGCCAGGCCGACGCTCTACCGCTGAGCCAACCGGCCAGGGCCTCATCGTATTGGTTTTGATTCACGGTTTTAGCATATTAAGATTCTTCAGATCTGAATTCAGTCAAACACTCAGAGATTTACATTATCCAAGGGGATTTGGTTCGAAGGCAGACTGTCATCAATGGTCTTTTAGCTAAGACTCAGAGTCCTTCACTGTGTTCTGACTTCTGCAACCAGTCTGAGTTAGCACCTGAGATTAAATCTATTTACTGTGCCGGCTTTAGATGTTCCCTTTTCTCTTTAGTAGAGTTATTCACAGGTGGGCAATCAGAATAACTATCTTTAATACTTCCATGTCTCTTGAGCCAGATCTATTTTAGAATCTCTGCCCATAACAGTCCAATTCATTTGAAAGCTATCTTCCCAAAACCTGGGGTACACATATAAGTGTGCAGAATTGCCTGGCTTTGGTAGCAGGGTCACCTTCCCCCAGGGTCTCCTCCTGCCCACATCACCATGAATGGCCTGTCTTGTAGGAAACACAATGGTAACCTATTATGGTTTTGCTCATATTTTAACTGAGAAAATCAAAGCAAATCAAGAATTTATCAAGTTATGTACAAAAAAGAGAAAGCAATAGAACATTCACTATGGTTGCTACTGATACCAGGCTAAGTATTTAGAAAAGATAGAATATGCTTTTCTAATAACATTATGTAGACCGAAGGCAAGAGAGTACTGCTTCCTCCAATTTATATTCCAGCTAAGAGTCTCACCCAACCATGTGTTAGTAATACCTGTGACATAGTTTTTGCTTTCTCATGTTCCAGTGTGCAACTTTGTTCATCACATCTAAGTATTTGTATACAGACTATAAACTTAGGGAAGGCAGGGCTTTTGATTTATGTACCTCTACAACCCCAGCACTGAGCACGGTACCTACCATTTTTAGATACTCAAAATCTATTTAATGAATGAATGCTTTAAACAATTCTCTATTGTCTTCTCTTGAGAAATATTAAGTTCTTCTTCTGCCATAGTCTTTGCATGAAGACAGTTTGAATAAGACTGAACAAATTGTTATATTGATCAAACTCAATTTTTCTGAATTTGGCAAATCACAAGAATTTACTTTGAAAGGGAAAGTAGGAGTAACTGATTTCCAACCTCTCTTCCATCTCTCCCAACTCTTAATCTTAAAACACAACACACACACACACACACACACACATATATACACAGGAATAATGGAGGCAGATTAGAGGATATATTCAAGTATTTTGTTCAGTAACAGAAATGGATTTGCACACAGAGCTATTCACACTGTCCCCTTAATCCCTCTCATAGCCAAGAATATTTTTTTTACTAAATGGTTGGGATGGGCCAACCACTCAACTCTGGAATCAAAAAGGAGCAAAGTGGCCCCATAAAAATAAAATAATCAGATGAATCTTGCTTGGCTGGATACCAGTCCAGCTAACCATCCATTGATAATCGCGTAATCGTCTGCATTCATTCAAATCAAACAAAACAGCTCCTGATTCCAAAGGAAGAAAAGGAGAAAATGAAATATTTCTGTCCCATTTACCTTTCAAACAAAAGACAAAATGTAAGCCGGTATGTAATATCAAAAGCATGGTTTTAGTACGTTCACAGTAGCTAAGTCACTTTGGGTACAGAGTGTATATTTTTTAGTGTACCCAGTGCTTTCAAATCGGGACATTATAATAACTGAAAATTATAGGGCACTGATGGAGTCTCATGGTTAAGAGCACAGTCTTTGAAGTTTTGCAAACCTGAGTTTGAGTTCCTGATTTGTCACTTTCTTCTGTGTCCCTTGAACAAATTACTTAATCTCTGTGTCCCTCAATTTCCTCAGCTCTAAAGGGGATACTAACAGTTTCTATCCCACAGGGCCGTTGTAAAAATTAAATGAAATAACCCATGCAAAGTACTCCCAAGTGCCTGGCACTGAAAAACACTTAATAAATATTTACTATTATAGCCGTGATTCTTACATTTATCTGAGAGAAATTAAGTTGGCAGGAAGGGTGATGGATTAAATGGAAATAGCACAGAAGTGTCTGATCACTGAGAACATAGCCTTTCTGAGAAATTAACCAACCAGCAAGCCCAGCGGCTAATTACAATTCATTTGGAATGAAATGGAGACAAATGTGCCATTGTAAGAACCAGGATAGAAGATTACTAATGAGGACTGAGGCAGTAGTTTGAGGCGGGGAAACGGCACATCAGTCCACTGAGCTGTGAACAGAACCTCCGGCCAGTGATCCCAGACAAGAACATTCTCTGAAAATCTTCATCTGCAAAGCTGAATCAGAGTCTTGAGAAGCTAAATCAGTCTTGTCACATGCCCACCCGTGGTAGCTAACAAAATGGTGCTTGGGGAGTTAGATATACTACTTGGAAACTGACTAAGACCCTTTCCAGGACATTCTGCAAGGGAGGGCCATGAGTACACTACACTGGCGGACTCTCAAGGTCCTCGAAACTGGGTGTCCAAAGTAGAGGTCCTTCCAGCAGAAACTCACACCCCAAACAGGTCAATGTGTCATTTCTTTATTTCCGCTGAGATCCTGCAGATGCCAAGGTAGACAGGGTCCAGACCTTGTGGAGCTCACAGCTCAGTGAGAAGGTGACTGATGGACAGGTGCCCTGGCAGGGTTATGTTCAGGGTGCTTCTGGAGCTCAAGAAAGAAACATGTAACCAGTCTCAAAGGTGATGAGTCTTCTTGGAGAAAATATAATGGGTGAGACAGAAAGAATGAATAGGGCTAGAAGGGCAAGAGGGGGCAGAGTGGGAGAGGACGAAAGAAGAAATAAGAAAGACCACGAACAAAGGTCCAGGGGAGCAGCCATATCAAGGCGTATCGGAGGGATTATAAAATGGTCTGTGTGACGGCAGCAGGGATCAGGGAGCACATTCATTTTTGTAATGGATAGCCAACATTAATTTGCACTTACTCTGTGACAAGCAGACCCATGATCAGTATTAGCTCATTAAAGCTGCACAGTGATCCCATGAGCTGGGACTGTTGTTCACCTCATTTTACTAATAGGGAAATGGTGAATTGGAGAGGCTAGGATTAGAGATAATAAGACCTGAGCTGAAGGTCTCACATCCTTTCAAGTGAGCTGGGATTTCTACTCAGGCAACCTGGCTTGAGTGCTCACACTCTTAGCCACTGCATGTCCCCAAAGCAAGGGGACCTGCCGTCATACAGCAGCCCACACCAAGGGTTTAAGCACCAGGAATTGGAAAGTGCTTTTGTGTAGTCATTTATATCTATGATTTGCCTAAAGTTAAGTTGAAATAATCTGTCAGAAAAAAAAAACAAAAAACCCTATCCAAAATGTGTTTTTGGGTGATAGGAAAGCTGATCACAAGTTTTTACCTCTACACAATTTTTACACAGGTTTTAACTCTACAGACCCCATTCCCCATTCTTGCAAAGTCTTGACTGAGACTATTTTGGAATCCTTTAGGCAGCTAAACCGCCTCACCTGAAAGGGACTGTTCCAGCTGGGACTCGGGCACCGTTTCTGTGTCCCAGAGGCTGAAGTACTAGCCAAATGCCAGGGGGAGGAGGCTTCCTAGCCAAGCTTTGAGCTTCCATGTATCAGTTTGAGAAAGGAGAAAACTCACTGTATGTATAAGTTTTCTACACAGTAAACAGCCAACTGGATTATGGACTACTGCTGAGGTCCGACAGCACTTAGCACAGTCCTTGGCACGAAGTAGATGATGGAAGAAATATTGGAAATGAATGAATAGACAAGATCATGAATAAATAAAAGAAGTTTCTACTGCTTTTTTGTTTCTCGGGGTGTGACAGTGTAAGGAGAAATATCTCTGATCAGTGTAAAAAATTATAAGAACAGATACAACTTCTATGACCACTAAAGTAACACCATCTTGAAGAGATTTTTCCACACCATGTTCATGGCAGCAAATTCACAAGAGTCAAGAGGTAGAAGCAACCCAAGGAAGTGTCCATCAGTGGATTAACAGATAAAATGTGGGGATTCATACAGTGGAAGGCTATTTAGCCTCAGAACAAAATTCTGACACCTGCTACAACATGGATGAACCTTGAAGACATGATGCTAAGCGTAATGAGCCAGTCACAAAAAGACTGATTCCACTTACACAAGGTACCTAGAGTTGGCACATGCATAGAGACAGAAAGCAGGACGGTGGTTGCCAGGCACTGGGGGGAGGGGAGTATGTGGACTTATTGTTTAATGGGTACAGAGTTTCAGTTTTGCAAAAATGAAAACTGTTTTGGAGATTCATGGTGGTGATGGTTACATAACAATGTGAATGTCATTGTTACCACTGACCCATATGCTTAAAGATGGTTAAGACGGTAAATTTTATGTTATGTGTATTTTACAGCAGTTTTTAGCATTTTTTCAAGTAAAGGCAAAATAAAGACATTTTCAGACAAAAAAAATAGCATATGATATTATAACCTATATTTTATATAATATATAACTATACTATAATAATTATAACTAACATCTACTTTATATACTGTATTATATAATGTAATAGTAATAATAATTGCTCTTATAACTAACATCTTGAGCACTGTTCTAATTACTCTTTGCTTTATATGTTTAAGTAAATACTATGAGGCAGCTACTCTTATTTTCTGCTATTTACACATCAGGAAAGTGAGGTACACAGATACTGAATAACTCTCCAAAGGCGCAAGCTAGTAAATGCAGCTATGATTATTCTAAAGGCACAGCTGCATTGACACCTTATGACTAGTTGAGGGTGTTTGATGTACCTGACCAGGATTAGCCAAGCCAGAGGTTCCCATCGTTTATGAGCTCACGCCAAAGTCCTCCAACCTCAGCTGACCAATAATACTGGTAACATCAATGGAGCCCCTAGATGACTGGTACCAGAGAGAGGAGTTTGGATGTATCGTCTCCAATCTTCCAGCAACTATAGGAGATGAGGGCCACTGTTACCCCATTTAACAGATAAGAAAACTGTAGCACAGAGAGGTTAAGAAGCTTGCCCAACGCCATACAACTAATAAGTGGTGGAGCTAGAATGTAAACCCAGGATGTCTGACACTGAATTTTGTGCACTGACCACAGCACAGAGTTTATTAAATTGTGGTCTGAGACCTTAGTTTTTGAAATTTTTCATAATAGTGATAATGAGATAATATTTATCGAGCACTCACCATATACTGGGCTAACTGTTTCCAATGTATTACCTCCTGGATGCCCCAGAAGAACCCTCTGAGGGAAGTATTGTCATTGGTCTCATTCTATGGGAGAAGAGAATGACCCAGAGTCTCTTCACCAGCGAGAAATGGAACCAGGGTTCAAATCCAGGGGTCTGACCCCCACTGCACTCTGAGAGACTCCAGCCTGCCGACGCGGAGGGGCAAGCTCCAGCAGCATTGCCCAGGTGATAGTTAGAAAGGCAGGTCCTTGGGCCCTCCTTCAGAGTGTATGAAGGAGACGCGATCTGCCTTTGAACAAGCTCTCAGTGATTCATGTGCACATTGAAGTTTGGAGGATACTGAACTGCATTTCACCCCCTTCCTCAAGAGCAGGCCAAGGATACAGCAGTCAACCCTGCAGACAAGGTCCTGCCTTCCAACAGGCTTCACACCAGTGGATGGAGGCAAAGCAGACCGCAATGAGGGAAGGGGTACAGAAGTGCTCCTCAAGGTGCACTTGCCTTGTCTCCTCCCCCAGATACCGCATCTGACTCTCTGGGGCTGGATATTGGACATCTGTATTTAGCAAGGTTATTCAAATGATCTCTCAAGTTTAATGGCCCTGTTCTCCCCGTTTAGGCGCAAGGAGGACTGCTCATTGTCCCAGTCCTTAGAGCTGGAGAGGTGGACGGTAAGAAACCTCTCCAATGGGCTAGCCAACTGACGGTCAGAAGATAAAGAATTGAATTTGGCCTCTCTGTGCATTAATTGAGAGCATTGAGTCTCAGAGATCCATGTGATGCTACTTAATATAGTGATCAAGGCTGTAGTCACTCACAGTTGACCCTGGGAGTATTGACCGGTCCCTATGGAAACGGTTCTTGCTTCTGAGCCTGCCTTTGTCAGTCTGTTGCACAGAGAAGGCCACTGCCCCATCCCAGCACCCTTGGGATGGATCTAACATGACAGCAGCAGCCAGGACCTAAGCAGACACTAACCAATGCCATGCTATGAATACATACATCCCAGCCAGGAACCAATTCTTGTCTGAGATGCTGGCTTGATGCCTGGCTCATACAGAAATCATTTATTAGCAATTCTGAGGCTCTCCCATCACCGACAGCTGCTAACCAGACTCCGACTCCATGGGAAAAAAAATAGTGGAAGACATACAGGCAAATTGTTCCCAAGACTTTGAGTTTGGAAACATAAGATCAAAAGAACCAAGAGGAAAGGAATAAGATAGATCACTTGCCTTTTTCCAAATAGTAATAAGAATCATAACTAACATGCAGAAGTAGTCACTACATGCTAGGCTCTGCACCAAGGAATCAACATGTCTCACTTAATTCTCTCAACAGCCCTGTAAAGTCGATATTATTTTAATTATCCCCATTTAACTTAAAGATGTAATCCTCTCACTTTATAGGAAAAGAGAAAGAGGGGGAAAGAAACAAAGAGAAAGAGGAAGGGAAGGTAGGAGAAGAAAAAGGGAGAAAGGAAAGGAAAGAAAGGGAGGGAGGGAGGGAGGGAAGTAAGGGAAAGAGGGAGGGAGGGAGGGAGGGAAGGAGGGAAGGAAGGAAGGAAGGAAGGAAGGAAGGAAGGAAGGAAGGAAGGAAGGAAGGAAGGAAGGAAGGAAGGAAGGAAG
This sequence comes from Saccopteryx leptura, assembly GCF_036850995.1. Lineage (NCBI taxonomy): Eukaryota > Metazoa > Chordata > Mammalia > Chiroptera > Emballonuridae > Saccopteryx > Saccopteryx leptura. The sequence goes on along the minus strand of NC_089508.1, from coordinate 165,735,610 downwards.
GGGGAAGGACAAACATCACAGCTTTCTTCTGGGATAGGAATAAAAACTACCTAAAAACCTAAAGCAAAAGAAATTTCTCTGAGGAACAGGAATAATATGAATGGAAAGTGACTTGTTACCTAAATTTGGAACAATGGAAATACTGAAGAGATTGAATTGTTTTGTGTACTATAACTCAAACAAAAAAAGTTGGCTGAATTTTAACCATCCCCAATTAACACACACACACACACACACACACACACACACAATGTTTGTTTTCCTAATTATGACTTCTTGGGAATGAATGGAAATTTTGGCAATCCTCTTAACTGTAACTAAAATACAATAAAATACCACTAAGTGGGTGTTATAGGGGTCCTTTGTTTCTTATTCTCTTTGGGAGATTATCAAGAGTTTAATGAAATGAATACTTTGGTATTTAGGTCTCTCATAAGCAGAAACCAGAGCCTTTCCAACACTAGCAGCTGGAAGTAACTCAAATTTTTTGAGCCCATGAAATGTGCCAGGCTCCAAGTGCTATGTGTGCACTGTCCTACTGACTCCTCTCACAGCCCTGCAGTGAATATATGATTCATAATTCCATTTTACAGATGAGGTAACTGAGGCTCAAAGGAGTTACATAACTTGCCTAAATGGTAAGTAAATGGTAAGTGGACTGACTCCACAGCCTCCTCTCCTAAGCACTACGTTAAACACTAAGCTATAGTAATGTTGGCACAAAAATTCTTTCTTTAAATTAGCCATATTGGTTCCTTGGTATCCTGTGGAAATACAAAAAGGTAGTTTGGCTCATTGTGTTTAGTGGTTTTGTAGAATGTGCCTCAGAAAGACATGATCCCACCCAGGGCACCAAAGGAATGCCTATGATTCCAGAAAGTTATGAAGGAGTCATTGCACCACCCAGCCATTCAAACTTCTCTCCATGGCCTCCCTGGGAACTGCACGTTTCCCACGTGGGTCCGTTGGGCAAGGCAGATTGCCCCATAGGACTGATTTTAACCATGCTGGGCACTTTATGTGCTATTACATTTTGATCCTCCAAAAAGCCCTTTGAGGTAGGTGCTATTATTATCTTCATTTTATAAATGTAGAAATAGAGAGAGATTCATGGTGGTTATCTATGGCTGGGAGTCTCACCAGGTCTGTCTGGGAACTTCGGAGCTTCCCTCTCTTGAGCACTATGTAACAGTGAGCATCAAAAGACAGACACGATGCCCACCCAGGACAAGCTGTCACACCAACAGAGGAGATGAAGACCAAGCCACTAATTACCCAATTAATATTTCATTACTATTATGGAATGTACTACATACATAGTTGAAGTCGAGAGCCCTATGCATGTGTTGAGCTACAGGAACTGACCTGGGAGGTTGTGAAATCTTCCCTTAGAAAGTGATGATTCAGTTGAGAACTAAAGTGAGTAGGAGTTAGCTAGGTGAAGAGAAGAGGGAAAAGCATTTTAGATAAGGAGCAGAAGAATATTGGAAGACACTGATGTATTAAGAAATGTGGGCGTGCTTGAGGGGGGAAGTGAGAAAAGATGCAAGAATCTGTTGAAACAACGATCCAGTGTCCTCATCCCTTCTCATATACCTCCTTGAGTCATTCTCTCTACCAAGAGAAGAACTAGCCTCAGGTTAAATCCACCCACTATCAAATTCCTCACTGTGAGCCCAGTGTTACCTAATAAACATTCAACACGTCATTGATAAATGAATAAAACAAATGGAAGAATGCATGAAAACTGTTTGGTTCAAGGTAACAGGGAGGGAAAAAAACCCATAAAATCAGATTTTAATATCACACAGATATGTTTTTAAGCTGGTTTTTGTTAATAGTTAGCTATAACTTTTAAATTATATAAACTAATGAGGCAAGAAATAGTCTTTTCAACAAATTAAATTAGAAAATCTAGACATCCACATGCAAAATAATAAAGTCAGAACTCTACATTAAGCACAAAATTCACTCAAAATGAATCATAGACTTAAATGTAAACATTAAAACTTAGAAGAAAATATAAGTGTGACTCTTCGTGACATTTAGTCAGAATAGGCAATAATTTCTTACATATGGCACCTAAAGCACAAGAAAGCAAAAAAGTTGGACATCATCAAAATTAAAAATGGTTATGCCTCAAAGTACGCTATCAAGATACTGAAAAAACAACCCTCAGAATGGAAGAAAATACTTGCAAATCATATATATCTGACAAGGGACTTGTATCCAGCATATATAAAGAACTTTTACAACTAAATGATTAAGAAAAAACAAATAGCCCAATTTTAAAATGGGCAAAGGATTTAAATCGACATTTGTCCAAAGAAGATATTCAAATGGCCAATAATCATATGAAAAGATGCTCAATATCATTAGTCATTAAGGACAAGGAAATTAAAACCCCAGGGAGACACCACTTCACATTCATTGGGATGGCTATAGTAACAAAGACAGATAATAACAGCTATTGGGCAAAGATTTGGAGACTGGAACATATATTGCTAGTGGGAATGTAAAATGGTGCAGCCACTTTGGAAAACAGTTTGGAAGTTTCTCAAAATGGTAAACACTGAGCTACCATATGACCCAGCACTTCAACTCCAGGGTACCTACCTAAAAGAAATAAAAATATATGTCTGCATAAAAATTTGGCTATCAGTGTTCACGGAAGCATTATTCATAATAGCCAAAAAAGTAGGAACAAACTGAATATCCTTCAACTAATGAATGGGTAAACAAAATGTGTTCTATCCATATGATGGCGTATTATACATCAATATGAGAAATTAAGTACCGACACATTCGACAACATTAATGAAACTTGAAAACATTATGCAAATCATTAAAGACCATGTTTAATGTGGTTCCATTTATGTGAACTTTACAGAATAGGCCAATCCATGGAGACAGAATGCGGATTAGTGGTTTCCTGAGGTTGGGAGAGGGTGGGCGTATGAAGGATGGGGAGTGGCCACTAATGAGTATGGGTTTCTTTTTCTGGTGATGAAAATGTCCCACAATTGATTATGGTGACGGTTGCACAACTCTGTGGATATACAAAGAACCGTTGAATTGTACACTTCAAATGGGTGAACTTGACTTGTGTAAATTATATATATATATATATATATATATATATATATATATATATATATACATATATATACTTTTTTTTTTTTTTTTTTTTTTTTCTGAAGCTGGAAAAGGGGAGGCAGTCAGACTCCCGCATGCGCCCGACCAGGATCCACCCGGCACGCCCACCAAGGGGCGATCCTCTGCCCATCTGGGACATGGCTGTGTCGCGACCAGAGCCACTTTAGCGCCCGGGGCAGAGGCGAAGGAGCCATCCCCAGCGCGCCCGGGCCATCTTTGCTCCAATGGAGCCTCGGCTGCGGGAGGGGAAGAGAGAGACAGAGAGGAAGGAGAGGGGGAGGGGCGGAGAAGCAGATGGGCGCCTCTCCTGTGTGCCCTGGCCGGGAATCGAACCCGGGACTTCCACACGCCAGGCCGACACTCTACCGCTGAGCCAACTGACCAGGGCGTGTAAATTATATTTTAATTAAGGTGTTTTTAAAACTTTTTAAGAATTAGAACTGGGGTCGTACCCTCACATTTACTACAACTGAGTTCTTTTTTCTTTTCTTTTTTTTTTTACCCTCAGCTCCTGAGGAAAGGGTCTGATATAAAGTGTCTTTTCACCCCTCCCTTACTTTTTATATGTATATAAAAAATAAAAAGCACTATTTCTAGGATAGACGCAACGGGAATGAGGGTTGATCAGGTCTTCTCAACATTTGACCTCTTGCGCCCTGCTCGGTCATAATCTTCCTTCTAATGAGCCCTGAAACCCTCTGGAGTCCTGAATTATTCAAAGATTAGAATATTTTCCATCTACTGTGTTTCCAAGCCTTCCCCTCATCCGCCCCCCCAAAAAATGTCTGTGAACAGAAAGGTAGAAATATTCTTTTCCTTAGTTCAAGCTAAGCAGAACAACAAAAACAGCAACAATAAAACCAACCCTTCCCCCCAAGAATTCTACTTATGTGGGTTTTTGTCTATAGTTACCACAGCCTCTTATAGGCAGACATTGGCTCCAGTGTGAGGAATTTCAGTTTACACAAAAGTCATTTCTTAGAAGCACTGCTGAACAATAGGCTATTGAGCAAATATGTAAGTTTCTCCATCTACAAACATCTTTTTTTATTAGTTTCTTTAAAGATTGTTATCTGTGAACTTCAAACTAGTGTGTTTAGTCTTCCCATAAAGCGAGCAATCACAATTGCTTATAATTCCCCTCCGTTCTTGTTACCTGTAATACGTGATGGTTTCCCTTCAGCACTGTCAGCGCTTGCGATCCCTTCTCTGTTTTACTGTTCTTCATTTTTAGCTTAATAACCACCTCATTCTATGCATCATCTCTCTGAGAATTTCGGGGAATAGCCATGTAGGATTTAGAACAGTACATTATGTGTATACTTTTTTCTATTACGTTCCATTTGTCCCTCTCCAACAACATTGGCCACGCTCTGCCGCTAACGGAAATGACTGTGATGTTTTCCATTTGGAAAGGATGGCTTATTTAGAAGATACATAATAGCATTTATTTTCTTTACCATTAAACATAGTTTGGTGCCCTTGCCTCCCAAACCGGTTCTAGCCAGCAGCCTACCAAGTTTGAGCTATTTGTCCTGGCCAAGAAGATTATAGCCTCAATGTTTTGTTTTATTGTTTTTTTTAATCCCCTTCTTAACTCTGAAGAACTGATAAACTTATAGAAAAGCGCTGATTTTTAAGTTTTACAGGACTACTATACTATTTTTAGTAACAATTCTAGTCTCAAGCAGAGAGTAATGACAACAGTTACTATTTATTGAACTCTTTTCGCCTGGTGACTTTAAAAGAGATAGATATTAATACAGATATGGATGTGGATGTGAATATGGACATGACGATAAATACCGACAATTAATTTACTTAACCCCGTCAACAGCCCTCTGAGACAGACAGGTACTATTATTAGCCCTGTTTTACAGATGAGAAAATTAAAACACAAAGATATGGCACAAAGATATGGAATAACTTGCCAAGGATCACAAATCTGGTCAGTGGAAGAACTTAGCTTCTAACCCAGGAGTCTAGCTCCCGAGTCCCTGTGCTATATTTCCTGGTAGCAGGAGCTGAATAAACTTCTTTGAGTGAACCAGCAGAGGATACAGAGCAACAAAAGAAATCTATGACGGCAAAATTCCATCTACTCATCCCCACCCATCTTTTCCAGGTAGATGTCCTTCCAGGAAGCCTCCCCAGATTACTAAAACAGAAAGGACATTGTTCTGCTGTTCCTCCTTCCTGCTCTCCCACCTCCTTCCTAGTCATGGAGAGACCATTGTAGGTAAAGTGTTTACAGAGAGAAAAGTGTGCTTGCAAAGCAAGGCAGTTCCCAGGAACCCAGATGCCAGTGTGCAAACCTACAAGGGAAATCTATTCTTTGACTCATTATGACCGTAGAGTAAAACAGGAGGACTCTGATAAAGCAGAGATGGACAGCTAAAGTCCTGCAGGAACCCAGAGTTCTGACACTGGGTTTTAACCTGATCTGTTCCTAGCATTTGCAGGAGACCAAGATGGCTTGAGGAAAACTGGGCTTTAGTGACAATTTTGCAACCCTCCCTGTGGTTTCTTACTAACTGATCAGATGAATTAACCAGGCTGCTCTTTCTCACTTTCCAAATCAGAAGTCATTATTGCATGTCAGAAGCATTTAGCACATCTAAAAGTTTGTGGTAGTGGCAGCGCTCTTTGTTGACCAAACCCATAGTAGCCACCTTGGTCATTTACTGAGAAGTGTTAAATAGCTACATGACAGCGGAAAGTCCTGAAAGAATGACTGCACCAATAGCTTTTTTAAAAAGCAAAGAGGTAGCCTGGCCAGTTGGCCCAGTGGTAGAATATTAGCCTGGTATATGGACGTCTCAGGTTTGATTCCCAGTCAGGGCACACAGGAGAAGCAACCATCTGCTTCTCCACCCTTCCCCCTCTTTCTTCTCTCTCTCCCTCTACTCCCCTCTTGCAGCCATGGCTCAGTTGGAGCAAGTTGGCCCCAGGTGCTGAGGATGGCTCCATGGCCTCACCTCAGGTGCTAAAATAGCTTGGTTGCCGAGCAATGACCTCAGATGGGCAGAGCATCACCTGGTAGGGGGCTTGCCAGGTGAATCCTGGTCAGGGCACATGTGGGAGTCTATCACTCTGTCTCCCTGCTTCTCACTTAAGGAAAAAATAATAATAACAAAGAGGAGTTAAAGGGAAGTAACTGAGATCATGTGAGAAAAACAAAAGCCCTGCAGCCTTGCTTCACCAGTTGGGAAATTGCAGCTAAGCCTAGCTTTGGAATACACCCTGAAGGGCCTGAGTGTGCTACTTTACATTAATAATTTACCTAAATTATTATATATACAATATATACATTATATATTATATATACATATATATTATATATACAATAATAATTACATTAGCCCAGTCAATCCTTCCAATGGTCCTATGAAATTATTTTACTATCCTCATTAAAGAGAAGAAATGTAGAGACAACATTTGAACCTAGATCTTTTGAGCTCTAAAACCTTTGTAACCATCACAATTCTCCTACCTCAATATACATCTGAACATTGAGGCAGAAACTTTGCAGTAATTACCTTTCTATAACCAATTGGACTCATTTCATCAGTCTCCTCAGTAGGACTCCATAGGCAGTGGAGCCTGATTATCCCTAATTATCCCCCAGTCTGTCCTTTGGTAGTATGGTATTATTTCTAGAACATCCCATTTAGACATAGATAGAAGATACCGTATTTCCCCAGGTATAAGATTCTCCCACATATAAGACGCACCTTAATTTGGGGGTCTGAAATTTGAAAAAAAAAATGTATTATATAAAGTTATTGAACTCAAGTTTTATTCATCATAAAATTCATACAACTCTTCATCACTGTTAAAACTCCCATCCATTAGCTTGTCCTCATCTGTGTCTGATGACGAATCACTGTCTTCAACAATGAGCGCAAAAACAGGCGCTGAAAAAGCAGGAAATGCAAGTTAAAAAAGCTACAACCACTGTATAAGACGCACCCAGTTTTTAGACCCCAAATTTTTTGGAAAAGGGTGCATCTTATACATGAGGAAATACGATAATAAGTTGTAGGTGATAAAAATTTAAATGTAGGGATAATAAATACTTTCTGTTCTTGTTATATTGTATTATTACAACTCTCTGGTCTATTACACTTGGGTAATGTAATTTGGTTGGTGTCCCATTGTTGCATAATACATCAGGTTTCAACACCTTTTCAGCAACATTCTTTCATTTGATCATTGTAACTACCTTGTAAGGTAGGCAGATAAGAAACTATTATTCCAATTTTACAGCATAGAAAGTGAGGCTTTGTATTCCCGGTGTAGCCTCATTGCTAAGCTATTGAGTCAGTACTGAAGTTCACCTATGTTTAACTCCCAGCACTGTGTTCTTGTCGCTGTTCCACAGTGCTTCTCAAAAACCCACTGATGTACGTACTCAGGCACACTTGAAAGATGCCAGTTGCAGAAGGATGCCTATAGTATAAGTTATACAAAGTATGAAAACAGGAAAAAATAATACTGCCAGGTTGTATATGTGTGGTGAAAGTGCATATTAAAAATGTATGGAAGTGGTTGCCTCTAGAGAGCTGAATGTGATCAGGGAGTGGTAAGAGGGACTTAAACTTATATCTATAGTCCTTACCTGGTGGTTGTATTATTTTTCTTTTCCTTTTTTTTTTTTTTTTTTTTTTTTTTTTTGTATTTTTCTGAAGTTGTCAACGGGGAGGCAGTCAGACAGACTCCCGCATGCCCCCGACCGGGATCCACCCGGCATACCCACCAGGGGGCGATGCTCTGCCCCTCTGGGGCATCGCTCTGTTGCAACCAGAGCCATTCTAGCACCTGAGGCAGAGGCCACAGAGCCATCCTCAGTGCCTGGGCCAACTTTGCTCCAATGGAGCCTTGGCTGCGGGAGGGGGAAGAGAGAGACAGAGAGGAAGGAGAGGGGGAGGGGTGGAGAAGCAGATGGGCACTTCTCCTGTGTGCCCTGGCTGGGAATCGAACCCTGGACTCCTGCACACCAGGCCGACGCTCTACCACTGAGTCAACAGGCCAGGGCCAATAAATGCCTTTTCCAAACAGAAAATGAAGAAGGCAGCCAGCCATTCATTCTGCAAACATTGGCTAAGGCCAGGGGACATGCCAGGCATTGTACTGGGTGCTGTACTATGGTGGTGACAGGATAGACCCTGTACCTTCCCCCGTAGACCCTCAGATCTTGCAGAGAAGTCAGGAGAAGCAGATTTAGTGCTAGGAAGCACAGGGAGCTATGGAAGCATGTGACAAAGAGACCTAATATAGTTCAGATGACCTAGGAAAGCTTCCAAGAGAAAATGAAGCTGGAGCCGAGACTGAAGAATGAAAGTCTTGGTGATTAGGAAAAGGAAGAGCAACCCAGATTAATTGTATCCCAAATGTTCACGTCTAAAATTAAACCCTGTAGCAAGCAAGGGAGGGGGAGGCATGAGATAAGGCTGGCCAGTGAGGCAGGAGCCAGATCACAAAGAGGACCTCCCATTCATTCCTGGCTAACATTTTAACTCGTTTGGGCATCATGGATGAGCCTGGGATGGGATTACGTGCTGGCAAAACCAAAGTGGAGGTGAGGGGAAGGAACAAGAGAGAATCAGTGACTACTTCACTCTCACTAGCTCCAGAACTGGTCCCATCTCCTATTCTAATACAGAAGGAATTTCAGCATTTGAGGGCAGGGAGCAAGAGACAGGGAGGAAGAATGTGCAAGAGCCGGCTTGGGCTCCCCCACCCCCCAGCACACATACACACACCTTCCTATGCAGGAATCACTCTGGCAGATTCCCACATTGTAGGTATTTTACCATTTGTCATAGGTAAGTTACACAACTCAGTTAGTGATTAAATTACCAACAGTGCTGCTCTTTGAATGGGGAAGGTTCAAGGTTGTTTCTTGCTCCTGCACACTGGTTAAAGGGAATTAAATTAATTCTTTCTTAATCTCCTGGGTTAGAAGAAGGAAACATAAAAATCATGCTCGGTCTCCAGTAGACAGTGTAGAAAGCAGCACTCAAGATCATTCATCAACCCACAAGGGTCCCTGCATCTAACCTTGGTCCTCCCATGTTTAGATTTATAAAGTGTGAGATCATTGTCAGTTTCATTTATCTCTGTTATTAAATTTACTGGGCCTCCTTCAAATGATATTATATCTTCTTATCTAATTCAAATAAATGTCTTACTCATGGCTAGAATGTAGATGGTGAAATCTCACTGTTAGTTCAATAATTGAGATAATCTCATTGTTTTGCTTTCCTAGTAGAATCTTGAATTTCTTGCTCATGCCTGGGATTCCACTCAGTTTCACCAAACTTTTCTTTAAACTGCTGCTTTGAGCAGTCTCTGTGTCTGTGTTTCTACCAGAATGGAACATTCTTGCTCTATTCTTTTGCATTTATCTTGGTCTGTTTATCTTATACAAAATAATCACTCAATTTAACATTTGCATTTATTTTCACTAATTATGATTTAATATACTGATAGTATAGTAGCTAAAGGCACAGGCTTTGGAATAAATCTTAAGTTTAAATTCCAGCTCTGTGAGCCCTGGCTGGTTGGCTCAGCGGTAGAGCATTGGCCCAGCATGGGAAGTCCTGGGTTTGATTCCCGATCAGAGCACACAGGAGAAGTGATTGTCTGCTTCTCCACCCCTTTCCCTCCTCCTCTCTTTCTCTCTCTCTCTTCCTCTCCCCCAACCATGGCTCAAAATGGTTCAAGCAAGTTGGCCCCAGGTGCTGAGGATGGCTCCATGGCTTCGTCTCAGGCACTAAAATAGCTTGGTTGCTGAGTAATGGAGCAGCGCCCCAGATGGGCAGAGCATCACCAGGTAGGGGGCTTGCCAGATGGGTCCTGGCCGGGGTGCATGTGGGAGCCTGCCTCTGCATACCCTCCCCTCACTAAAAAAAAAAAATTCCAGCTCTAGTGACCAGTGATAACTTAACCTCAGTTTCCTCATTTGTAAAATGGGGGAATAATAATAAGTACCTCATAAAGGTGTTGTGGAAATCAACTGAGATTATTATCAGTGCATTGCCTAGTCTGAGTGGCTCATAGCAACCATTCAGATATTAGTTAAATAGAATAAGATACTGTACTCTGAATTTAGCTTGAGTAGAAATATGTTTTATTTAAACTGCAAATAATTTTTAAAACATGCAATACCTAACCTCTTTTCCCTTAGATTGTCAAATTTAAAAATGATAAAAGTCAATACAATACCTGTCCAATGTGAGTCCAATTTATACCTATTTTTTATATAAGATCAGCAAAACATGTATTTTTTGGTATGCCGCCAATTTTAGTAGCTTATGTGTGCCACAGATGAAAAGGTTCAAATTTGCTGATTGAAAGGTTTGAACCAACCTTCTGAATTGCAACTTGAGGTTCTCTTTCTGCGTTCTACCGTCCTGCATTTGTATTGGAATCACTAATATTTCCTATGTCACATACACAAGCCAGCATCTAAGTTCATTTTGTTGGATTTGGTTTCATCCTTTTGGTGAATTTCCTAGCTGCTAGACTTGGACCCCTTGCTCTGAAGGGGACAGTAGACTCTCTTTCAGCACCTGCTCAGGTGACTATCCCAAAACAGAGTTTGAGTTTCCCAACGACAGCAGCCAGTGCTGCCTGGTAACCAAGAGCAACAGCCTGCGGGGGGCTGGAGGCAGCCAAGTTAATGGAATGGGATTATCACCCACGATCAGCCTGAAGCAACCCCAGCTGCCACCCCACACCCCATGCACTTTCTAAAATATGGGCTTTATATACATATATACTGTATGTACTCTAATCTCTGCCTGGAACCATCTTCTCTCCACTTCTTCCTCAGACTAATTTCTACTCATTTATCAGTCTCAGCTCGTAGGTTACCTTCTCCAAGATCCCTTCTTTGACTCCACAGTCTGAATGGGAATCTCTATTTTGTACCCGCTCCAACATTTTCTAGTTTATCCCTCTTATGTGGGTGCAGTTCCCATTTCTGGTATGCATGATCTTCAACTACGAATGATTTTAGTTACATAACATCAGCCCTCCAACATCACAGTTCACACTTCAGTTTGAACTTCACAACATAAGAGCTGTGAGTGATTACATAAGAATAAACCTCACTGCTCGCTTTTTCAGACCCCAGATCATGTCATAAAAAAAAACCAGATTCCCATCATGACCCATAATAAATTTTATCACTTCCTCCTACATCAACCGACGATTGGTCGCTGCACATTTTTGTTATCCAGTTTCCACACAGACAGCGAAGCCTGTAGCTATGTTGCCTCCTTGTTCCCCAGAGATAAACCCATGTGACATTTTACAAATATGGATACTCAAACAAAGGAATCAGCCAGAAGAGATGAAAGTGCAGCAAAGAAGTGAAAAAGTTACGGCCTTGGAAGTCAAATTCAAATTGAATGTAAGTGAAGTAATAGACGAAACAGCTGACCATGGAATGTTGACATCTTTCCCAGAGGAGATGCAGCCAGGGGGATGTAGCGAAGGCAAATGTACTGACCTACATGAGCAAAGTGGTTATGACAAAAGGGATGATGATGTCCTGGAAAAAGTGATGCTAGCAAACCATTTCACATTACAGGAGCTCTCAAAGATACTGCACGTTGACAGAGAAAGAGCACAGGATAAAACGCTAGAAGCTGATCCAGATTTTGGAAGGAGTACGATAATTTGCCAAGACGTGCAAAGGACGTTTGCTCCGTGCTGTTATGTGACAAGAAGGCAAGCACTTGTACAAACAACTCTTGATAAGATTTTCACACTAATTCTCAATGTGTCGACTGTTTTAAAATACAGTGTACTAAATAAATAATAGTCTTACTGTTTTGTTTTGTTTTGTTTTTTTTTCATTTCCCTATACATGTATAACCAACAGCAAGCGAGTTTTTAAAGGTTATGGAACAATCCTCACTTTTCCCTGTTGGTTCGGATGATCACTGCACAGTGTCAGCTGGCACGCTTCACTGTAGGGTCTGCACTACTGTGCGAAGTGAGAGCAGCAACATTGTACTTAGTTACTACGTACACTCAGATTTAATTGCGAGTTTGGATGAATGAGAGAGTGAATGAATGAATGAAAGAATGAATTCTAGGTGGGTTTCACCTCCATAAAATACTAGGGGTGAAAGAGGCTATTCTCTTCCTCTCTCACCAGTGTGATTTGTAGCCCTAATAATAGCCCATAAACCAGGGGTCAGCTCCCCAACCAGCAGGTCAGTGCAGCAACTTGTGCTTGACCCCACCAGCTCTCGGCTCAGCCCAGCCAGTCATAGCCACAACCATCACTGTCTCAATGTTGATGTCAGTTCATGGTTTAGACACTCCCAGTCTGAGGCTACAGTCAGGAGGCATAGGGACATCTTAAATAATTAAAATTTACTGTCACAATATAGACCTTCGGCTGGCCAATACCTATTACATCCTCTCCTCTCACATCTTTCCTAGAACTGTTGCTAAGTATGCAGATTTCATCCTCATTTTTTCACACTGGAGAGGAGGAAGGTAGCCAGGATGTCAGCATTGATTGACAGCCCTTCACATTCATAAATGCAGTCCCAGGATAATCGAACACCTAATTCCTCTGCATTTCTCACTCCTTTTCTCATTATGGTCCTGTTGCAGCTAGGAAGAGACGGACATGAAAGTGGCGACATTCCTACAGTGTCTGGGTGCCAGTGGGCAATCTCATTAAGATATTTCCAGGGAATACCACAAACCCAGTTATTTATATTTCTTTTTCTCCTAGGATTTTCCTCTGAGGATGTTTTAAAAATTGAACTAACCTCTTTCCAAGGGCGCTTAATAATTCCTGTCTGCATGGATACATTGAAATTTCCCCCCAATACGTTGCCTGAGGTGGGGGTCATTGGGGGTTCTCATTCCTTTGTTTCTTCATTTGTAAATATTTATTGCACACCCTCTCTGTTCCTAGCCTCGTACTCAGGACTGGGATCAACACTGCAGAGTCAGACATGCCCTTACGGGACTTAGACCGATGGCAGGAACAGACACTACACAGATGAACAAATAGAAAGACTTGTAGCTAAACTCACAGCATGTGCTGTGAGGGATTGGGTGCAGAGAGCATACAGGGAAAGACCTTACTGAGAAGATGCTTGAGGAAGCGAGCCCTGACATACAAGGAGCTGAGAAAAGGAATTTCCTCAGAGAGGAAACACATGCCACGGGGCTGACACAGGAAGCGTGTGGAGTGCTCCAGGACACGTAAGGGAGGGAACTGGAAATGAGGGGCGTAGCTGTACAACATGGAAGCCCATTTAAGGCCAAAGGAGCTGGTATAACTCTGGAGCTGGCCTTTTGCCACCATGGAGAGCCTAGCACCATCTCGCACAGCCTGGTCCTTTCCGGTTGAAGGAGAGTCCACGGAGAAGACGTCCACCCCCTCTGCTTCCCATTTGCTGCAGGCCCGTCTGACCAAGACACGTCTGCGGTCTCCACCAAGCCCACTTCCCTGACGCCTGCAGACCTGGCCTGGGGAATCTTACTAAGGCTCTGCGATCCAGGCTCCTCTCCCTCTAACTACTTTCTCTTGTAACCGCTTAAAGTACAACAGTTTTCTTCATCCTCTCCCACCGCCCACAGACAGGAGGCTAAACACTGTCCGGCATGCATGCACAGCAGGAGGGCAAGGGGACCCTCCTGAAGAGTCCTCCTGCAGGTGTGAGAGGCAGCACCGCCAACCCTGGGCCAGCCCGCACGGCAGGGAACCATGCTTGGTAAGGGCACAGACTTATCCAACCTCACTTCCTCTCCTTTATGCTTCGGGATTTTAAAAGAAGCACAGCCTACATTTTTAAAATTAAAAAATGTATTGGACATATTACATTAGTTTCAGGTGTACAGCATAACAATTCAACATTTATATACTTTATGATGTGATCACCACAGTAAGTCTAATGACTGTTGATCACCATACAAAGTTACTATAGTCCCTGTGCTCTATAGCACTTCCTGTAACTTATTTATTTTATAACTGGAAGTTTGTAATCTTATTCTCTTCCACCTTTTTACCCATTCCCCCATCCATTCCCTTCTGTTAAGCACCAGTTTGTTCGCTGTGTCTATGACAGACTACATTTTTAAAGCTCATTATAAGCACATAATTGAGAAAGTCTGTGATTTGAGCTAAGCCAGGAAACTACTTACCACATGTCATCATGTCATGCAATGAAAATTGTAAGTATATGTAGAATAATTTTTAAGTAATCTATTAGAACTTTCTTTGGGCTGTTTAGTTCCACTATTCACAGGGACTTTAATGTACAGGGTGGAGGAAAAGTGGGTTTACAGTTGTGAGTATGCAAAACACAGTGTATTCTTCTATTATTATTTTTTAATTACTATATTATTTTCCACACAAACAATTGTAAACCTACTTTTGCCCCACTCTGTGTTTGTATCTGTTATTAACAAGGTGTCGGGGAGGAGGGGGAAAGGGATGACAGAGAAGCTAATATATCCAGCAGGTCACTTATCTCTGAGAACCTCAGTTTCTCTATTTGTTAAAAGGGAATACCGTATTTCCCCATGTATAAGACACACCTTAATTTTGGGGTCCAAAATTTGAAAAAAAAATGTATTACATAAAGTTATTGAACTCAAATTTTATGATGTATAATTCATAAAAATAATTTATAAAATTCATACAACTCATCCACGCGAAAAAGTGGGAAATGCAAGTAAAAAAAATGTACAACCACTGTATAAGACGCACCCAGTTTTTAGAGTCCAAATTTTTCGTAAAAGGGTGCGTCTTATACATAGGGAAATATGGTAAATCCTACCATAGACCTCACAGGGCCTTTGAGAGGACTAAACAGGCTTATGTATCAGACACATGGCCCAGGCCAAGTCATATTAGGACTGATCAGCAGTCACTATTATCATTATATTATGATAATACATTACTTCTTTTTCAAAAAAGACTTTGTAGCTCAGACTTTTTACCACTAGACAAACTTTTCCATCAATGAGGGCCAAGCACGAGTTTATTGTGTCTGCTAGGGTGATTATTTTTGTGATTTGTCTTGGATTTCGCAGTTTTGATAACAGTTTCAAGACTGTAGTTGGAAGCTTATTCCATGGATGGCACAGTTCAGTACCACAGAGTGCAATGTTGAGCCCACACATGGATTCCCACAAGTTGCTAGTAAAAATAATCAATCCATACTTGTAGTCTTGGCTTCATTAGAGCTAATGACATATAGTCTACACCAGTGGTGGTCAACCTGGTTCCTACCGCCGACTAGTGAGTGTTCCAGCTGTCATGGTGGACAGTAGCAGAACAACCAAAGTATAAATAAAAAGATAGATTTAACTAGAGTAAGTTGTTTTATAAAGATTTATTCTGCCAAACTTAGCAAAAATCCAACATAAAGTACTTGGTAAGTAATTATTATTATATGCTTTAACTTGCTGTAACTCTGCTTTATAAATTTTATAAAGTAAAGTTACTTTTCTGCTTTATAAATCAACATTACTGTGGAACTGGTGGGTGGTTAGAAAATTTTACTACTAACAGAGATACAAAAGTGGGCAGTATGTATAAAAAGGTTGACTACCTCTGGTCTACACTATAGTTATTCCACTTTCTGGGCAAGAGACACTTTGATATTCATGACTCTATAAAATAGATACAATTGAGAGATAAAAGGCTTTTGACAGCAGTGGGAAAAGAAATCTATTTTTTTGGTTCTTAATGTATTTCTTGAGGGCTAACTATGTGCCCACCACTGTGCTCAACATTCTATATGAATTGCCTCATCTACCCCACTGTTTATAAATGAGATACTATCTGTATACCCACTGTACAGATGAGAACACAGAGGTTTGGAGTTAGGAGGTATGTTGCCCAAGGTTAGCCACCCAGTGGCAGACAGGGAATGCAAACCCCTCTCTGCCATCTTGACTGTACTGTCTACGGGAGAAACTTGTGCCTCTTCTCCAGACGCTGATGGATAAGAGCACAGATTCCTGGTCAAGTTGTATCACCTCTTGGTTTCCTCATTGGCCCAACAGGAATAACAGTCCTACTTACCTCAGACAGCTGTTGTAAGGACTACATGAGATATGCATGTAAAATACTTAACCAGGAACAATCAACCTTACCCTGTAGGAGCCCTGCCTATCCCCTCTGGAATATCATACTTTACTTGATCAGAAAGAATTTTCCCAGATGGCCTGGCCTGACAGTCCCTTGTTGCTAGCCAAGGTCATGTTCTATAACAAACTCCACCCCCTTGTTTTGGCTTCCTCAGATGGAAGTTCAATTTGTTAGAGTCATTACAGTTTCCTTAATCAGTCCCATTTGATTCCCAGTCTAAGAAATACACATATTCCCATGATTCTGTTGATTTCTGAGCTAAAAGATTTAGCAGATCTCCGCTCACGTGCTTCTTCATTCCCAGCCTTCCTGTTCATAGAAATCTTAAGGAAATCCGTTAGGCCAGCTTGTCTATTCTTAAAGGATGCTTATTGCAGGAGGAAGGAATGGTCTCATATCTCTGCTGTAACTAGAGCACATGAAGTCATTGAGGGCCACACATCATGCTAAAGTCTCCTTCTCTCTCTCTCTCTCTCTCTCTCTCTCTCTCTCTCTCTCTCTCCCTCTCTCTCCTTCTCTCCATCTATTTCTATCTATCTTCTCATTATCATATGCAGTCTCCTGCAAGAAAGTCTTTAAAAGATGGGCTCTATATACACAAAAAATAAACTATCAAAAAAAGAAAGGGAGAAAACAATCTCATTTACAATTGCATTTAAAAAATGATAAAATACCTAGGAATACATTTAACCAAGATGTAAAAGACCTACACTCAGAAAATTATAAGACACTGAAGAAAGAAATGGAAGAAGATACAAATAAGTGAAAGCATATACCGTGTTCATGGTTAGGAAGAATTAACATCATTAAAATGTCCATATTACTGCCCTGGCCGGTTGGCTCAGTGGTAGAGCGTCGGCCTGGTATGCGGAAGTCCCGGGTTCGATTCCAGGCCAGGGCACACAGGAAAAGTGCCCATCTGCTTCTCCACCCCTCCCCCTCTCCTTCCTCTCTGTCTCTCTCTTCCCCTCCCGCAGCGAGGCTCCATTGGAGCAAAGATGGCCCGGGCACTGGGGATGGCTCCTTGGCCTCTGCCTCAGGCGCTGGAATGGCTCTGGTCACAACAGAGCGACGCCCCGGAGGGGCAGAGCATCGCACCCTGGTGGGCGTGCCAGGTGGATCCCAGTCAGGCGCATGCGGGAGTCTGTCTGACTGTCTCTCCCCGTTTCCAGCTTCAGAAAAATACAAAAAAAAAAAAAAGAAAATTTCCATATTATTCAATGCAATCTATAGATTAAATACAACTCCTATCAAGATAGCAATGGTGTATTTCACAGAACTGGAAAAAATAGTCCAAAAATTTATATGGAGCCACAAAAGACCCTTAATAGCCACAGCAATCTTGGGAAAAAACAAAGTTGAAGGAATCATGCTACTTGATATCAAACTATACTGAAAGGCCATACTAATCAAAAGAGCATGGTACTTGCATAAAAACAGACATACATCAATGAAACAGGATTGAGAGCCAAGAAGTAAACCCATGCTTTTATGATCAATCAATATTTTACAAAGGAGGCAAGAGCATACAATGGCATAACAACAGTCTACTCAATAAATGGTGTTGGGCGCACTGGACATATACATGCAAAAAATGAAACTAAATTACCTCACACCAAACACAAGAATAAACTCAAAATTGATTAAAGACTTAAATAGAAGACTCAAAACTGTAAAAATCTTAGAAGAAAACATAGGTAGTAAAATCTCAGACATTTCTCCTACCAATATTTTTTCTGATTGCTCTCCTCAGGTAAGGGAAACAAAATAAAAAATAAATATTTAGTACTACATCAAACTAAAAAGTTTTTGCACAGTAAAAGAAACTGTTAAAAAAATAAAAAGACACCCACTGAATGGAGAATATATTTGCCAGTGATATACCTAATAATGAGCTAATACCCAAAATTTATAAAGAACTTATAAAATTCAACATAAATAAACAACCAAGAATTCAGTTAAAAAAGGGGCAAAGGACCTGAACAGAGACTTCTCCAAAGAGTTCATACCAATGGCCAGTAGACATATGAAAAGATGTTTAACATCACTAATCATCATAGAAATGCAAATTAAAACCACAATGAGATACCACCTCACACCTGTCAGAATGGCTATCATCAGTAAATCAACAAGCAACAAGTGTTGGTGAGGATTTGAAGAAAAGAAAACCCTTCACTATTGGTAGGAATGCAGATTGAGGCAGCCACTATGGAAAACAGTATGGAGTTCCCTCAAAAAATTTAAAATGGAACTGCCGCCTGACCCTGTGATTCCACTTCTGGGTATATATCCAAGGAAACCCTTGCCTGACCAGTCAGTGGCGCAGTGGATAGAGTGTCGGACTGGGATGCAGAGGACCCAGGTTCAAGACCCAAGGTCGCCAGCTTGAGCACAGGCTCATCTGGTTTGAGCAAAGCTCACCAGCTTGGACCCAAGGTCGCTGGCTCGAGCACGAGGTTACTCGGTCTACTGAAGGCCCATGGTCAAGGCACATATGAGAAAGCAATCAATGAACAACTAAGATGTCGCAACCAAGGAAACCCAAAACTCTAATTTGAAAGAATATATGCACCCCTGTGTTCACTGCAACATTATTTACAGTAGCCAATATTTGGGAGCAGCCCAAATGTCCATCAGTAGATGAGTGGATAGAAAAGCATTTTCTATGAGTGGAACATTTACACAGTGGAATCTTACTTGGCTGTAAAAAGGAAGGAAATCTTACCTTCCGCGACAGCATGGATGGACCTGGAGAGCATTATGCTAAGCGAAGCAATCCAGTCAGAGAAAGACAAGTGCCATATTGTGTCCCTTATATGTAGAATCTAATGAACAAAATAAGTAAACATAATGTAAACAGACTCATAGATACAGAGACAGATTGACAGCTGTCAGAGGGGAGGGGGGTTGGAGGGATGAATGAAAAAAGTGAAGGGATTAAGTAAGAAAATACTAAAAACTCACAGACACAGATAACAGTGTGTTGATTATCAGAGGGAAAGGGAGGGTAGAAGATGTTAGGGGGGATAAATGGTTGACAAAGGAGACTTGATTTTGGATGGCGAACACACAATACAACATATAGATGACATGTTATAGGACTGTACACTTGAAACCTATATAATTGTATTAACCAATGTCACTTCCAGTAAAAATTTTAAAAAATAAAAAATATATAAAATAAAAGATAGCCTTTAGAGCCAGACTTCTTGGGGATAAATCCTAGCCCTGCTGTGCAACCTTGGGCAAAGCATGTAATCTCTCCATGCCTAGTTCCCTCGTCTGTAAAATAGGATGCTAACAGTACCTACTTCATAATGTTGTGTGAGAAGCAAATAAGTTCAGCTCTGTAGGCAGTACCTGCCACATAGCTACTTCAATATGTTATTGTTCCATTTAATAGATGGTAAACTCCAGTTTTCAAAGTTTAATAATTAACCCAAGGTCATGCTGGCTCTGAGTGGCAGAGATAGGACTGGCTGATGGCTGAGTTGGTGGCACAACTCAATGCTATGCGTACTGCTTCTTGTCAGCGCATGCTATATGTCCCTTACTCGACGGAGCATGGCTGGGTATTGTGGGATACTCAAGGGACGAAAACAGTGTCACTTGCAAGACTTTGACTCGAAACTAGAAAGTGTATAAAGACATAGGTCTAAGGATGCTCATTGCAACATTATTTGTGATGGCATAAGACCAGGGTACTTTTTCAGTTAAGAAGACTATGAAAAGGCTATGATAATTAAGACAAACAAAACAAACGAATGTTTCTCTATAGGTGATCTTTGGAGCACAAGTTTTCGTGGAAAATGTCAAATAGACTTTTTAAATATTGTGGGACAGCAGACCATGGGAAACAGTCACAGACAGGAGGAGGGAGAACAGCACCTCGGGCATTCTCTCGTGTTTACTCTCTTGTTCCTGCTCGTTCTCTTCCTCTCCCTCGATAGCCGTCCCAACTCAAATGACCAAAGTGTCCCTCGCATCAGGATCTGCTAGATCTAGGAACTCAGCTCTGTGTCCAAAAAAAAAAAAAAAAAGAGTTCTTCTCTCCTAGTGTCAGTCTGAGAAGGCCCAGGGATGGTCTCTGGCCCTGCCTGGGACAGGTGGGATGATAGACGGAGAGCTGGGCAGAAGCCACCACTGAACTTCAGCTTCTCACCCTCATTTGGATCTACCACATGTAAATAAAAATAAAAAAATTTTTAAAAAAACCCTTTGCTGGATAGTCAGGCAAAGGGTTAGGCTTTTTTTTAATTACAAATATATATATATATATATATATATATATATATATATATATATATATATATATATATATAGTGCTTCTTAAATTAACAGCGCAGCGTGCACTTCCTTTTGCATGTGCAGGCACAACCCTTTTAAAATCTGTATTAAAAAATAGAATTGGCAGTGGCTTTTGCTCCCACTTGAGCTTGCCAAAAAGGTTGGAAATGAGCATGCTTCTTCCTGCCTCTCTTGGCTGTGTTCCCTGTACAAGCTGGTGGAGGCACAGTCCTTCTCTTCCTCAGCTCTCCCTTCAGCAGTAAGTGGACTGAGGTGGGAACCAGGAGAAGGGTCCCCACCTTTCACAATCATGCAGGTGGTGATGTAGAAATATCAGGTGCTGGCAACAAAATCTTGGAGCTTCTGATCAAGTTCCCATGCTGTTGTTTAATCCTTAATCATCCCTCTTGGCATACTTCCCATTGCTACTGCTTGCATAAAATTGGAAGGGACTAATTGCCTCAATCTGTATTTTCCATGAAGCTATACTTAATGCAAAACCCACAGGGACTCCCTGTGTGATCATTCTAACCAAATAGGCTGTTTTATTTGCTTCCAAGAAGTTTCTTCTATCTTCCCCTTACAGTCT
The DNA here is from genome assembly GCF_036850995.1 of Saccopteryx leptura. Taxonomy (NCBI): domain Eukaryota; kingdom Metazoa; phylum Chordata; class Mammalia; order Chiroptera; family Emballonuridae; genus Saccopteryx; species Saccopteryx leptura. Next base: position 165,714,434 of record NC_089508.1, on the reverse strand, counting down.
ACAATTTTCTTAGTCCCAAATGACAGTCAGCAGCATGGGAGATATTTAAACGTTTCTTGCAAAGAAACAGAATGTTAGTTAAATTCTATTCCCACCTCTCTGAATGGGATCAGTTCTAAATGGGAGTTGTTGCCATAAACAGGAGTCCTTACAGAAATTACATTAACTGTTTTGTTTTCCTAAAGACTATTCTAGGGACAGAAAGCAATCATTATTCTTCTACACCAAAACTTACACACACACACACACACACACACACACACACACACACACACATCAGATTGTCTCAGCTAATTAAAATTGAAATTTGAGGGCTCTTGTGATCTGAAACATGTTATTATTGAACTGTAGTCTTTTTCAGAAGAAAAAGTTCACTATACTCTTCAGGAAGGAAAGAATAAGATCCACCCAGGTTCTTGCATAACCAAGAATGTTCAAGGCAAATCAATGCAAATGCAGAGCCCCTAGGTCAGCAGTTCTCAACCTGTGGGTCACGACAGAATACCTCGCTGGAAGACACAGAGTCTGGGCTGGGAACCCTTTCAGGGTTTGCTCAGTCACATGTCTGGAGGTTGATGCTGGCTCTCAGCTGAGTACGTAGCTGGGACTACTGGCCAGCACATCTGCACAGGGACTTCTTATGTGTCCTGATCTCCTCAAAATGTGGTGGCTGGGTCACTCAAATAAGTGTCCTGAATAGTGAGCCAGGTGGCAACTCTACCATGTTTATGACTTTGCCTCAGAAGTCACACAGTGTCACTCCTGTTGTACTCTAGTGATTAAGATGATAACAAAGATCCACCTGGTTTCGATAGGGAGCAACACGGACCCCACCTCTTGATAGAGGAGTGTCAATCCCACGTTGTAGGATATATATTAATGTGGCCTTTCTGAGAAAAGTCCAGCCAGCCACAGCTCTGCATGACAAGAAGGAGCTAAGAAAGTAAAAATCAAGGGGAGGAACATTCCAGGCCAAAGCCCTAGGTAAAAACTTGGCACATATTTGAATCACAGATGGAAGGCCAGGGTAGTAGGACATGAAGAGCAAGGAAAAGAGTGGTATAGAATAGTTGGAAAGATGGTCAGGGGCTGTGGGTGGGAATGCAGACTGGTGTAGTCACCGTGGAAAACAACGTGGAAAGTTCCTCAAAAAATTAAAAATGGGGCCCTGGCCAGTTGGCTCAGCGGTAGAGCGTCGGCCTGGCGTGCGGGGGACCCGGGTTTGATTCCCGGCCAGGGCACATAGGAGAGGCGCCCATTTGCTTCTCTACCCCCCTCCCCTCCTTCCTCTCTGTCTCTCTCTTCCCCTCCTGCAGCCAAGGCTCCATTGGAGCAAAGATGGCCCGGGCACTGGGGATGGCTCCTTGGCCTCTGCCCCAGGAGCTAGAGTGGCTCTGGTCACGGCAGAGCGACGCCCTGGAGGGGCAGAGCGTCGCCCCCGGTGGGCATGCCGGGTGGATCCCGGTCGGGCGCATGCGGGAGTCTGTCTGACTGTCTCTCCCCGTTTCCAGCTTCAGAAAAATACAAAAAAAAAAAAAAAAATTAAAAATGGAACTGCTTTATGACCCAGTGATTCCACTTGTGGTAATATATCTGAAGAAACACAAAACACTAATTCAAAAGAATATATGCACCCTGTGTTCCGATGGCTTTAGGCGACCCCTGTGTTTTGGTCATTCGACCCCCGCCGGGGTCGTGACCCACAGGTTGAGAACCACTGCCCTAGGTGCTGTTCTTCCCTTTGTTGCCAGAGGGGAAAGTATTTATCCCTCTAATGCAGGGGTTGGGAACCTATGGCTCGCGAGCCAGATGGGGCTCTTTTGATGGCTGCATCTGGCTCGCAGACAAATCTTTAATAAAAATAATAATAACGTTAAAAATATAAAACACCCAGCCAAGGCACACAGGAGAAGCGCCCATTTGCTTCTCCACCCGTCCCCCTCTCCTTCCTCTCTGTCTCTCTCTTCCCCTCCCGCAGCTGAGGCTCCATTGGAGCAAAGATGGCCCGGGCACTGAGAATGGCTCTGTGGCCTCTGCTTCAGGTGCTAGAATGACTCTGGATGCAACAGAGCAATGCCCCAGAGGGGCAGAGCATCGCCCCCTGGTGGGCATGCCAGGTGGATCCCGGTCGGGCGCATGTGGGAGTCTGTCTGACTGCCTCCCTGTTTCCAGCTTTGGAAAAATGCAAAAAAAAATAAAATAAAATAAAACATTCTCATGTATTACAATCCATTCATTTCCTACTGCTCGTGTTCATGGTTGCGGGTGGCTGGAGCCAATCACAGCTGTCTTCCGGGACAACAAATTTTTATTGGATAATGTGTAAGGTACACGGGTCGTTGTATGGCTCTCATGGAATTACATTTTAAAATATGTGACATTCATGGCTCTCTCAGCCAAAAAGTTTCCCGACCCCTGCTCTAATGCCTGATCTCTGCCTTTTGTAAAAAACTGCCTTAACATCCCCAAAAAGCACAGGAGGGAAAATATAATCAATCCCTAACAGCTTGTAGTCTTTTTATTTGTTGCTTATATATACCATTCATTACGACTGTGTCTTGTGCAGAATAGAGGCTGGGAAGGCATTGGCAGAAGGTTGGCAGGGAAGAATGTGATCTATAATAGCTATATTTCACCACTCTACCACAATTATTATTTTATTTTCCTTTTTTAAAATTTATTTATTGATTTTAGAGAGAGGAAGGGAGAGAGAGAGACATTGATTTGTTTCCGTCCGTGCCCTGACCAGGGATCAAACCAGCAACCTCTGCGGGTCAGGAAGATGCTGTAACCAACTGAGTTATCAAGCCAGGGCTTTTATTTTCCTTCTTTGAAAAAATATTTCATATATATATATATATATATATATCTGAATCTGATTGGTAATCTTACTTAGTATCCACCTGATCCAATCAGCTGTGGCTAAGGTACAAACATAGCAAAGGGTTCATTACTATAAAAAATATTTACCCATGTAAACCACACCCATCTTAAAAAATAAAATTAAACATCACAAATCCAATCAAAGAATCCTGTCTGCTCCTTCTCGGTTGTACATCCTTACCCTGGCTTCATAACCACGTATTATCCTGAGTTTGGTAACTATCATTCCTACACCTTTTTTCACTACATATGGTGATTTTCATAACATTGCTTAGGCTGTTTTAAAATTTTGTGCCAATACTACAATTTCACCCTCTTTCACTTAGTGATAGTTCTCTGCTACTACAACAATGCTGCAGTGAACTTCTTGTACATGTTTCTTTCTACATCCATGAAATTATTTCCCTAAGGCATACACCCAGAGATGGTATTACTGAGTCAAAGGTTCTGTACTCTTCATTTTACATAATGTTCCCCAATGGCTCTCCAAACACGTTTATCAATTATCTGTTCCACCAAGGTATGTTTCTAATTGCTCTGTTTTCTCACCAACTCTTCATATTGTCAGACTTTTCAGTTTTTTCCAATCTCATAAGTGTGAAATGGTCTGTTGTCACTGAAATATACATTTGCCTCATTACTAGTGATAATGAGCATTATGTCAGATGGTTATTAATCATTTGGCTTTCATCTTCCATTAATTTCCTGTTGATATCATTTTCCCAAATCCTTACAGATTTGTTTTTTCCTTACCATGCATACATTTCTATGTCTGACTTCTCCAACCAGACTATGAGCATCTCTAGTTAAGAGTCATGATTTCCATCCAGGCAGTGCCCAATATATGCCAGACACTGTGGAGGCATTGGAGATACAGTCCTTGCCCTGAGTATGTCTGGCACATAAAGAGAGATTCACTGATTGAATAAACAACAAATCAACACAGTTCTAAAGAATCTGGGTGCTGTCCTCATCAGTCTTTGTGTGGACAAGTCCTCAAACATATTCTTTGTAGTTCTAAATAGAAGAGTGAGTATAACAAGGAGAGGCCATATGGAAAGACTTGGACTCAGAAACTTTCTACTAATCAGATGTGTTCAAAGACAGAGTAGTGAACACCCCATCACTGGAGGTATTCAAGTACAGCCTGATCCTACCTAGCAAACCTGTTATATAAGGAATAGAGCAGGGGTCAGGAACCTATGGTTCGCGAGCCAGATATGGCTCTTTTGATGGCTGCATCTGGCTCGCAGACAAATCTTTAATAAAAAAATAATTACGGAGGAAGACAAGATGGCACTGGAGTAGGCAGACGTACCAACATCCACCTCCCAGAACCAAAGTGGATTACAAAAAAATTTTAAGAACTATCATCTGGAAAAACCATCTTTGGACTAAACTAAGAGGACTCTTCAACCAAGGAACACTGAGGAAGCCACACCGAGACTGCTTAGTGTATCCCAAGGTTCCCTTTACCAAGCCACAGTCGCAGAGCTCCAGGGAAAAGCAACCTGGTCTCATCTCTCCAGGCAGAGGAGAACAGAAGCTCCATCTCCATAAAAGCCAGGTAGATGGCTTTTCCAGTCTACCTGAATCATTACCAGCTAGAAGCAGTGGTCATTGGGACTTGAACGTGAGCTGCAAAGTATAGAATTGGGACAACAATTCCAGTGCCATGCAGACTTTTTCTGGATGTGGACTTTTCCTGGACTCCTGCTCCTTGTGACAGCTCCTAACAGACTGAACTGGGGTTGAGTTGCATTTTTCAGGGATTTGGCATGGTGTTGGGGCCATCTTGGACTTGGTGAATATGTTAAGGACACTACTCTTTTATGGATTCTTGCTATATTGGCCAAGAGTTTGCTTAAAGGCTTTAATCACTGTAAAAAAAAATAGAAGACTGGATAAATAAGATGTGGCACATATACACCATGGTATACTATTCAGCCATAAGAAATGATGACATTGGATCACTTACAACAAAATGGTGGGATCTTGATAACATTGTGCGGAGTGAAATAAGTAAATCAGAAAAAAACAAGAACTGCAGGATTCCATACATTGGTGGGACATAAAAACGAGACTAAGAGACATGGACAGGAGTGTGGTGGTTGCGGGGGGCGGGGGGAGGGAGGGAGGGAGAGGGGGAGGGGGAGGGGCACAAAGAAAACTAGATGGAAGGTGATGGAGGACAATCTGACTTTGGGTGATGGGTATGCAACAGAATTGAATGACAAGATAACCTGGACATATTTTCTTTGAATATATGTACCCTGATTTATTGATGTCACCCCATTAAAATTAATAAAAATTTAAAAAAAAATTATGTTAAAAATATAAAACATTTCATGTATTACAATCCATTCTTTTCCTACCACTCATGTTCATGGTTGCAGGTGGCTGGAGCCAATCACAGCCATCCTCCGGGACAACACCAAATTTTTATTGGATAATGCGTAACATACACGGGTCATTGTATGGCTCTCATGGAATTACATTTTAAAATGTGTGGCGTTCATGGCTCTCTCAGCCAAAGAGTTTCCCGACCCCTGGAATAGAGCATTAGAGAAGGGGTTGGACTTAAGTTCTCCTTTATTCCCTGAAATTATATAACAATGTATAATTTTAATTAACTCAAGATCCCACTTTTAAAAAAAATCCCTTATGAATATAGTTAATATTATAATAACGATGTGTGCTGCCCTGTGGGTATTAGACTTATCAGGGGATTACTTTATAAGTTATATAAATGTGTAATCACTATGCTGTAGACCTAAAACTAACATTGAATGTCAACAGTAATTAAATATTTTTAAATTTTAATTAGCAGGAACTCCAAGATGTAAGATTCTGTTTTAAAGCATTGAAATTAAATAAATAATATTTCCACCCCCACCACAAAAAATAATCTCTTATAATTAGGTATAAAATTCACATCTGTCGATCTGATATTTTCATATTAAAATGCCTGTAACTGGCCCTGGCCTGTTGGCTCAGCGGTAGAGCGTCGGCCTGGCGTGCGGGGGACCCAGGTTTGATTCCCGGCCAGGGCACACAGGAGAAGCGCCCATCTGCTTCTCCACCTCTCCCCCTCTCCTTCCTCTCTGTCTCTCTCTTCCCCTCCCGCAGCCGAGGCTCCATTGGAGCAAAGATGGCCTGGGTGCTGGGGATGGCTCCTTGGCCTCTGCCCCAGGCGCTAGAGTGGCTCTGGTCGCAACAGAGCGACACCCCCTGGTGGGCAGAGCATCGCCCCTGGTGGGCATGCCGGGTGGATCCCGGTAGGGCGCATGCAGGAGTCTGTCTGACTGTCTCTTCCCGTTTCCAGCTTCAGAAAAATACAAAAAAAAAAGCGCATTTAAAATGCCTGTAACTGCTCACCAAATGCCATAAATCTGCCACTTCTTGTCTGTGGTTAGTTTCACAAGTCATTTCCGTTCTAGCCCTTTCACCTTACGTAACCTTTCACATTATGACAGAATGGACTCAACCTTTTATTTCATGTAGATGATCTAACGTGTTGCACCACAATGCTTGAAAAAAAACAATGAAAAGATATTTGCTTCCTATTCCAACATTACTCTACAAAAAATATTCTGAATCCAGCTCTTCTATTAACCTGCGCGCATCTGAAAACTTAGAAGCGTTAAACTGGGATTAGGCTCTCCATTGGTTTAAATACACATACATTTTTCTAGAATCATAGGTTTACAGTTAGGAGGAGACTTTAAAATCTCTTACGTTTACTCAGTGCAAGCATCTGGGATTAGGCAACACTAAAGAATCGAAAAGGAGTCCTCTTTTCCCCTCTGAATAGCTGCTTGCTTATTATACATTATAGCAGGGGTCGGGAACCTATGGCTCGCGAGCCAGATGTGGCTCTTTTGATGGCTGCATCTGGCTCACAGACAAATCTTTGATAAAAAAAATAATGTTAAAAATATAAAACATTCTCATGTATTACAATCCATTCATTTCCTACCACTCATGTTCATGGTTGCGGGTGGCTGGAGCCAATCACAGCTGTCCTCCAGGAAAACACCAAATTTTTATTGGATAATCGTAACGTACACGGGTCGTTGTATGGCTCTCACAGAATTACATTTTAAAATGTGTGGCGTTCATGGCTCTCCCAGCCAAAAAAGTTCCCGACCCCTGCATTATAGATTGCTATACAGCTGCTTAAGCAGACAGTAGACATTTCTCAAGGACCTGTAGGAATGCTACGGTATACTATAGTTAAGGCCTGCCATGACGTATAAGAGATAGAATCTCTCCTCTTTAGGAGCTTGCAATCTTAGTGAGAGGGGTCAAATGCATACAGAGAACGAAGACAATATAACAACCCTAGAAAGCCAGAGTCTGGCCATACACAGTAGGCATCAATAAGTATGTCTGCCACAAGAGAGCCCAGGATGACTCCTAGAGTTCAGGCTTGTTTGCTCGGATGGATGGTAATGCCATTCACTGAGAGAGAGAGCACTGGACGGGGAAAGGCTGAAGGGGGTGGGGGTGGAGGAACCATCACAATTTTTTCTGGGTATACTGATGCTGAGATACTTTTGAGAATCTAAGAGCTGGGTGTAAGAGTTTAGAACACAGAGGAACTATCTAGAATGGAGGTACAAATCTGTGAGTCATTGCACATAGGTTATAATAAAGAAAGGAGAGAGAAAGCCTAGGGTCATCCTTGGAGAAATTCTACCTGTAATGGTGGGATAGGAAAGGATGTATCCACAAAGGAGGCAGAGGAGGGCAGGCACATATCACAGAGACAAAAGGGACAAGATCAACACTAGAGCTGAAAGCTGTTGAGAGGCCATGTGAATGAGATCACAGGAGGGGCTGTGGGCTTTAGCTGGGGGTGGTGGCTGGTAAGGAGTCGTTGGAGAGGTCAGGGCTTGTGCTGACCCCAGAGGAAGGGGTGGGTTGTGCTCTGACATGGAGACTAGGAGGATAGGCATTCTGGGCTGGAGGAAACAGCACTAACTAAAGCCAAACAACAAAGTAGCAGTTGGGGGACGGTGTGTATCAGAGTGGAACTTCTTTTTTTTTTTTTTTTTTTTTCTGAAGTTGGAAACGGGGAGGCAGTCAGACTCCTGCATGGGCCTGACTGGGATCCACCTGGCACGCCCACCAGGGGGCGATGCTCTGCTCCTCTGGGGCGTTGCTCTGTTGCAACCAGAGCCATTCTAGCACCTGAGGCAGAGGCCACAGAGCCATCCTCAGTGCCCGGGCCAACTTTGCTCCAATGGAGCCTTGGCTGCGGGAGGGGAAGAGAGAGACAGAGAGGAAGGAGAGGGGGAGGGGTGGAGAAGCAGATGGGTGCTTCTCCTGTGTGCCCTGACCAGGAATCGAACCCGGGACTCCTGCACTCAAAGACGATGCTCTACCACTGAGCCAACCGGCCAGGGCCAGAGTAGAACTTCTGTGTCATCATCTTCTGGAAGGGGACATTGGAGAGGAAGCCTGGGCCAAAAGGGACTGGGATGTCAGGCAAAGAACTTAGATTTTTCTAACAAAAAAGAGTCATTGGTGGTTTCTGAGCCTAGAAGTGACTATGTAAAGCCATGACAGATGCTTAAGAGATGTGATCCTCCTTAATTACAGTGGAAACACACTTCAGAAGCACAAATGGTGTCCAGCAGCAAAGGACAAAAAGCACTTTGCAGCAGGCCAACTTATTGCACCATCCTGTGAGCTCAGGGATGGGAAACCCTTCACCCTTTGAGGGAAGCACTATTAGAGGT